>NW_027397066.1:73798801-74156078 GCF_003265705.2 Callorhinus ursinus
ATTTCTTTCTGAGGAATTTGTTTTCCCGTTATGCTTTCTAAATGGGTAGTTTTCTCTGGAGACGAAACAGTAAAATGGAGGTGTTCTTTTATCAGTGGTTCTTCAGTTGCATAAAGAAAAGCGCGGGGGTATTTTCTTTTTCATCATCATCTCTGTTTCAAAAGCAAATGGACATTGATACCAATCTGTGTTTCTGCTGCTTGTGTAAAAGAGAAACCATCCTATGCCACCAGCAACCACTGTTATCTGGTTTTAAATGTCAAGTACACTTCAGCATAGAAAGAAAGAATCTGAGATAACATTCAAAGAGGAATATATTGGAACCAAAGATAGAGTCCAGCAATCTAAGTGTCTGTGTCTTCAAGACAGGGGTTAGGAAAAGATTCATCAACAGAAACCTAAAACATTTTGCAGCTTCCAACTTATCTAACCTTGTGATTTATAGCCACATATCATGTTTATATTTATGAGTGTAGTATTTGTCTGTGCTGATGCTGTTCCGATGAATAATGGAAAGGTAATTCAGCTACTTTAAACTGAATCATTTAAATCACTTCAGCTTGGCATTCTCACTTCATGTCATTCCTTTCAAGGTCTGGGTCTTTTACTAGCCTCAAGGATTTTTTGTTTGTTCCTTGCAACAGATATTTATACTTTGACAGTTCTGTGATGTATAATTATGTATAAGCCATGTTATATGCTTTTCACTTACACCAATTATCTGGCCTATTATTGATACGAAGCCCAGGGGTTTCTCTACTTCAGAGGGAGAAAAGGGTAGACATCCTTTATCTTTCTTGCCCATCCATGGTTAAGTTTATTATTGCTTACCAAAAACTACATTTGTAGAATCAGCACCATTTGATGGTGCTTCGTGTTGACTGTGTTTTTACTAATCATACTGTTTATTATTATGCATCTAGCACTGAGATTTGAAATTAATTCAGCACTTTTTTGGTGTCAATTTTATAAGAAGCCATCCAAACATCATCTTTACTTGGTATTTTACATACCTAGTTTCTTAGGACATTAACAACTATTATGAGTGCTTAATAAATATGTATTGAAAGAATGAATGAATGAATGTTTAATTGAGGTTAGAAAACACAGGTTTAAGCAAAGTTAGAGGATTGTTTACCAGGATGTTTCAGTTATTATCATGTTAATACTACACCAGGAATTCCTAAAGATTTAAACATATTAGATCATTAATATTTTTTAAAAAATAAAAGTTTTGTATTTTTTATTCCCCAAGTCCACACCTGAGTGTTACATTACACAGGAACAATCTATTATAGGGTTGGGTTTGCAGGGCAAGCTATGTTCTAAAAACTGTCCACATGTTAACTTAAAAATGAAAGACACAAGCAAGTGTTTATTTAGGATCTGAATTTATTTGGGATCAAATAATTGTGATTTGGGGAGCACAGATTCAAGCTGAAACTCACATAATGTCCTGCTTATAGGGTGAAAGCAAGGGCTTTTATGGGGAAAAAGGAGAGGGGACAACTACATGATTTGAAGAAAAGAAACAAAGTTTTTTCTGTGGACATTAACAAACTAAGCTACGTTGGGTTATACATACATTGATTGACTACCGATTCCATTTTCTTGTGATCAGGGTATTCATTCCCGCACTGACTTCTCAAGCAATTGCTGAAAACAGTTGCCATTTTACCCAGTCTGAAGGTTTTGGGCCACTGCAGACAAAGACAGGGAAGGCAGCTTCCCTGCAGTGGCTGCTCCAGCTATTTTCAAATGGCCCCAGTCCTGTCCATTGTTCATACTCTGCAGCTACTCTTCGCACTAGCCTTCAACAGCCTGGACTACAGACTTGTAATCCAAGCTGAAAGATATTGGTAGTTTTGATTAACTGAATTATAGCTCATAGTGCATTACTGATATCATAACTGACTATTAAAGTGCCTTAAACATTGATATAATTTAAAATTCAACTAGGACTGATATTTAAAAAAATAAATTTAAAGAAAATAAACCTATCCATTGATTTTTTTAGGTGCTTTCTAATTTTTCTTAATCTTACTTCAGGCAGAAAGTTATTACTCAGTTCAGTATACTCATGACTCCAAAAGCCACTCAATTTCTAGAATTATGGTTTTGAGACAGCTTATTGGCTGGAGCGAAATTATATACTTTTCATTTAGTAGGAAAGATCTTCAAGATAAGTGGGAAGCTACATCGTGTTCTATATTATTAAAATGAGATTATCCTTACTCAAACAATTGTTCCCCCACTACAACTTTATTTGACATGAGAGAGTTCACACCGAGAACTCAGAAGGAGCTAGATTTAAACCCAGAAGCCATGAGAGTTCCCACCTACACTTTCTCCTTGTGCAACTACTTGAGGTCTATACTCATATTCCATCCTAGTTTTATTCGTAGTAGTATTTCCGTCACTATTATTGTTTTCATTCTATTTGATGTTAATCTCTTTTGTCTCTATCTAACACTAATTCACTGGTCCAGAATATTTTTACAACCTTAAACAGTTTTGCCTTGGGAAAGTTGCAAAGATAAATCTGAAAAGTGCTTCATGGGAAATTGTGATACATAAATCTGTTGCCTAGGATTAATAAGGTAGAATTCTTAGCACATGTGTTTAGTTTATGTAAGATTACCATATATTAAGTATTTCATTCAACAAATACTTATTTTTTTATTTTATTATGTTATCTTAATCACCATACATTACATCATTAGTTTTTGATATAGTGTTCCATGATGCATTGTTTGTGTAGTAATTCAACAAATACCTATTGAGAGACTGCTGGATGCAAGGCATTTGGAAATACAATGATCACTAAAAGAGGGTCTCCACCTTCTTTGGTGTTGCTGGCAAAGAAGAGAGGCAGCTCTAGAGCCTGAGGTAGTAGGAAGTGTTGAAGAGGACTTCCCTAGGAGAGGGGTGGGCATAATCCAGCCTTAAAGGAAAAATATGAATTAGTCACACTATATCAAAAGTCACATATATCCTGGAAAAAATTATGGCCAGTGAGCATAAGAAGGTATGTTTAATCTATTGTGGTATTGTGCTACATGTTTTGTCTTTCAAAGGCTAAATGGGTGACACAGCAAGATGAGATTATGACACAGGGGGCTGGAGATTGAGCCCTGGAATTAATGTATTTAAAAGTAACCCACATCATTTCTGTGTATGTGTGAGTGGGTCTGCCAAGATATCTGGGAATACTTGATTTTGTATCAGATAGAAAATCTTATTTTTCTAGTTGAAATTGAGTATAGATCATCACAATGCCTTTTATTATCTCAAGAATGGAATATGGAGAATTTGGTTGGTAAGATTTATGTAGGTTTTATTAATCTTTCTCAAACTGGTAAAGTTCTATGGCTCTAAAGTTTACTCAAAGTCATTATCTCTGACTCTTTTAGCTTTGAAAGTATTGAAAGCTTTACAGTTTCTTAGCCAGTATGTATTATATCAATAATTTTAGGTATTGCCTTTATGCCAAGCTACAGAGGAAGAATTGATTTTCTGTTTGGGAACATGACTTCCTAGATTATACTTTCATGACTGTCACTTATCACACTGGGATTGCCAGATCTCGAATATTTTTAAAAGGTGAAAGGCGTAGAACAATCTTTGAAAACTAAATAGTTGCCTGTAAGTTGCATAACTTTTAACATATCATTAATGATACATATTATATTAAAATTTTACTTAGAGATAACTTTATAGCCTGGTTGTGATCAACCCAGATGCTTATATTTGTAAAATACTGCATTTTATAAAGGTTACTTAGATATCTAGAGACAAATTAGAGACATTCTATGGTTTTAAGAAGTTCTGATATAACATAAATTTCAAAAGCAAATATATAGTAACATTTTTATAAATTTTCTTTTAAATTATATTTAAAAAATAATTATATGCTCTCCTAAAGTGGTCATAGATGGAGAATTTTAAACATACAAGCTCTTAAAACAATAACAATAGGTTCTAACTATTTTCTGTGATAATGAAATAGGATGCGTTTTATGGTGGTAGTTTGGTTCCAAAAGATTAGTCAAATCCCTACATGATACGGATCTGAAGCAAGACATTGTATTTTTGTGGTTTATTATCCTGATATTGAAGGGAAAAGGGCAGGCAACAAATAGCTTTGTAAATTAAATTGTTGTCAATGTAATTTCAATGTCTAAAAATAATTCTCATCTTATTGATACTACTACACTAAAAATATGCAACTCTTTTGTTGAAAAGAAGTTTATTTAAAAAAAGAAAAAAGTTCATAATAGGCAAGTCTCTACTTAACTCTACACTCATTAATTCAATTTTTTTTCATTAGTGTGAAATGCTCTTTAAAGTGAATCTTAAATCACATGTGAAAAAAAAAGTAGAGAATGAAAGGGAGAAATGTGAATGACATTATGGCATGCAGGAATGGTACTGAACATAGACAATCAAGTCAGCCTTTTCTTTGTAAACAAGTACTTTCACACTTTGAGCAGGTTTGCACTCATGAAATATTTACTTTCCCTAAAATTTTGGACAAGGAAATTAAAACTTTTCTATGGAACTGGAGTTTTTACTATTTAATATCATTCCCTAAGACTGTAACTTAATATTTCACTATTCCAGCATACAGCTTAAAATAGGTAAATGCAGGTATATCTGAAATTTTAATACTATTAAAAGAAGATGCAATATGAAGAAAAGAGCACTGGACTAGAAATCAGGAGATCCGAGTTCTCCACCTTCTTGTGTGTGGTACTTAGAAAATTACTTTAGGCTTGAACTTCTTTATTAAATGTCAATGTTAAACTAGGTGTCCTATAATGCTTTTTGTAGCACTGATTTAATTATTTATTGATATAAGTATTACATATAATTGTGCAATAAAGTTTGGTGGATACATTAATGAACAAGAAAGATAAGTACTGTTCCTATTTCCTAGGAACATGTGAGCCCCGAATGTAGTCATTAAACAAAAGCTTACACAAGTGATTATGTAATCTCACTGTTATTTCTAGACTTAATGTTCTCAGGAATCTATTCTTTAGTAGTTATACTAGTTAGAATGGTTTCAGCTTCAAGTAAGAGAAAAAACTAACTCAAATTTCATTAAACAGTCAAAAAATATGTTATCCTGTCCAACAAGAAATCTATAGGTAGCAAGTCTTCAGTGTTGGTTAATTCAAAGAAACAATGACATTATCAAGGAGCCAGGTCTACCCCAATTTTTTTCTCTTCAGTTTTTTCACAGCTGGGTGTCTATGCAGAATCCACCAATAGTTTTAAAAAATACATCAAGTCAAAACAATATCCAAAGGAAAGATGGCTGTCTTTTCCTGTGTCTCTTTTTACCAGATAGGAAACATTGAGGAACCCCACCATTCTTTCTGTCATTTCATGGAGCCATAATAGAGCCAGCATTTAAACAAATTGGGGAGGTTTTTTTTTTTTTCTTGTTTCTATTTTAAAGAAGAAGGAAGGAAGTGTGAATGAATAGTGGGCAGACAACCAACAATGTCTGCCATATGTATATGTGAATATATAAAATATATATAAAATATGCTTATATTTTTTTCCTTTCAGAAACTGCATCAATTGATTCTAGAATTTCCATTTTGGTTCTTTTTTTATAGTTTTCATTTCTCTGATGAGATCAACCATGTATTTATTCATTATGTCAACTTTTTCTTTTAAGGCTTTGAACATAGTTATGATCATAGCTGTTTAAAATCCTTGTCTGATAATTCCAACACATGGGTCATCAATGTCTATGAATTGTTTTTGTCTCCTTTTCTCTTCTTTGCATGTCTATTCATTTGACTATTTGCCAGACATTGTGGATTACTTATTTCTGAGGGTCTGTATTTTATTGTCTTTAAAGGAAGAAGAGTGTCCTAGCTGACGATTATTTTTAAAAGTTAGATCAGATTGATATTTGGGCTTTTTTTTTTTTTAAGTTTGGAACTCTCTTGTCTCCCAGTACTGTAAGACTTCTTTGTCACTGCCAGATACTCCCCTAAATCTGCACAGGCACCAAAACTGCCCCTTCTGTTTTTGCAGACTGCATCCAAGTTCAACATACTGAAAGCACTACAGTGGTAACTCATATAATTATTGCTGTTTTAATTTTGCCCTTTTGGCATTTGGAAATTTTTCTGTCTTTCCCTCCTGCACTGTAATATGTTTAAAAATAAATGTGCTTATAATTCATCCAGCATCTCTTCATAGTTGACACGGGAGGTGGAGTGTAGTTCAACTCAATCCAGTGTGTTCTCAGAGGTCTCTTCAAATTAATGTTTTAACTGCATTGTGGTAAGTGCTACAAAAAAAGGCTTAGCATAGAAACAAGGAACCTGTATATGTTTGTATAGATGCAAAGGTGGTTTCCTTAAGAAGTGTTGTATGTTAAGGGGAGATGGGAAGGTGTAAGGGTAAGCAGCGCTTTTTCAAGCAGATAGAAAAACAGACAAAGTTTCTGAGGCAGGATAAAGTCTGGCACATTTCAGGGCCTGAATGAAGGCCAGTGTAATTGGAGCTTAAAAAACAAGGAAACAGTTGTTATAAAATACGGTATGGGAAGGCAGACAGTTGGTACATTATGGAGGACCTTGTTGGTTATGTTAAGACATTTGTATATTAGCTTGCCTTTCTCCATTTCTTGCTTTTTTTCTACCCATCACTTCAGGTAGTAGTGAAGTCCATCTCAAATGTAAATTTAGATCTAAATGTAAAGTGTTAAAAAGTTATTATAACCACTATACTACTACTGTGGAGAGATGAATCCTGGTTCCATCCTTTCCAATAATACAGCTAAATATCTAACCACAAAACAATTTGACATACAAGTTTTTTTCCCCTAAAATGACACTTTGAGATAAACATTATATTTTGAAAGGAAATATGAGAAGAATGGCTTATTTATCAACAAAAGCCTTTTTTGTAGTTTCTCAAACAGTTTTTAGCTCTGGAATGCCAATCTGTTAATAGAGATTTGTATCTTTGTGCCTGTCTTAGAAGTATTCAAGGTAAAATTTAATTTATCATGAATAACCCAGCCCTTTTTGAAATGCAAATTCAATAAAAATCAGTTTCCAAAAGTAAAGTGTTTTAGAAAGTATTATTTCCTGCAGATCTAGTTAATGAAGGTTTGGAAGGCAAATGTATGCATATGCTTATTTATTATGGTGGGCAAGTAGAGATTACTTTTACTTTTCATTCCTTGGAAATCTGCTTCAGAAATCATAGCCACATCATAAAGTGTAAATCATTGAGAGCCCTTATGGCCATAGACGTTCTCTATAATGAAAGGTGTCAGTGCACTAAATAAGGAATAACTCCTGTGACAGCTGAGAGCATCAATCCTTTGCAACTGATGTGATCTTGTACTTTGTTAGTCATTTGGACACTGTATTGGGAAGTTTTCAAATGATGTGGGTGGAAAGAAAATTTCTCACTATCAAACTGGTAGTGCTCCGCATAACTAAATGAGAAAAAAAATCGTGAAAATAATCTTTTATTTTCTCTCCCTGGTGAGGAAAACTTCTCTAATCACTCGAAAGTTTATGTCAAGATACATATTTTCTTATTAAACTTGTCTGTCATATTGAAAAGAGAATTGCAGCAGAACTTTTGAACTAGCTTGATAGAAAATTCCTTTCACACAGAATTCCAGTGACAAAAGTACAAAACAAATTCACTGTAGTAGTTTTAGTTAAATGTTGAAAGTGCCAGTTGAAACTTTCAAGAATACATTTAGTATAACATTTATGAGCTGTGCTATTAAAACCTTCATTTTTGGGGTGCCTGGGTGGCTCAGTCGTTAAGCGTCTGCCTTTGGCTCGGGTCATGATCCCAGGGTCCTGGGATCGAGCTCCGCATCAGGCTCCCTTCTCCGCGAGAAGCCTGCTTCTCCCTCTCCCACTCCCCCTGCTTTTGTTCCCTCTCTCACTGTCTCTCTCTCTCTGTCAGATAAATAAATAAAATCTTTAAAAAAAAAAAACCTTCATTTTTGTGGTACTTACAGACTGAGAAAGGCCTGTAAGTTTCAACATTTATCTAAATGTTGGTAATTTTTTAATTAAACTTCTTATTTTGAGGTAAGTAAGATTCAGTGCAGTTGTAAGAAATAATAACAGAATGATTCCATGTACCATTTACCTGGGTAGCTTAATTTTCATTCCTGTGCTAATCAAAAGGATTTGATTTCTGTCTTTCTTCCTCTTTTTATTTTGTCTGGAACACAGGGTCTTGTGCTTTCTTACTGAGGTGAAATTTTCTTTTTTAAAAAGTTAATTAAATATTGATGTACGGTTGACACACAATACAACATTAGTTTCAGGTGTACAGCAGTGATTTGACAACTCTGTACATTATACTGGGCTCACCACAGGTGTAGCTACCGTCTGTCACCCTACAATGCTGATACAATACCGTTGGCCATATTCCCTATGCTGTACATTTCATCCCCATGACTCATTATTCATTCCCTAACTGTAAGCCTATACCTTCCACTCCCCTCCACCCATTTTGCCCATTCCTCCATCTTTTCCCCCACTATGGCAACCACCAGTTCTCTATATTTAAGTGTCTATTTCTGCTTTTTATGTTTTTTGGTTTTCTGTTTGATTTTTTTTAAGGTTCCACATGTAAGTGAAATCATATGATATTTATCTTTCTCCTTCTGACTTCTTTCACTTAGCATAATAACCTCTAGATCCACTCATGTTGTCACAAATGGCAAGATCTCATTCTTTTTTTATTCCTGGGTAATATCCCATTATATACAAATAGCACATCTTCTTTATCCACTTATCTATTGATGGACACTTGGGCTGCTTCCATATCTTGGCTATTGTAAATAATGCTGTAATAAACATAACAGTGCATATATCTTTTAGAATTAGTGTTTTTGTTTTATTTGGGTAAATACCCAGTCGTGGAATTATTGGATCTATGGTATTTCTATTTCTCATATTTTTGAGGAACCACCATCCTATTACCTACACAGTGGCTGCACTAATTTACATTATTTACAGCAGTACACAAGCATTCCTTTATCTCTATATCTCAGCAACACTTGTTATTTTTTTGTCTTTTTGATTTTAGCCATTCTGACAGGTATAAGGTGACATCTCCTTGCAGTTCTGATTTGCATTTCCCTGATGATGAATGATACTGAGTATCTTTTCACGTGTCTGTCATCTGTCTGTCTTTTTGAGAAAATGTCTATTTAGATTGTTTGCCCATTTTTTAATTGAATTATTTGGTTTTTTGGTGTGGAGTGGTGTAAGTTCGTTATGTATTTTGGATATTAATTCCTTATTAGATATATCATTTGCAATATATTCTCCCATTTAGTAGGTTGCCTTTTCATTTTGTTGATGGCTTCCTTTGCTGTGGAAAACCTAAGGGTTAAATTTTAAGTTATAAAGACTTGAACATCATTCATGAGCAGCAAGGCAAGTGTAAAAATTACTGAGCAGTTCTACTGAAGATTCATGAAGTTGACACAGAGAGGGTGAACTGTATGTAAACGTTTTCAGTGGAGATTACAATGTTGTAGTTGTTTGTTTGTACTAGTTATGGTGATTAATGAACCACTGTATCAGGCCTCAGTTTTCCCCCCACAGCCTCTGCTTTTTTTGGCCAAGTTAAGGGATTGTCTAACTTTTTTGATATAATGCCTATTTGTTCAGTTTTCTGAAACTATAATAATTCAGAGCATTGGCAGACAGAGAGCTATTATGTCCCAAAGTGCACAGATTGTATTATCTAGTGATCCCTGCTAATGCATGAACGGGGAGTACTTGAACCTCACTTTATCCTCCTGGCCTTATGGGTGGTCTGTGCAAGAGGAAACTGTGGCTCCATAGTAGAGATTTTTCTCTTTTTTTTGGTCAACTACAGGGATGGGATTTAGGTGAATTTACCCAGAGACACTTGGGTATTTTGAGCCCAATAAAAGTCTGTTGTTAAAAAGATTGAGATTTAAAATATTTAACAATTGTAAACCTCGGGGACTTATCAATCAGAAATATAATGGTCACCAACATACAACAAGATGCCTGTTGCAACTGAGTAGCAGTCCTGTTTAATGGCCTATTTCACTAACTACCTCAGCCTAATTAAGAATGATTTTAGCCATTCTGACTGAATGGCTAAAAAAAAAAGAATGATTTCGATTATGGTGGTCTTGCGGCTGACTAATTTTCACATAGAAATAAAATCTTTTGAGGTGAAAATATTCATTTTTCATGTGCAAAAGAATATTACAGTTGACCCTTGCACAATCCAGGGGTTGCAGGCACTAACATCCCGCACAGTCAAGAATCTGTGTATAACTTTTGACCCCCCCCAAAATTAACTACTAATAGCCTGGGATTAAATGGAAGCATTACCAGTAAGTCAGTTAACACATACTTTGTATGTTATGTATATTATATACTGAATTCTTACAATAAAGTAAGCTAGAGGAAAGAACATGTTATGAAGAAAATCATAAGGAAGAGAAAAAAAATTATGTATTATACTGTAATTATCAAAAAGAGTCCACACATAAATGGATCCACAGGGTTCAAATCCATGTTGTTTAAGGGTCAACTGTAACTGATATATATATATATTTTTGGTATCACCTATTAAAAATTTAATAACTGTGGTGAGCCTCTTGGGGTCAGTGACTATATCCTATTAAGCTCTGCAACTTCAGCTACCATTGCTCTGCTGGACACAATATGGATATATTCTGTAATTGTGAAAAAAATGCCATCATTCTTCCTTGTTGGAATTAAGGATACATTCAGGTTTTTTGAATTATAAAACAAATGGTTAATTTATCTTCTAAGCATTTTTGTATATAGTCCATTCTTAACTCTGAAAATTACAGGGATTCTTAGATTTGTCAATGTTAAACTGTAATCCACAGAACCTCGGTAAACGCCTGAAATTAGTCACAAAACTTCACACCTGTGTGGTTTCTGAAACATTTGTCAGTTTTCACTGATGTTTAGATCTGTGATTGCACAAATAGGTCTAAAGAAATAGCAATCTAACTAAAAGGAATTATAAAAACATTAGCTTAATTACTTTATTGTAAGAGTGCTAGGAAATTTTGAACCGTGGCAGCCCTGCAATGCATAACAATTCACTTTGCATAAAAATTTATGTATACAAATGAGAGATATATTGCATAGATTATTACAAAAAATATGTTTTATTCAGTCACTCATTATTGTATTCATTTTTTTCAACTTCAATTGTACAGTTATTTACCAAGTCAGCCTAATTTGTGCCAGACACCAGGGTGGTTCACAACTAAAATCTGATAAATCCTTGAAAATTCTATCATAGATAAACTATACTGTGAAATATAATTTTTATATTCCATTTTATTCTTATCAGTCTTAGAAAAAATAGGATAGAAGACACTTAAATAAAATGGGAACCTTTAAGAATGATTGCATAGTTCACAAGTTGTGCATAATTAAGATGAATGTCATATTAAATAAAATATATTTTAAAAGTGAAAATATAAATGATTCTTTGTATAATTGTAGGATTTTTCATTTGCTTTTATTTTTTTGGCTTTTTGTTTTTAGTTTTTGGCTTATTTTCTTGTTTTTCAAGAAAACATGAGATACAGACTCATGTAGTGGCTTAGAGCTTGAGTGCCCTGTCTGCATTCAAATCTCAGCTCTGTCCCTTCTTTGCTGTGTGACCATCACCATGTTACTTCACCTCTCTGATATTAAACTCCCTCAACTATGAAATGGGGATGATAATAACACTACCTAAAAGAGTTGTAGTAAGTGGTTTAACATGTAAAAGTCCTTATAGGACTACCTGAGATGCATTAAGCATTGTTATATATAGGCACATTATGTGTTTAGTAGGAAAAAAAAAAAAAGTCTTGCAAGAGTGCCTAGGTTGATTCATCCCAAGTCTACTTCTTACCAGCTTTTTAACTCTGAGATAAGTTACTTATCTGAGCCTCAGTTTCCTCAGATAAGATTAAGATACTTATTATATCTACCTCTTGAATTTGTCAAAATTTGAATGAATTACATATATGAAATGGTTAGCACAGTATTTGGCCTATAAGTAGGCCCTCAAAAATTTTTAGCTATTACTATTTTTTTTAAGATTTATTTTTTCATTTTAGAGAGAAAGAGAGCATGAGTGGGTGCAGAGGGAGAGGGAGAGAGGAAGCAGACTCCCAGCTGAGCACAGAGCCCAATCCAGGGCTCAGTTCCACAACCCTGAGATCATAACCTGAGCCAAAACCAAGAGTCAGTGCCTTAACCAACTGTGCCACCCAAGCATCCCTATTACTATTTATTTATTATTTTATTATCGATACAAAATGAAGGCAGTGATTACTGTCTTATCACTTCAAAGGACAGTTGTGATCAATGAATGTATCTGTGAAGATAAGTGAAAAATTCAGTGTAATTCAAAAGTGTGTTTTATTTACTAATTATCTAATACTTTAAAAATTAATTATACTATTGTGGGGGCACCTGGGTGACTCAGTTGTTTAAGCATCAGACTTGTAATTTTGGTTCAGGTCCTGATTTCATGGGTTTGGAGATCGAGCCCAGACTCAAACTCCACACAGAGTCTGCTTGGGATTCTCTGCCTCTCCCTCTGCCCTCCACCCCCTCCCCCACTGTTCACACATTCTTTCTCTCAAATAAATAAATAAAATCTTTAAAAAATTAATTTACTATCATGAATAATCAGAGTTGAATAAAATTAACTGAGGATATATTTCTCATTGGCGTCTTTTCCTAATCTTGGTGGCAAGTTACCAGGCTACTCTATTTTTTTTTTTATTTTCAATTTAGGTTGCTAAGTGACCTTGTCATATAATTCAGGAAATAATATATATAAAAGCTACTAAAATTGAGCACAAGTCGTAAACTATTTTTTCATAAATAGCCTGAGCTATGCTATCATGTTAATTGTCATTATTGCTGAGGCCCCTGGGTTTTAAGAAATGGAAACAAATTCAGAAAACTCAATGCAAAAGACTATTTCCATTAGCTCCTCTTTTGTACTATTTTTAGATTCCTGATCTGCACATATGGAAAATTGTCGATCTTAGTATCTTTTCTTTTACATATATTGTCAATATAAGCCATGTTAGAGGATTTTCAAAATGTAATATTTTCAAATAATTCTTGATTATCAAGTAGAACAGGGTAAATATATGGGTGTGTTTTTCCACACATTACTATGCTAAAAAATTAATGATAATTTGATAAACATACTAACTACATATGAAGTTATTCATCTTCCATTTATTTTACTATTTTTACGTAAAATCTTATGTATACAAGTCTTTCTTAACTCTGAAAATGGCCATTGATTGCTTTAGTCATTTAAAATAATAATTAACAAAGTTATTTTATCTTAGTTTTTGGTATCTTAATCTTTTATTTCCAATTAATTTTTAAACATATTTTCAGAAAAGATATGAAATTTCTCTTTTGGTGATTTCTGTTGACTTTCAACATTTTAGAAACTGTTAATTTAAGAAAGTATAAGCACAGTGTTATGTATAAATGAAATTCTCGAAAGGGAAAAAATCACATTCTAAAATAGTGATTATCGTTGAATCTTACTTCTAAAAATACAATTGACCTATTTCATAATTTTGACAAAAGGGTCTCAGAATTTTCAGACTAGTGAGAGGAAATGATGCCAGTCACAAGAAATTTTTTCTAGTTCACTCCTGACGTTGATCAGCAGCTTGGAAAATACTGCTCTGAATATGCTACATTGTAATTTTTTTTTCTTGTTAGGAATCTTTCCCTGAAATTAACAAAAGACATTGATCAGGAAGTCAGGTGTTCCCATATCAGCCGAATGCCCAGCAGTCCATCTGCAGACTGGCCCCTGCAAGGTGTGGAAGAAAATGGAGGCCTTGATTCTCTGCCCTTCAGACTGATGTTACAGGACTGCACAGCCGTCAAGACGTTGTTATTAAAGATGAAAAGAGTTCTTCAAGAGGTAATGGTTTACTCTGATGTCTTTCAGTGCTGGTAGATAGTGGAGTCTGTAGACTGGTGAGTCCCTGCTCTGTTAATAATTAACTGCATGACACTGGGCAGGGGTCAAGTATCCTCTTGCAGCCTAGCTCTTCCCATATGTCAAATGAGAGTTATGAAGGATGTGGAGCTCTGGTTTATAAGGTACTCTTCAGCTCTAAAATTCTAAGATTCTGTGAAGGAATTGAAAGAGAATAAATTGACACCAAACCCGGGCAAAGTTGGTTAAAGAGAAATGGGCATCAGCTGTTAAGCTATGTTTAGATGTTGTTATAAAGCTATTGAGAGACCTATTAAATGGACTTCATTTTTTTTTTTTTTTTAGAGAGAGAGAGGAGGGGGGAGGGGCAGAGGGAGAAGGAGAGAGAGAATACTAAGCAGGTGACACGCCCAGAGCTGGACTCAGTCCCAGGACCCTGATATCATAACCTGAGCAAAAATCAAGAGTCCGATGCTCAGCTGACTGAGCCACCCAGCTGCCCTAAATGGATTTCACTTTAATGATATTGAGGCTTTATTTATATGATACCATAAAAGTAGTGTATTCATTTTTGTCCCAGTAACAATCAGTCTAGTAAAATCTAATCTGAATGTCTGACTGATTTTGCCCACTGAATACAGTAGCCCTCCTACCGTCTGTGCTCAGGTGGTGAGTTAGTTAGGAGAGTGTATAATGGATTAATCCTCTTTATGCCCAGTAATCAGCCATTCTTTAGGATTTAAGCATGCTGCGGATTTATTTTTATAATTATAACAACTGATTTCTTTGGGGATTTCTATAAACAGTATACATATTAATATTATTTCAAACACATAAAGTGAGAGGTCAGAAATTTTAAATGACTTTCTTCTGCTAGGTGTGAATTCAAGACAGCAGCCTGAGATTTGACTCCAAAGTTAGTGACTTTTTACTGCATCCCACTATTGTTCAATTGATTTGTATTAATTGATAGGAAATGATAATAAATAATGTGAGAACAGAAAAATATAACTATTTAGAATGAGTAGTATTAAGGTTCCCTTACAAAGATGCTCACTAATAATTTGCTTTTCTAACACTTAGATGATAATAATAATAATAATAATAATAATAATAATAATAATGCTAGCAGCTCCTACTAGAGGCCAGAATGGAATCAGGAAGAGAGAAGGGAATTTAAGAGAAATGATGCCATAGACTATTGGGGGCATTCAGTCATGTGTTCTTATCAGACGTTAAAGTAAAAACTGGGAGATATCTGGATTCCATACCAGTTTGTATTGCTGGGGTGGTTTTGGGTCTAGAATCTATACAGTGGTGTGCAGAAGTAGTGCTTTTATATTTGATCACTGTTAAAATTTCAAGAATTTTATGAGCTGTCAGTTAAGGACAGGCATAAAAATTAAATTATATACACTTATAATGAAACACATTATATTTTTAGACGGGTAATCAATACTCAAAACCCATTTCCTATTTATTTTACTATATTCTACTATTAACTATTTATAATATTGGATCTATATGTGGAAATACTACATAAGGGCTACTGTGTATATTTTCCAGTTTTAGATTCGTTCATATCATTTTGGTAGCTTGAAATCAGCCACATGGGAGTATTATGCCACAGGAATTGACAAACACTACAAATTAGGGCTTTTAATGTTTGGTAAGCCTGTTAAATATTTAAGAGCACACTATATGTATGACTAATGTGGTTTCTATACTGACAACGTAAGTGTTTTGCTGCACTTGTCAAATCTCCCTGACCTTTGGCTTAACATGCAGCCTGAATCTCTTTGAACAAAGCAAGCTTAATAACAACTGTTACATTAAAAGATATTAATCTCAAAGTCTGTAATGTTCAACTATTCAGTTACAGCCTCTCCCTTGGTCTTGAGTTTTAATTAAAAAATCAACAAGTAAAACGGAAGTAGGAAGAACTGACAGGAGGTGTCAAAGTCTTTCTTAGGGTGCTTAATTTTATAATTTAAAAAATACTCAGTGATATTCACTATGGAGTCAGTGTCCTGAATATTTTGAGATTGTTTTTATACTTCCATCTGTTTTTATTCATTAAAGGATATTTGAAGAAACTGAAAAGAATTGATTTTTTTTTAAGATTTTATTTACTTATTTGAGAAAGAGAGAGAGACAGAGACAGGGAGAGAGAGAATGAGCGGGGAGGAAAGGGAGTAGCAGACTCCCACTGAGCAGAGAGCCCCATGCAGGAGTCGATCCCAGGACCCTGGGATCATGACCTGAGCCAAAGGCAGATGCTTAACCAACTGAGCCTCCCAGGCATCCCAAAGAGAATTGATTTTTAAAGCTGATGTATGATGAGCAATAATTACATGTTTGTTAAGCACATTCAGAGAGTGGAGGGTCTTATTCTTTATTGACAACAAGAAAGACAATATTATGATATGATTAGCATAGACAGCTGTTCTAGTTGTCTTTATAATAGATGCCTTTAAAGAAAAATTGTTTATTTAAATATTCTCAGGTTGCCTGGCTGGCTCAGTAGGTAGAACATGCAACTCTTGATCTCAGGGTTGGAATTTGAGCCCCATGTTGAGTGTAGAGATGACTAAAATAAATTAAAAAAAAAATGTTCTCTAAGCCAGGAATTTTCAAATGGTAATTTACATTTCATTACTTAATTTGAGTTTAATACCAATTATTCATCTTAGATTAACAAAAACTTTTTAATATAGAAGAATTACTCCCATTTTACAGGTACTTTTTTATGATGCATAGTAGTCCCACTTTTATACACAGATTATTTTTTAACTGTAGAAGATCCCAATTATTTTATTTTTAAAATAAAAAGGAATTAAAGAGTTTAGTATATTAAAAAATGCTCCTACCTGAGATTTTTCCCAGTGGTGTTCTGCTGATGTCTTAAATTTAAATTTTAATTTTGAGTTGGGTTAAATGTGGATAATTTGAGTGGAATCTCACACTTTTAATTTTGTTCGCCCTTTTTGAAGATCAGTTGCTATTGTTAAAATGCACATACATATTCCCAACAACCCCAAACATTAACTCCTTTATTAAAAAAAAAAAAAAAGACTGGCTTTGGGCCCTTAGAAATTCTATTGTCACCTTATTCTTCAGCATTAGTGATAAAAGTGACTGTAGCAAGGAGAAAACTGTGTCATTTTATTTCCTCCTTTTTTGTTATTTTTTCCACATAATTCTAAGAAGAGAATGTTTAATATCTACAGAGAAAGTTTCTGTTCTGTTTCCTTTTAGTTTGTTCTGTTCTCTTTTGTCACTCATATGAAGTTTGTTCATACCGTAGTAACTAACTGAGAAGGCTACTGAGAAGATTTCAGGTGAAATGAGTAGTACAGTTTCTAGAAAGATAACAGCTATTAAGAATATTTATCTAAGGTTGTTTTTAATCCCCTACTACCACCCATGCCTTTTTAGTTTATATTTAACAAACAAGAACTGGGAATGTACCCAGCAAATTTCCTGAATCATAAGGCATTAAAAAAAAGAAAAGAAAAAGAAAAAGAAAAAAGAAAGAAAAGAAAGGAAGAAAGAAAGAAAGAAGAGAAATGTTAAAAAAAGTTAATGTTGTGAGATGAGTCTGTTCTCACAATATAGCTAGATTAGTGAAAATCAGAGTACCATTTATTTGAGAATCAATATAATTTACAAAGCCATAAATATTTAGGTTTGTAATTGACTGAAGAGTTCTTACCTATTTTCCTTTTTCTTTTCTCAACAACCTAATAGTTCAAACTATTGAATTTTATTATCTCCAAAAATAATAATGGAGAATTTTCAAAGGTATTTTTAAATTTCTTTTATTTTTTTAATTTTAAATATAAATCACAAATATATGATGAAATTCAGAGTGTTTTGAACTTCACCATTCATCATTATTCAATGGGCATTTTAGAGTTTTTTTTTTTTAAGCACATTTCAGTAAAATGATTTCAACGATTTTATAACTGACATCTTTTCTATCAGTGCATCTCAAATGCAAATGAAAAGAATGTAGGATAGTAACTCCAGCAATGGACAATTACAGATGGGAGAAAAGCAATAGTGGACAGTCATAAAGTAAGGAAATTTACCAAAAACAAGCAATTACCCATGTAAATGTAGATAGCAGTCTAATCATTAGACTTCTCTTTATATTATCTTTTCAAAATAACAAAAATCACAAGTTTCTGCTGTCTGCTTTATGTTTGTTTGTGCTTACTCAATAGTGTGTTTAAAGTAAAAATTGAGAAAAGATGTGCTGTTAAAACTGCAAATACAAGAAAATGAATGGCTGTACTGTCAGATAGATATAAATATAAGATGTATTACCAGACTCAAAGGCCTGTGTTTCATACCGATGAAAGAGTCAGTTTATCAGGAGATCATAATTATACATGTGGATGGCCTATTTATGTAGCTTGTAAATATATGGTGCAAAAATCTGACAGAACTAAATGAAGAAATGGACAAATTCACATCATACTTGATTTTAACTCTGTTCTCTCAAAAATTGGTAAAACAACTAAACAAAATCAGAAAAGTTTCAGAAGATTTAAACATTATCAACTTCTTTAACCCCACTGAGATTTATAGATTATTGCAATTAATAATAGAATTATACAATCTTTTCAAATCCATGTGGAACATCACCAAGACAGAGTATATGGTGGGTCATAGAAAAGTCTCAATAAATTTCAAAGGTAGACATCAAATATATATATATATGAACAATGATATTAAATTAGGACTCAGGAATGATAAAATAACTAGAGAAACATCAAGTATTGGAAATTAAACAACAAATTACTGTATGCCTAATGGATCAATTTAAAAACTTTGAGGGGAATTTCAAAGTGTTTCAAGTGAGGTGATGATGATAATATAAGATGATAATCCAAAATTTGTGGTATACAGTTAAAACCATGCTTAGAAGAAGTTTATAGTTTTAAAAGTTTATACTTAAGTGAAGAAAGTGCTATAATTGATAATCTAACTTTCTTCTTTAAGAAACTAGAAGAAGGGAAAATTAAACATAAAAGAAGGAATAGAAAGAAACATGGAGAACAAAATTAATAAAATTGAAAAGAGATAATAGAAATAGAAAATTTATGAACCCCAAATTATTTTTGAGAAGTTAACAAAAAAAGACAGGAAGAATAAAAGAAGAAAAAAGAAGAAGAAACACAAATTACTAATGTCATCATTGGATCAAGGCAGAAATAATCAGTACAAATCCTAAAGACATTGAAAGGAAGACAAGGGAGTACTATTAACAACAGTATGACAATAAATGTAACAATATAGATGAAAAGCACAAATCCTTTGGAAAAAAATCTAACTTTTCAAAGTGACACAAGAAGAAGGTAAAAGTCTGCCTAGTCCAATTTCTATTAAAGAAGTAGATTTTATTATTTAAAAAAATTTAAGCCCAGTAGTTTCAATGTTGAATTCTATCAAATATTTAAGAAAATCTTAAGACTAATGTTATGCCAAATAAAAAAAATCAGGAAATAGAGAAATAGAGTATGTTTCTCAGCCTGTTAGATATGGCCAGCATAAACCTATTACAAAAATTTGGCAAGATCTTTACAAGTAAAAGATAATTACAGAAAAATTCCCTGTATAAATATAGATGTGAAAGTATTTTAAAAATTATTAAACTAAACTGGGCAACATATAAATGTACAATGACTCAGTTGGTTTTATTACAGGAGTACAAGGTTTGTTTAACATTCTAAAACTAATCAATGTAATTCATGATATTAATGAACTAAAAGAAATAAAAGTATGTGATTTTTTTAATACATGAGGAAAGCACATTTGAAAAACATTGCCCACCAATTATGGGTAAAAATAAAATTCTCAACACACTAGTAGTAGAAGGGAACTTTTATTCCTATAGTTAATAATCATATTTCAATAGTATGAAACTGAAGCTTCTCCCTAATATTAGCAAGGTAAGATGTCCACTCTCACCACTTTTAATGAGCATTGTGTTAAAGTCCCAGCTAGAAATAAGGCCAGAAAAAGCATTAAAAACCTTAAATATTAGAAAGAAAATGTAAAACTACCTCTATCAGTAGATGACATGATTGTTTATATTTACACCCCTAGGAAATCTATTAAAAAGTTAATAATAAACCTAGTAAGAATAATAAAACACAAATTTATCCTGGCTCAGGGATACAAAAATTATAAAAATTTGCAATAAAATTATGTAGTGCTCCACAGAAAATTATCTAGTACATGAAGACAACAAATGTTTGTTATTTTATGGTTTCTGCGGTCAGGACTTTGAGGGCAGCTTATCTACCCGTTCTGGCTGAAGGCCTCTCAGGAGGTTGCACTCAAAATGTCAGCCATGGATGCAGTCATATGGAAGTTTGACTGTATTTGAGGATTCACTTCCTAGCTCATCCATATGCTGTCGTTCAGAGGATTCGGTTCTTCACGGCTGGTGGCCAGAGACTCAGTTTCTCACCATGTAGGCAACATGGCAGATGGCTTCCCAAGAGTGTACAATCCAAGATGAAGAGAATGATACAAAATGAGCAATGTCTTTTATAACTCAGTCTCAGAAGTAACAGATCATCACTTTTGTGAAATTTATTGGAAGTAAAGACTAGCCTCATTATTAGTGTGGGAGGGCACTATACAAAGGTCTGGGTATCAGGTATTGAAAAACATTGTGGCCTTTGCTATCCACGCTACCATAATATACTTTTGTCCCCCAGTGATGCATCCCTCACAGTGCAAAGTACACTTACTCCTCCCAAGGCCACCTAAAGTATCATTCTGTTACAGCATTAGAATCTCATTATGTAAAGCATGGGAAGTTGTAGATAAGCCTTAAGTATAGCAACCCAAGTTCAGTTCTCCACTTAAAAGACCTATAAACTAATGCATAGGTTAGCAGTTTCTTGTTTCAGACTTAAAGCCTGGGAATGATTCTTCATAGCTTTTACTTTTGCCTTCTGTAATCTTGGTTCTACCCTCCAAGTCATTCTTCTTTTTTTTAATGAAGTTAGCACATGTTTGCTTCTGAATAGTTATCCCATTCTTATGTGTGCTTGTAGATGTTGATTTACAGAGGTCTCTTTTCATTTTGCACTGTTTCTGTCCCCTTAAGTGTAAATTGGAGAGTGTTTCTATGAATAGAATTCTCTTAAATTACTTTTGGATTTCTTGTGAATCTTATTAGGGATTCATCTATTCCATTAGATGTTCCATTAGACAAAAGCCACATCTACAAATATCTTCAAAATAAGCCCTTCTTTAACTTGAAGTAGCTGATGGACAACCCCTTTAAGCTTTTAACATTTTAATTATTTGGTTGAGAGGATCTGTGAGGCATACCCTAAAACCTTCAACAGGATACTGTTTGTCTGGCTGAACTAGGTATTCTTCAGCACTACCTTTCTGTCTTTCAGAATAGCTCTACATCTAATAAATTTCTACAGTAATAAAAACTGTTTACATCTGGATTGGTACAGTTGTTGCATAGGCTTATATTTTTATCAAATTATGTCAAATTACACACTAGATGTGGCAACACATGGAATTCATCACATAACTGACAGCTCCATTGTCAATGCTTCCATTTTGTTGAATCCCTGCCCTTCCTTTGCAAGACCTATAAATGAAGTATGACCATTTGTCATGCAGATGAAGTTAGAGCACAGTTCTTACAAATTGTGTGAGAGCTTCATTTTCTTCTCATTTTAGAGTAATGTAAGTTAAAAAAGAAAAGCAATATGACACAATATTCATACAAAGCAAAGGATCCACTCTATACTCCTTGAAGAAATCTCTGGCTTAGATAATGGCATAACTTAGATTCACTGAGAATGGTTAGGTTCTGAATAAGAATGTTCTGCTTACATGAGGCCTAGGCCTGGCTTTTTATGAGGCTTTAAAACCTGATCTGGAAAATAGATATGAAGGGGAAAAAAAGTATAGTTCCATGGCTCTTCTGTTATTTAAGTAACCTTAACTTTCAACAGTCCTCTAGGAGAGATTAGAGAAGGAAGAGAAAAATTATTTCCTAATTCCCAGCCCCATTTCATTAACAAAATCCCACTGGAGGAAGTATATTAGATTGGTAAAAATCACCGGTGTTTGAAATCATCAAGATCTAGGGGTGATTCTCACTTCTGCCACTTAATAGCTGCTACAAGTTGATTAAGGTTTTTGAATCTCTATTTCATCACATGTAACTTTACTAACTATCCATAGGATTATTTGGACAATTAAACAATAAAATGTATATAAACAGGTCATCTCAGTGAGAGTGTGGGGAAAGTATCCATGAACAGGAACTACTGTAATTATTTTGTTTGTATGATTATCAGTGACTATGTCAAACCAGGTGACAAATATGAGAGATTTCTTAAACACTTGGAAATATACTAGTAAATGTTCTTTAGTAACAAAGTGTTGTATTATTGAATAATAATTTAATATTAATTGTCGTTAATAAAGGTTATACTAATTGAAACTAAAGGTAGAAGTATTATTGTCATTTATGGTTTTCTGGGCTTTCAGTTGAGGTGGTGCATTTGAACTGATATTCTTTGGCTGTAGAGCTACTACATGCCAATTGAATTTCCTACTTTCAGTCAATATATAAGAAAGGATTTTACAAGTAAGAAATGATGGTAACAGACCCTGGTGGTAGCAGTTGAGGCAGTGAGAAGGGAAAAGATGTGTGATGTGTTTTGAAAGCAATACCAACAATAATTGTTATGAATTAGGATTGGGTAGTGATAGAAAGAGAAAAGCAAGGATAGCTGACGGTTTTAATTTGAGTAATGGGCCCGTTCTTGCCACTTCCTCAGACTGGAAAGAGGAGTAACCTGTGTGAAACAGGAAGGAAACAAGAGTTCTGTTTTGGCCAGGTTAAGGTTGAGGTGTTTATGTAGACATAAAAGGACATGTATCAAGTAGAAATCCAAATTAATATGTTTACAAACCCGGAAAGATTCAGGCTAGGCATATATAGATTGAATATTCAAGATTATGTAAATTCTACTTAAAGCTATGGAAGAGAGAACTTGTACCTAAAACCAGAGCAGGATGCTCCAATATTTAATGATTAGAAAAATCAAGAAAAAGAGTGTCCAATAAGATGGAAAGAATACTAAGAGTGTAATGTCAAGAAGACAAGAGAAAACATGGCTTCAAGAATGCCAACCTGAGGAATGGTGCTGAGAAGTAAGTATGACAAGAAAAGAAAAGATGAACAATCAATGGATTCTGGAAATCCATGAATTCCAAACATATATTACCTAAACATTAAGAATTTCAGTATGTAAAATGACCTATTCAGAGTATTCATTTATAAAACAACAGCCTAGAATAGAAATAATAACCATTTCCACCTGGTTCTCCATTATTAAATTATTGGCTCATTTATTTACAAGGCATTGGTCTTTGACTAATACATGTCCTGAAATAATTTTAAAATATATTTTAAAATGGAACACGTGGGTAGCTCAGTTGGTTGAGCATCCAACTTTTGATTTTGGCTCAGGTCATGATCTCAGGGTTGTGAGATGGAAGCCCGGGTTGGTCTCCATGCTGGGCATGGAGCCTGCTTAAGATTCTCTCTCCCTCTACCCCCTTGAAAATCTCTCTCTCTCTCTCTCTATATATATATATATACACACACAGATATAGATATATAATTATATATATAATTATATATATTATTAAATTATATATATTTTAAAGTAAGACATGTTTAGTTTTGGAAGGATATTATAAATTTTATTAGACTACTAAGAATGATAAACAATTCATTTTTGTGAACAATAAACAATTCAAAACAAAGTTCATTTTATTTTACGTGAGTACCCTCCATATTGAGGTATTATTTTTCTTTTAAAAACTGTTGTATATATTACTTAAGGTTATTTTACTCAGAGGCCATGTAGATAGTGATCACAGTATACTAGTCTGTACGGGAATAGACTTCTCAGATTTTAATATCAGTTCTCTTGTGTGACTTTGGGCAAGATGCTAGTCTCTCTGTGAAAATCTGCTCTCTTCCAGAAATGGAATTACTAAGTAAAGTGAATGTTCAAAATTACTCTGTAATATCGTTTTTTCCAAAGCACTTGTACCACATTACTCTCCCTCTGGGTATAATATATTCATGTAGTAGAATGTTTTATGTTCATGTATTATTATGTCGCACAAAGAGTATTTTGAACACAAAAACCAAATCACAGATAAATTCATACAGAATATGGAGTTCAAAAATATGCAAAGTGAAATATTATTAAAGAATACATATATATGTACTATACTCATGTGTGTATATGTACATATATAATATATACTAATATACTAATATATACTAAAGTCACAAAAAGAAGTAGGGGTATGTTAAGCATAATATTCAAGATAAGATCACCTATGTGGAGTTAGTGAGTGGGAGAGGGATAAACATGTACAATTAGGGAGAGGATGACAAAGGACTTTATAGGTATCATTTATTATATTAGCAGTACATTTCCTTATGTGTTTCTTTGGAAATCATTATAAACACATAATATTTTCTTATATGTGTTTAATGTTGCATTAAAAAAACTCAGCCTTTCCAAATTATTCATACCCTAAATGGCTCCCATCCCCTACAACACTATTTAGCTAAATATATATCTCTCTGCCTGTTAAAATTGCAGAAATAGGTGGGCTGCTTCTTTTTCTTTTTATGTTATGTTAATCACCATACATTACATCATTGGTTGGCTACTTCTTTGTGATCAGTGTATCTTGTGAAATTTACTTGATGTCAGCTTAAAAATGGAGTGGGATCCGTAGGTCAGAAAACCTATGCCTATCAGCCAGGGAATTCTCTCCTGGTATGTGTACTTATATTATCTGTTAGTCATGTGTACTGTTTTATTGCTTATTTAAAAACAAACAGGGGCGCCTGGGTGGCTCAGTTGGTTAAGCGACTGCCTTCGGCTCAGGTCATGATCCTGGAGTCCCGGGATCGAGTCCCATATTGGGCTTCCTGCTCAGCAGGGAGTCTGCTTCTCCCTCTGACCCTCTTCCCTCTCGTGCTCTCTATCTCTCATTCTCTCTCTCTCAAATAAATAAATAAAATCTTTGAAAAAAAATTTAAAAACAAACAAAACCCCAAAAGACTGCAACCCACAATTTTAACAACAAATGCCACCCTCATTATACCTGAACACTGTGGTTGTGTTATAATCATATTCAGTAATTAATCAAATAACCACTAACATGGTTTTGCTATGCATGTCTAACTTTCTTTTTTCTTCATGAATCCAGCATTAATGTCTCAGTTGCAATACAACTCACATACTCTTGTGTAATTTGATGGGCTAAATCCGGCATCAAGAATTTCAGGCTGCAACATAGCAGATACTCAGCAGATGGCACCCTGCAGAATCTCCAGGGGATACTCTTGAGTGTTCAGCACTTCTTGAGGGGGTGGGGGGGGGGAAGGAGAGAGTGAGCAGAGAGCCACTTAAGCAAATGGTACTGTGGAAAGCCTGCAATTGTGTTCCTCTGAGACACATTTTTACTGAAATTGTGTTTTGTTTTTGTTTGAAAATCAGAAACAGAGGCATATTTAATTACAGTGAAAATGCCTATTTTTAATCACTGAATACATAAAAGATGGTGTTGCACACACATTTAGGTAACATAATGCAATTGCTTAGAAGGAATATCAACCTTAAAGTTTTACAGATGAGCAGAAGTATTTTAGCATCTAGTGACTCACTTAGAGGGCAGTTATTCCTTAAGTATTTCATTTTAACCTCAATGAAAATAAAAACCTGAGAAACTATTGCCTTTATTTTAGCAAATTTACTAATGTGCAGATGTTTACTACTTCATATATTAGAGTTTTAAATTGATTGCTTTTTGTTGTGTTTTAGAAGAGTAGCTATTAATAAAATCAAAAAGACTCAAATTATCTTTTTGACAAATAGGCGTGAAAACAAGGAGATCCATTTGTCTTGTTCTCTTTGATTAGACAGCTCTGTAAATAAGAGATGATGAATTTAAAAGAATAATGAATTATTAAGAAAGATTTGATTCACTTCCCTCAAAAATATACAAATGTTTTGTTATCTATGGTCTTCATTAGAGGTCAGCTAACTTTTTTTCTGTAAAGTCCTGGCCATAAAGTATAATTTGCAATTCAACCAAGTTATAAGTCGTAAGAAAGCAGCCATATAACATAAACAAATGAGCATAGCTGGAGTCCTATAACCTTATTTACAAAAATAGGCAGAAGGCCAGGTTTGGGTTTTGTCCTGAGCCTGTCGTTTTATACTACTTCAGAAAGAAAGGAGGAGGCATTGTGTGTAGTTAAGAGCATTGGTTTTAGGACCCAGGATATATAGTCTAAGTCCCATCTCTGTACTTACTTAGCTGAATGTTTCTTTTCTTTTCTTCTTCCTTTTTTAAGATTTTATTTATTTATTTGTCAGAAAGAGAAAGAGAGAGTGCAAGCGAGCGCACAAGCAAGGAGAGCGGCAGGCAGAGGGAGAAGCAGGCTCCCTGCTGAGTGAGGAGCCCCATGCAGGACTCCATCCCAGGACCCTGGGATCATGACCTGAGCCAAAGGCATACGCTTAACCGAGAGCCAGCCAGGTGCCCCTAACTGAATGTTTCTAGGCAAGTTAAACCCTGGAGATAATATTAACATATTGCTTAGGTTTTTGAGAATATTATGTGAATTAATATGCTTCAAATGCATGGAACAGTATAGGACACATAGCAAATTCTCAATATGTGTTAGTTTCCATTTTATTAGCATTACACAATCTGAGGACCACTAGTGAAATAAAGATCATGGATTTGCCATTGAGCACACCTTGAATTCAAGTCTTAGATTTATAATAATTTAACAATATTATTTTATTCCATTTTATTCAGTTGTTTTGAGGAGCATTTGGTTTCCTCACATATAAGAAGAGGGTAAAAATTATTATAAATTTTATTACGAAGCTTAAATTTAAATTGTGTCTGGCAAGGGAGAGGTCTAAATAAATGTTAGTTCCCTTCTCTCCCTCTTCTAGTACTAATTCCAAACTTGTTAACCAGATTGGGTTTTGATTCCCAGCTTGATAGCACGTTCATGATCCTTATTTCTTCTAGAACTGGCCTTTGAGTTTGGTATTTCTATTTCTTGCATGCTCCAGAGTTGAAGTACAATCCCTGAGCCCCATTTTTGTGGCAAACAGTATCCTAAATACTACTTGTTCACCTTTCTAAATCTCTGATCAAATTGCACAACTTTATAGTAAATTTTGAGCAGATGTCAATGAATAAATAATATGTCCAAATATAGTACCTATTTTTTATTCTAAAGTCTTTCAAAAATCTCAAATTTTTTTTCAAAAATTTTGTTTTTGAGAAATATTTATAAATGCTTGCTGAAATATGTCTGTTTTTAAATGATTTTCTTCCAAGAAATTCTGTTACAGAAGTGATATTCTTAGCTTCTGTTTCAGCAAACAAACAATTCCACCTTCATCTTCTCCAAACAATTCTGCTTTCCCTCAAGGTGGCACTGTGTCTAGATTTACCACATATGATTGAAGACATTTAATTATGTAATGTAAGATGAAATTTAATTCTAATGCACTGTTACCTGAATTATATTATGATATTTATTTCTTAGTTAGGACTTTTCAAAAAGTTTGCAGTCAGCATTTTTTTTGTTTCATTTAACTCTTTGAATATCTAGCATGATTTGGACTCATGGTTATAGATAAGGCATGGGCTAATTCAGTATCTGCTGAAAGTTCTGTGTCCCAATACACCTCTGTTGCTTTTCAAACCAAAGGCTGTTTTGATACCTAAGGCTGATTTTCTAGTATTATAAAGCTTCCTCATTTACTACCTGTTTTGGGGGAAAAAAATTAAGAACTCCAGAAATTTCCTTGGCTGGGGCTTTGTCAAATTTAACTGCCACTGGAGAAAAAATTGCAACCTGTAAGTATTCTTGAATTGTTTCTTTTGGACATTTCTCTGTACTAAGTTGACATCCAGGACTATTCATCTTACTGGCAAATTGCTTAGTACCTACAAAAGCCCTAAATATATATTTTTTTTCCTTCAAGAAACATTCAGAAAAGGAAATAATTTGGTAATGAATAGTGGTCAAAAAAGCACTTAATATTGCTGGGGATGCATATAACTCTATAGCCCACAGGCCAAGAAACTGCTGGCATTGATTTTGGGAGCAAAAATCCCGTAGATAAAACCTAACTTTTTGTGCATACAGCAAATATAAGAATTTATTGTTGAAAGATAGTCCACAATTAAAGTGTGGATTTGAGAATATTGGCGATATTAGGGAATGGAAAAGATACCAGGATTCCAAGGATGTGTGTGTGGGAGGGTGTATAAGGGGGGTTGGTACATGTGTGTACATATGCACAGTGTCTATGTGTGTTGGGGGTTGTTGAATGCATGTATTTGAATGTGTTGGGGTTGGGAGGCAGGATGGAAAAGGCTCTTAAAAATAGGTCCCAAAAGCAAATACCCTAAATATATAGTTGTCATCTATTTACTTCCTTCCTGTCAGATTAGATTTGACTCTATTAGTCATACAACCTTGCAAAAAAATAATGGATGCTCCTAAAAGGCACACCGGGGCGTATTATCTACATTCACAGTCTTCACTTCTGAGTCATTTCTTGGTCTTATTGTCATTTCTTACCTGCTTTTCTTGACTAGATTCTCTTAATTTACTATTCCTGCCTCTTTTTTGGCTTTAAATTTCATCTTTGTTTCTTGTGCACTGATCTTTCCCCCTTTTGGTAGGAAAACAAGGAATAGATTACCCACCTCTTTTGTATTAGCACTAGGGCATTACATTATTATTTTTTTAAACTATTTTAAGGGAATTTTGGGTTTGTGTAGCCGAACAGAGCAGAAGTAACCTGGGCTCCACTTAAATCTCATAAAACAACTCTTCACACAGGACTTATAATTTCCTAGTACTCTCCACCTCCTCCTTCACCCCACCACATACATCCTTTCATTTTTATTTTTTAAAGATTTTATTTATTTGACAGAGAGAGACACAGCAAGAGAGGGAACACAAGCAGGGGGAGTGGGAGAGGGAGAAGCAGGCTTCCCACAGAGCAGGGAGCCCAGTGCGGGGCTTGATCCCAGGACCCTGGGATCATGACCTGAGCTGAAGGCAGATGCTTAACGACTGAGCCACCCAGGCGCCCCCATCCTTTCATTTTTAATTACAGCCCAGAAGAAATGGTATTTTTCCGTGGTATTTTTCCATTGGTGTTTCTGATATCCATGGCCTCTCGGCTCATCATGCTTCCCCCACAGACTGAATTCCTGTTCATGGGATAATAAGCAACTCTTTAGCTTTAATTTAAAGAACTTACCTTCTCTTATTATAATGATAATTATTTGTCTCAAAAAAATCCCACCATTTCTGGGCGCCTGGGTGGCTCAGTTGGTTAAGCGACTGCCTTCGGCTCAGGTCATGATCCTGGAGTCCCGGGATCGAGTCCCGCATCGGGTTCCCTGCTCAGCAGGGAATCTGCTTCTCCCTGTGACCCTCTTCCCTCTCGTGCTCTCTATCTCTCATTCTCTCTCTCTCTCAAATAAATAAATAAATAAATAAAATCTTAAAAAAAAAAATCCCACCATTTCTGTCGCTGTTTATTGCAGTTAGTTATTTTCCTGATTATAAACTTCCATGAGGCTTTTACTAACTATGTACAGAGTGAGTCAAGTTGAATACCTACCACAAGCACTATGGCATTTTTTTTTTCTGTGTAATTACTGAGAGTGAAACATGGACAAATATAGTGACTCTACTCCTATTTGTCGGGGCACCTGGGTGGCTCAGTCGTTAAGCATCTGCCTTCGGCTCAGATCATGATCCCAGGGTCCTGGGATCGAGCCCCACATTGGGCTCCCTGCTCAGCGGGGAGCCTGCTTCTCCCTCTCCCTCTGCTGCTCCCCCTGCTTGTGTTCCCTCTCTCATTGTCTCTCTGTCAAATAAATAAATACAGTCTTTAAAAATACAAAAAGGAGTAGTTTTTTTATCATCTGTATTTTTTTTTAATCCCCCTCAGGTAGATAAATATGACCAGGTTGATCTTTCTTTCTTTTTTTTAATGATTTATTTATTTTAGATAGAGAGAGCAGAGGGGGGCAGAGGAAGAGGGAGAGAATCTCAAGCAGACTCCCCACTAAATATGGAGCTCAATGCAGGGCTCAATCTCATGATCCTGAGATAATGACCTGAGCCAAAACCAAGAGTCACATGCTTAACCGACCAAGCCACCCAGGCCCCCCTCTTTTCTTTTAAAATTTTATCTTTAAGTAATGTCTATACCCAACATGGGGCTCAAACTCAACCTTCAGATCAAGAGTCACATGCTCTACTGACTGAGCCAACCAGGTACCCCCAGGTTGATCATTTTTAACAAAACCTTATAGACACCAAAGAGCTATATTGATCAATTTAGCAACTGTTATTATTTCGAACTTCTTAGAGATGCTCTTTACACTCTGCCCTGAAAATTTAAAAATGTTGAAACACAAATTGTCATAGAAATATGGTGTGTAAAAGGTAAGTAATATAAATGAAGTGTAGTGAATATTCAGTAATGATAAATCATTGTGAAAAATGGGATCCATTTTTAATAATTAGAAAAAATAGTATTGATAAGTCCCAAATGTATGCAAAACATTTCTTTAAAAGTAACATTGATTGTAGGATGAAGCATAGGAAGATAAAAAAGGAAAATCCAGAGAAATACAAAGTTCTTATATTCAGAAAATAAAGTCAAGTTTAAAGCCTGAAGTTTCTATTTGTGTGGGGCATAGTACAAGAGATAGATCTCCCCAAATTCGTATATCGAAGCCCTAACCTCCAATGTGACTATATTTGTAGATAGGACCTTAAAGGAGTTAGATAAGGTCATAAGGATGGGGCCTTAATCCAATATGACTGGTGTCTTTTTATTCTAAGAGGTTCACCCACATGGAGGAAATTGGGGCATAGACCAGCCCAGAGAGAAAACCGTATAAAAATACATAGGGAAAATGGTCATTTGAAAGCCAAGGACAGAGGTCTCAGCAAAAACTGAACTTCTCAACACCTTAATGTTGGACTTCTGGCGTCCGGACTATGAGAAAATAAATTTAAACTACCATTTTGTTATAGCAGTTCTAGAAAACTAATGTACAAGTCAACAACCCAAACAGAAGGAACCAAGCCAAAAGCTTGGTTTTTATACAGGGAACCTGAGGACTTGGTCTTTTATACTGGTACATAGAGGACCACCAAGAAAGTGACACAGACTTACAGTATTGATCAAAAAGCAGAAACCAGGGGTCCCTGGGTGGCTCAGTCGTTAGGCGTCTGCCTTCGGCTTGGGTCATGGTCCCAGGGTCCTGGGATCAAGCCCCGCATCAGGCTTCCTGCTCCATGGGAAACCTGCTTCTCCCTCTCCCACTCTCCCTGCTTGTGTTCCCTCTCTGGCTGTGTCTCTCTGTCAAATAAATAAATAAAATACATATTAAAAAAAAAAGGTAGAAACCAGCTGCCTGTTTTTATACATTCATCTGTGCTTGTGGTAAGAAGCCAGCTTTCTACTGGTAATAAGAAAGGGGCAATGCTCTCTGTGTGGTTTCACTGTTAAAATGGCCAAGAGTTTAATTTTATGCTAATTTTTTTGTGTGCAGAAGCATTTTGTGAAAGCAGTTCTGTTCAGAAATTAATCTGGTGCCAATTTGCAGGATTTACTGGAGTAAATTAAAGATTGCTGGGGGGAATGAAGCTCAGCTTAGACTGACCCAGGTGTGAGGTAATAAGAGTGTGGAGTAAAGCATGTTAATAGGTACTTAGCAAAGAGAGGGAACTCAAAGCTGTATCAAAATTGAAATGAAGGGAATAATAACTGATTTTTCATGGGGTTTGAGGAGGAAGCACACATAGAAGATTGTTCTGAGATGTGGAAAAAATGGGGTAGCCCAATACTAAGGAGGAAGTTCAAAATTCTAGTTCTGGAGACAATATCATGAGCTTGATTTGGTTTATGTTGGATTTGAGGTAGTGTTGCTTGTTCAAGTGGCTCATTCATATGACTTATGAGTAAGTCATCAATACGGAGGAGGCTAGAATAAAAGACCGTGCTCAATGTTACATGTGTGTGAATTTATTTGCTTGGGTATGCTTAAATGTTGATATAATTCATTATCACTCTGTGATTTGTGAAGTGGGCAAGATTAGGGAAAGTTAAGAGAAGAGTAAAATCAAGTGGGTCTGAAGAAAACAAAGGTAAGGTATGCAAAGAAGCAGAATTATTAAAAAAATTTAAAAAAACTAATATTTGTATAGTGCTTACAGTGTGCCGGGCATTGTTGTAATCATTTCTAAATACTATCCCATTTAGTCTTCCTAACAGCTGTATGATAACAGTGTTCTTATCATCTCTATTTCATAGGTAAGGAAACTGAGCTTTGTTAGGTATTTTGAAGCTAGGAATTTAAATAGCCGAGGCACTCTTAGCTTCACAATTCATGCTTTTAATAACTATCTTATACTGCATCTCCTCCCCTCCCTCAAAAAACATATAGATTTGGTGAAAATCAAGGATCAAAAGAACGGGGAAAAGAGGAGAATATTCCTAAACAAAAAAGGAAAGGGTTGTCATAGTCAAATGTCTTACACAAGTAAGGAGAATAAAGAGTTTGTTGGACTAGATTGAAAATGAAGTCCTTGAGGAGCACCTCGTGGCTCAGTTGGTTAAGCGTCTGACTCTTGATTTATGTTCAGGTCATGATCTCAGGGTGGTGAGATCGAGCCCCATGTCGAGCCCCACGCTCAGGACAGAGTCTGCTTGTCCCTCCCCCTGCTTGTGTGCTTACAATCTCTCTATTAAACAAACTAACTAATAAAATCTTATTGAAAAAAATGCAGTCTTTGATTAAAAAAAAGAAAGAAAGAACATGTTAAGATAATGAAGGATAAACTGAATTCCAGGCTTCTAGAAATTTTGGGTGAAGATTAGGATGAGAAAAGGTAGGTTATGATTAGAAATAAGTCATGCTTGAAACAAAACAAAACAAAACACCCTGATTTTGAAGTAAATGGAGGGGAGATAATTGGTGAATTGAAAGAAAGCACTGTCTGTCTGGGCCAGTCTCTTCACCTGCTGATTTCTCTTCTTTACATATGTTACTCCCTCTTCACACTCAGCATGGTCATGAATGGTACTTCTTAGTATTAGTATCCCTTTTCCCCAAATATCTCTGTGTGATTTCCACCACCATTTTCCTAATATACCAAAGCTAAAATGGGGCCCCACTTTGACACAGAGTTTTTTCTTAGCCTAAACACTGGCTAAGTTCCTTTTCTTTCTCTAAAATCCTTTTTTTTTTTAACCTCATCATTTACTGTTCATTTTTATAGCCAGTGCTTTAGTGCAAATATGCATTGCCTTAAATGTATGAAATGTTACAGTAGTCTCAGACCCAAGAAGCAGTATTGCAAAGTGCTTAGAAACAAAGTGCTTAGAAGCGTAAGCTATTAAGTCACACAGACTTTGGAGAGAATACCATTTCTGACATTTGCATATTAGTTGCCTTTGGGGAAGTTATTTAATGTCTCCAGATTTGTTTCCTCATCAGTAGAATAAAGATTTAAATAATATGTGAGAAAAGTAATATTTATTGCATTGTAAAAAAAAGAGAGAATAACTATCATTCCCCTTTCTCTTCTCTAATACAGTCTTTTCTATTTTATCATGCTATTTTTCTTCAGAAAATTCCAGCAATCACCTATTCATAGAAAATAAAGTCCAACTCATCCTTTATCTAGGCTCTATATAATCTAGCTATGCAGCCTTATCTCCCAGTTAATGTCTCGGCTCTGCTCTAGTCAACGTGCCCTTTTCATTATTCTCTAGATATGCCATGCTGATTTCATAGTGCAGACTGGCACATTTTATTCCCTAAGGCTTGGCATGCCCTTCTTTCCTTACTTTTCCTGTACAAATTCTTAACCTTAAATTTCACCTCTTAATAAACCTTCCATGATGTTCTTATTGCCTCTTACCTGTATTTAATCATCCACAACCCTGCACTATAATTTAGTTGTTGGTAAGATCAGTGCAGCTAAAGACCACGTATTTGTTTCCTTTGTATTTCCCAGAGCACCTAGCACAACTGAATAGAAGGACTGACTGAACATTCTTCAGTGTATAAAGAGAGTATACATATATTTCAAAGAGAAGGGAAACAATTTCATTGTCTTAAATCTTTTTTTTAATTTTAACTGAGGAGATGCCACAGGTAGTTATTAAGTTCTGGTTGATTCCTATAAAATTGAATACCAATTTCTAGATTTTACAAGATAGGTATACCAGATTCATTTTGAATTTTATTCCTTTAAGATTTTTATTGACATTTAAATGTACATAGATCGAATATTAAAATACTTAACTTTGTATAATTATTATTAAACCAGCAGCAAAACCAACACTCATACAAACCATTACACTAATTGACCTTAATGTGTTCTACTCAGTGAGAAACCCACAGAGGAAAATAAGAGATAATGTCTCTCTCTAGGACAAAGTTTGGATAGTTTGCTGGCAGCACCTTTAAAAGATCGTAAGTCTCCTAAGCTTGGGATTCTTTAGCTGTGACACAGTGTGTGTGCCACACCCACCAGGTTGCCTCTCATAGTCCCCAGTGGGAATTGGGGGCAGGGTAGATAAGGGAGCTGATGAAACATTAAGTTCAAGCTACCTGCTGTATCCTGAGTAATAAAGTCCCTGTGTGTCTGGCTCAGGAGTCTCAAGTCTTCTGCCAGTACCTATGAAACTTCAGCATGATAATTTATTCGTATTTATTGAGTAAAATTTCACAGTTCTTTTCTTTTTTTTTTTTTTTTTAAGATTTTATTTGTTTGAGAGAGTGAGAGAGAGCACACCAAGCAGGGGTAGGGAGAGAAACAAGCAGACTCCATGCTAGTGAGGAGCCTAAAGGGGGGCTCCATCTCAGGACCCTGAGATCATGACCTGAACTGAAATGAGTCAGGTGTTTAACTGACTGAGCCACCCAAGTGCCTCCACAGTTATTTTCAAAGTTATTATACAAAATGTTCTTCCTTTAGAAATAATTTATAAATGAAATTAAAAAATTTGTTTATAAGTAAATTTACTTCTTAACCAAACAAATCCAATAAACCAAATTCAAAATATTTAGAAATAAAGTTTTCATGTTTCAGGATAACTTCTGTATTAAAATAGTGTAGCCACATGTTAATACTTGAATCAGGACTCACTGGTTTTGTAGTATCCTTCATAAGAATTTTTCATATGATGGTAGAAATAGTACTGAAAGAACACATCTATGAGCTTCAGTACTTTTTCAATGAAAATGTGTGTTATGACTTCTAAGGTAGAGAATTAGTGATCTTCGCATGCAGTATAAGTCTTTTAGCTGCCGTATTTCTTATTAAACAACCTACTTGTTTTTATAAAATAGATTTCTTTGGGAATACAAGTTCATATTTCTAAAAATAAATTATCCTGCTTTACATTTCCAGTTATCAAAAGTATGCAAGGTTTTTTGCATGCTTTTAAAAAAATATTGAAAATAGATTATTTCCTCTTAAAAGCAAGTTGCAAAGTCATGCAATATACAATTTTTTATAAAAAGTCTATTTTGATATGTTTGCATATCTTTATATGGTTGTATATATTTTTATGTTTGTAAAAGCGTGGGCGTATGAGGAAGGCTGTGCATCAAACTGTTACGATAGGTTGCCTAAGAAGGAATTGGGTGCTTAGAGGGAGATAGTTGACTTTTCCTTTATACATCTCTATGCTGATGTTATTTTTACTTTTAATGTGAATTTATTGTTTTTATCATAGAAAGGCAAACCAGCAAAGTATTTTTAATAAAACAAACATAAGTGTTAAAGAAACAAAAAAAGAATTAAATTAAAATTGTGATAGACACCTCTCTCAGTCAGTTATTTGTATTAATTTTTTAACACAACAGGATATCAATTTATAAACTTGAATAATATTTTGGAATACTTTATTTTTTATGTAAATTTTGAGTTTCCAGTAAATGTAGACACCACAGTATCTAATTTGTATTTTATATAACTTGAGGCATCTTGATGCTTCATTTTCCACAAATAATTTTTTCCTTATTTTAAAATGTATAGGGTGGTATAATTTTATATTTATTTGAAAATATGTAATTTTTCAAAAAAATTAGTTTGAATCATGGAAGATGTGGGGTCTATTAAATTTATGTTATGGTATAAAATTGAAGATTATATTAATTCCTTGAGATACTCTACTTAACAATAATTATTTTGCAAGGGCTAATACGGAGAGTAGTTTATCCAGTGAAATAACTTGTGCTTATTAATTTTTCATAAGCTATATTATAACATGGGAATCCTTATTACTTGAATTTACTTGAAATATTTAAATACTTGTTTTTTATAGTTTAAATCATTTTATGTGCTATATTCTAATTCTTACATTTTTGGTTATTTTAGATTTTTCTTATATTTTTAACATATTTTGAATATAAAAATATTAAACATATTTTAACTTAACATATTTGTGTTTTCCATTCTAAATGTGCATTCCTTCCTTCCTTCCTGTATTGCTACATTTCTAAAAATTCATGAATATTCATTTGCATAGTATTGTGAATTTTTATTTTTTATTTATTTATTTTTTATTTATTATTTTTTTATTTTTAAATTTTTTTTAAAGATTTTATTTATTTATTTGAGAGAGAGAGAATGAGAGATAGAGAGCATGAGAGGGAAGAGGGTCAGAGGGAGAAGCAGACTCCTTGCCGAGCAGGGAGCCTTATGCGGGACTCGACCGGGACTCCAGGATCATGACCTGAGCCGAAGGCAGTTGCTTAACCAACTGAGCCACCCCGGCGCCCCAGCATTGTGAATTTTTAAAAATCTGCTGCTTACATATCTTTTCTTTAATACAAGATAGCTTCCCAGACAGTTTTTCCATTCATTTATTCATTTATTCAAAGACCACTTATTTATCCATTATTACATGTCTGAACCTGTCTCAGTTCCCTGAAATATATTAGTCACATCTCTGTAAGTGAAGGGGTCACATGCAACTTTTAAACTTCTTTGGGAATCTATTGCCACACAATACTAGGAAGTATAAGATTAAGTATGGTGCTCTTGCCAGAAAAAAACATTTAGAAGGGATGCAGGACCGGCTGGCTATATCATAGAGTTCTACTGGTTGGGTGCACATGGAGAGGAGGAAGATAAAATTGAGATTGATTTTTGTCTTCAGAAATTTCAGTTAATTTCAGTAAAGAAAGTAGTATTTAATAATGAAATCTTATCAAATGATAAGTTTGGGCATTTAAACTTACATTATTCTGGCAATTGCTTATATTTTAAAATAAGATTTTTTACATTCTGTTCTATGCCTATAGATGGTGTTAATAACTCTATGGGGGGAAAAAGTGTGTTTGATCTCTTGCCTGGTGATTTGTGACAATATAGCTATATGAATTTTAGTTTTGTGTTTCTCATGTCAGATCTAGCAGATTCAATAAAGAGTACAATGATTCTCTGCTTATCTTAGTTATGGATAGTTAATCATAATAAAGTTTTATAATAGGATTCTCATATCAGCTGCTTTTTAACTAAAGAGTCCTGGTTTGATGAGGTGAAAGATGCATTTTATGACGAAATTTCTATAGCACATTTTGTGGTGTGCTTTGTGGTATGACAATAACACTCTAGTGTTTTCATGGCTTTTGATGCATAGTGAAAAAGAACTTTGGAGTTTTTTCTCTTTTCTTTCACTTTAAAACAAAAGCATTCTATTTTCCAACCTTTGTTTTTTTCTTGTCCATCTTATGTAGACAAAACATTTCTCTCTTTTTCTAGTATTTGGAGTACATTTGTGAAACTCTAAGGATGAGTATGACCAGATCTAGAAAATTCTGATCTGATTTGTTCTTAGATTTTTCTGAGAAAATCCACTGTGTTCTTAGATTGTTCCTAATGATGTAGGCTGTTTCTTCATAGTGTTTAGTTTAGAGTTTTTCTGGGTCCTAGTTTCGGCAGTATTAAGAATATCTTTAAAACTTGATAGTTACCAAAATATAGCTTCAATAAACATGTATGTAGACATTTATATGGAATTTAAATGACATATAAAGATAGGATTAAACACTGATCCAGAAGCATTTTTAATTTTATATTATCTGACAACCTTAAACATTTTTTAAAATAATATACCTTAAATTCATGAAAATCAAAGGCATGGAAGAGTAAACTTTTTCAGAATACACAGCAAGATACTCTAAGAAAGTATGCTTCAATATGATATTCTTAGCCTTTTTCATTACTAACATTCTGCCTCCCCAGTTATGGAAAAACTTGGTTCACTTTATTTCATTCTCCATTACCCTCAAATTATTTTGACTACCAAAAAAGATATTCAGTTGTTTGACATGTTGATATTCAAAGACTTAATTTTAAGGGTTTTTAAATTATTCTTCTTCAACACAGATTTTAAAAAACTACTTGGAATATCTAAATGCTCCCAAATAAAATATTTTTATGCCCCTGACAATTGTTTTCCTTTGCATATCCTGTAAGTTTCTGAGGGTGTTATGTTAAAACCTTTTCTGATTTCTTTTTTTGTCATTCTGTCAATTTTTGTTTTCTATATTTTGAAACCATATTATTGAGTAGATTCATCCTTTTTGTACTTATAACATATTTATTTTTATCACTGTTAAGACTGTGTTGGGTCTATGTAGTCTAATATTAGCACTGCAGTATGAGTTTCGGTTAGTTAGCATTTGCCTGGTATGTATTTTTCATTCCTTTACTTTCATTTTTTCTGTATTCTTATATTACACACATATCCCTAGTAAACAGAATATATAGTTTGCTATTTTTTCTTAAACTTCAGATTTAAAAATCCTTATCTTTTAATTTGAGTATTTTCTGCCTTTAGTGTAACTACTTGAATATTTGAATTGAAATGTATAATCTTAGTATTTGTTTTTCTATTGGTCCCAGTTGTTCTGTGTTTCCTTTCATATCTCTTTGGATTTTTTTAATTGTTCCATTTCCTTTTTTCTTAGTTTTTTTAGTTATACAATGTTTTAAAACTCATCTTTTAATATTTATGCTAGTGATTGCAACATGTCTTTGACTTCAGGAAAACTTGATTTAAATGAATACTTACATAGTTTTCTTTGTAGTTATTAGGATATTGTTAGAATATTAAACACTTTTTTAAAAATTTTAATTTCAGTGTAGTTATCATCAGTGTTATATAAGTTTCAGGTGCACAGTATAATGATACAACAATTCTGTACATTACTCGGTGCCCATCAGGATAAGTGTACTCTTAATCCCCTTCACCTATTTCACCCATTCCCCCACACACCTCCCTTCTGGTGACTATCTGTTTATTCTCTATAGTTAAGAGTCCCTTTCTTGGTTTCTCTCTATATATCTTTTTTTCTCCTTTGTTCAACTGTTTTGTTTCTTCAATTCCACATATGAGTGAAATCATATGATATTTGTCTTTCTCTGACTGGCTTACTTCACTTAGCATTATACTCTCTAGCTCCATCCATGTTGTTGCAGATGACAAGATTTCATTCTTATTTATGACTTAGTAATATTCCTGTGTGTATGTGTGTGTGTGTGTGTACGCGCATACATGCACATGTATGCGACTTCATCTTTACTATGGACCTTGGGTTGCTTCCATAATTTGGCTATTGTAAATAATGCTGCAATAAACATAAGGGTGCATATATCCTTTTGAAATAGTGTTTTTATTTTCTTTGGGTAAATACCCAGTAGCACGATTACTGGATCATAGAGTAGTCTAGTTTTAAATTTTGAAGTCCCTCCATACTGTCTTCATCAGTGGCTGCACCAGTTTTCATTCCCATCAACAGTTCAGGAGGATTCCTTTTTCTTTACATCCTCACCAACACTTGTTGTTTCTTGTGTTTTTGATTTCAGCCATTCTGACAGGTGTGAAGTGACATCTCATTGTAGTTTTGATTTGCATTTCCCTGAAGGTCAGTGATATTGGGCATCTTTTCATGTGACTGTTGGCTGTCTGTAAGTCTTTGGAGAAATGTCTGTCCATGTCTTCTCATTATTAATTGGATTATTTGTTATTTTGGTGTTGTGTTGTGTAAGTTTTTTATAGATTTTGGATAGCAACCTTTTATTGGATATGTCATTTGCAAGTATCTTCTCCCATTCAGTAGGTTGTCTTTTAGTTTTGCTGGTTATTTCCTTTGATGCTAAGTTTTTTCTACTTTGATGTAGGTTCAATAGTTTAATTTTGCTTTTTTTTCTCTTGTCTTAGGAGACATATCTAGAAAAAAAGTTGCTAAGACTAATGTCAGAGAATTTACTGCCTGTGCTGCCTTCTAGGATTTTTATAGTTTCAAGTCTCAGTTTAGGTCCTTATTCCCTCCTGAGTTTGTTTTTGTGTATGGTGTAAGAAAGTGATCCAGTTTCATTCTTCTGCATGTAGCTGTTCGGTTTTCCCAACACCATTTGTTGAAGATACTTTTTTCCATTGCATATTCTTGCCTCATTTGTCAAAGATGAATTGACCATCCCATCATGGGCTTACTTCTTGGCTTTCTATTCTGTTCCATTTATTTCTCTTTCTGCTTCTTCATTATTAGTGTATTGAAGTGAAATGGATTTTTGTATATTAATTTTGTATCCTGCAACCTTACTGAATTCATTTATCAGTTCTAGTAGTTTCTTGGTGGAATCTCAAGGTTTTCTATATATACTATTATGTCATCTGCAAATAAAGTTTAACTTCTTCCTTACCAATTTGGATGGCTTTTATTCCTTTTTCTTTTCTGTTTGCTGTGGCTAGGACTTCCAGCACTGTGTTGAATAAAAGATGTGAGAGTGGACATCCCTACTCTCAGTTTTTCCCCATTGAGTATGATGTTTGCTGTGGGTGTTTCATTTATGGCCTTTGTTATATTGAGGTGTGTTTCTTCTAGAGCTACTTTGTTGAGGGTTTTTATTATGAATGCATCTTGTACTTTGTCAAATGCTTTTTCTGCATCTGTTGAAATGATCATATGCTTTTTTATTCTTTCTCTTATTGATGTGATGTATCATATTGATTGATTTGTTAATATTGTAGTACCCTTGCATGTTGGGAATAAATTGCACTTGAACATGGTGAATGATTTTTGTTAATGTATTGTTGGATTCAGTTTGCAAATATTTTGTTGAGGATTTTTGCATCTATATTCATCAGGGATATTGGCCTGTAATTCACTTTTTTTGGGGGGTGCCTTTATCTGGTTTTGGTATCAGGGTAATGCTGGCCTCACAGAATAAATTTGGGAGTCTCTGTGACTTATTCATTCAATAATGTGAAGCCTGTAACTCCCACTGCCCTTCAACCATTTTGTCCATTCTCCCCCACCTCTCTCCTCTATCAGCCATTAGTTTATGCTCTGTATTTATGAGTCTGTTTCTGTTCATTAGTTTGTTTAGATTCCACATATAAGTGAATCATATGGTATTTGTCTTTCTCTGTTTAGCTTATTACACTTAGTAAAATATCTTCTAGGTCTATCCATGTAGTTGCATACAAATAGCAAGGTCCCATTCTTTCTTATGACCAAATAATATTCCTTTATATATTCTTTATCCATTTATCTATCAGTGGACATACAAGCTGCTTCCATATCTTGGCTATTGTAAATAATGCTGCAATAAACAGAGAGGTGCATATATCTTTTTCAATTAGTGTTTTCAGTTTGTGTAAATACCCAGTAGTGGAATTACTGCATCATCAGGTATTTCTATTTTTATTTTTTTCAAGAAACTCTATACTCTTATCTACAGTGGCTGCACCACTATATATTCCCAAAATAGAGCATGAGAGTTCCATGACATCCTCCAATACTTGTTATTTCTTGTTTTTGATACTAGCCGTTCAGACTGGTGGAGGTGGTATTTCATTGCAGTTTTGATTTGCATTTTCCTCACAATTAATGCTTTTGAGCATCTTTCCATGTGTCTGTTGGCCATCTAAATTTCTTCTCTTGAAAAATGTTTATTCAGGTCCTCTGCACATTTTTCATTGGATTATTTTTTTTTGTATTGAATTCTATAAGTTCTTTATATATTTTGGTTATTAATGCTGTATTGGATATATCATTTGGGCAATGATCTTTTCCCATCAGTAGGTTGCCTTTTTATTTTGTTGGTGATTCCCTTTGTTGCGCAGAAGCCTTTTATTTTGTGTAGTCCAAATAGCTTATTTTTGTTTTTGTTTTTTTTTTTTCCCTGAGGAGACATATGTAGAAAAATGTTGCTAAGGCCAATGTCAGATAGATTACTGTCTATGTTTTCTTCTAGGAGTTTTATGTTTTCAAGTTTCATATTTAGGTCTTTAATCCATTTTGAATTTATTTTTGTGCATGGTGTAAGAAAGTGTTCCAGTTTCATTTTTTGCAACCAGTTTTCCCAACACTATTTTTTGAAGAGACTGTACTTTTCTCACTGTATATTGCCTCTTTTATTGTAGATTAAGTGACTATATAAACATAGGTTTATTTCCAGGCTCTATGTTCTTTTCTACCATTCTATGTGTCTGATTTTGTGCCAGTACTATACTGTTTTGATTATTATAGCTTAGTGGTATTTCTTGAAATCTGGTATTGTGATATCTCCAGCTTTGTTCTTTCTCAAGATTGCTTTGACTATTTGAGGTCTTTTGTAGTTCTATACAAATTTTAGGATTATTTGTTTTAGTTCTGTGAAGAATACTTCAATATTTTTATGGAGATTGCATTGAATCTCTAGATTACTTTAGGTAATATGGACATTTTGGAAATAGTAATTATTCAAACCCATGAACATGGTATGTCTTTCCATTTTTTCCTGCCATCTTCAATTTCTTTCATCACTGTTTTATAGTTTTCATAGTGTAGGTCTTTCATCCCTTTAAGTTTATTACTAAGTATTTCATTTGTTTTGGTAAAATTGTAAATGTGATTGTTTTCTTATTTCCTCTTCCTATTACTTTGTTATTAGTTTATAGAATCACAGCAGATTTCTATGTATTAATTTTGTATCCTGCAACTTTACTGAATTCATTCATCAGTTACAGTAGTGTTTTGCTGGAGTTTTTTGACTTTTCTATGTATAGTATCATGTTATTTGCAAATAGGGAGTTTAACTTCTCCCTTACCAATTTGGATGGCTTTTATTTCTTTTTCTTGTCTGATTGCTGTGGCTAGGACTTCCAGTACTATGTTGAATAAAAGTGGTGATGAAAATGGGCATATTTGCCTTGTTTCTGATCTCAGAGGAAAAGCTCTCACTTTTTCCCCATTGAGTATGATGTTAGCTGTGGGTTTGTCATACATGGCCTTTATTATATTGAGGCATATTCTTTATAAACATACTTTGTTTAGCATTTTTATCATGAAGGGATGTTGAGTTTTTTCCAGTGCTTTTTCTGGATCTTGAGATGATCATATGATTTTTATCCTTCATGTATTTTCTTTTTAAGATTTTACTTATTCATTTGAGAGAGAGATAGAGAGAGCACAAACAGGGGGAGAGGCAGTCAGAGGGAGAAGCAGGCTCTCAGCTGAGCAGAGAGCCAGATGCAGGGCTTGATCCCAGGACCTAGAGATATATGACCCAAGCTGAAGGCAGACACTTAACCATCTGAGCCACCCAGGTGCCCCTATCCTTCATGTTGTTATGTGGTGTATTACATTGGTTGATTTGAGAATATTGCAGCATCCTTGCATCCTCAGAATAAATCCCACTTAATTGTGGTGAATGATCCTTTTAATGTATTTTTGAATGTGATTTGCTAATATTTTGTTGAGGACTTTTGCATGTATGTTCATCAGGGATATTGGTCTGTGGTTTTCTTTTTTCTTTTTGATGTTTTTAATATCAGGGTGATGTTGTCCTCACAGAATGTATTTGGAAGCTTTTCTTCCACTTCTATTTTTTAGCATAGTTGGAAGAGAATAGCTGTTAACTCTTTTTTAAGTGTTTAGTAGAATTCATTTACAAATCCACCTGCTGAACTTTTGTTTGTTTTTAATTTTTTGATACCAACTTAGTTTTTTACTAGTAATTGGTCTGTTCACATTTTCTGTTTCTTTTACTTAGGCTTTTAGTAGTTTGATATATCTTTGTATGGGTATTTTTTTTTTTTTCTGTTTGTTCTTATGGCTAGATTAAATGTTGTTTCTGTGTATCTTACCTCTCTCTCTTTCTCTATCTTTCTCTTTTTCTTTAATTTTAGGATTCCAATTATATAAGTATTGATGTTTCACCATATACTATATGTCTCTTATACTTTTTGTCTGTATTGCCATTGTTTATCCTCTCCATGTTTTATTCTGAATATTTTCTTCTGCCCCATATTTCACTTCACTAATTTTCTCTTCTCTATTGAATCTAATGTTGACCTCATCTAGTGATATTAAGTTTTAGTTATTACACCTTTCAGCCCATTGATTTTGTATCATAATCTTTAATTCTTTGCTGAAATATTCCATCTTCATGTAATTTCTTGAACATATTAATTACAATTATGTTAAAGTTAATGTGTTTTAAGTCTATATCTGGATCTCGTTTGAGTCTGTTTATATTACCTGGCTTTTTCCTTATTATTTACTTATTCAATTCTCTCTCCATGTAGACTTGTTAATGTTTAATAAAATGACAGGAGTAGTTTTGAGGCTCTGGATTTTATTAACTTCTTGCAGAAAGATTTTACTTTTTCAGGTAGTTAAGATCTAGGCACTTAATTTCAATCCAACCAGGGACTGGAGTGATTCTAAGAAGGATGTGAGTCATTGGGAATTTAGTGAGGTTACCAATGGAAGGGAAGCCAGGAGTTTCCTCAGGACCTCTTCTTCTTGTGCAATCTGAATTCCAGTGTTATTTTCTTAATGCACTCATTAAGAAAACTACTCACTGTAGTTGACTCTACTTAAGATGTCTTATTCTCAGATGCTGCTTTCTACTCAACTTCTCAGATTTTGGTTTCAAATTGGCAAGTGATCCTTAAAGGACAAACTCTATTTCTTCCTCTGTTCTCTACTACCACCATACTCAATACTTATGGCACCAGGGATATCCCTGTTTTTTTGTTTTTGTTTTTGTTTTTTCCTGTAATCTCATGTTGAATTTTCAAGGCTACCTTAGTAGACTTGTGAGGTCTCCAAACAGATCTATTATTTGGTCAGACTTTTCTAGTTTTTCTTAATAGAAGCATCGATCTAATCCAGGAGTTTGAGAATGATGACCTGTGTGCCAAATATATCCTGTCATCTGTTTTTATAAATAAAGTTTTATTGGAGAATAGCCATAGTGAATCGGTTACATATTGTCTATGGCTGCTTTCCTGCTACAAAGACAGACTTGAGACTGAGTTGGACAGACTTGAGACTGAGTTGTATAGTCGTGACAAAGACTTATGTCCTATAAAGCCTAACATGTTCACTGCCTGACCCTTTCCAGAATATAACTTGTGAATTTCTGCTCTAATCCACCAGAACCAGATAAAAAAGAATTAAAATTATTTATTATGTATCTGTTTCTTCTGTTCCTATTGGGAGAATAACCTTATTATCTTGGATTTAATTTTTTTTTATAAAAAACATTTAAAACATAATTGTTTTCATATGTAACAAAAATTTAATGGTAGTTTTTGTTTTCACTGTCCAAATTCCATCATATTCTTTATTACAGACAAAATCCATTTTCCATATTTTGGGCAAATTATTTTAAAACAGAAAATAGTTCAACAATGAAAGAAATGCCAGGAGACAAATGTTACTTGTAACTTGAAACTATACTACTTATTTATATAATCCAAACAAAACCAGTTTTGTTCACTGAACTTTTAACTAAGTCACAGAATTGTGAACAGAGTTAAATAGCTGGTCTGCCATTATCTGAATCTGTTTGAACCCCCCCAGTTGACTGGTGCATAGATTACTGTCAAACCAGTAGTGTTTCTCTTTCTGAAATTTGGAGTAATATTCTTGAATTAGCAGCAGGTTATTCCCACTGTCAACCATATTTATGTAAATAATTCTCTGTAATTCCCCTCTAGGAACAACTGAAAAAAGACATGCTAACTCAAATTAAAGCTGCCCATTAAAGGAGGCAATAAACATTTAAATAGATTGACAGTGGATATTTTCTTTATGAGACATATAATTTAGTGTGGGACCACAAAATCTTTTTTTTTAAAGATTTTATTTATTTATTTAACAGAAGAGAGAGAGAGCACAAGCAGGGGGAGTGGGAGAAGGAGAAGCAGGCTCCCCAGTAAGCAGGGAGCCCAATGCAGGCTCGATCCCAGGACCTGAGCCAGGATCATGACCTGAGCAAGGCAGATGCTTAACTGACTGAGCCACCCAGGGACCCCCACAAAATCTTATTCTTCACAGCACTTCACAAATTAGAAATCTTGAGTATGTGGTACCATCTGTAATTATATAGTCTTAAGTAATTTGAGCCCAAATAGCCATATTAAAGAGTTCTTAGTGTATTATATATATGTGTGTGTATATATGTATATATACACAAATATTAATATGGTATTTGCCTTTTTATGTTCTTGGCCTCTGTATGTAAGTTCAGTAATATAGAAAAAGATAGTATGTACAATCCTTCTGTTGTGAGTTTGACTCTCAAAATAAGGAAAGACATGATAAGCCTTTTTTCAGAGTTTAGGTGACAATAAAGACCAACTCCTAAATTAACGTTATGGTTGGACTGGTTGAGTCATAGCAGGTTTCTAAAATGATCCCAATGTAAAGGATTTCTGGGAGAGCATTCTCTTCTTATTTATACTTGTTAGCACAGCCCACCGAAGAAGCCAACAAATATTTAGGCAAATGAAATACTCTTCCTAGGGCCCAGTTGAGTTTCAATTCTAGATGGGACTCTCTAAATATGAATCTCAGTTCTACCACTTTAAAAATGGGTAACCCAGAGCAGGTAACTTTTCTTTCTCCCTGTGGATTAGAATAGAATCTGCTTCATAAAATTAAATGAGATACGTGCAAAGAACATATTAGTCACTGAAAAAAATTGTGATATTTTTCATTATGACCATCACCACCACCACCAGTAGCATAATACTTCCAAAGTTTTTACTCTGAGCTCAACAATTTATTATTGTTATAACTTTTTCATTATTTTAACTATGAGTATGACTCATGTAATGAGCAGGACATTTTTTCTGTCACTGTATAATGACTTTTATTACCCAACTAGCCTTTTTTCTATGGTCACTACATTTCCATTATCCCTTTATATAGTATTTGAACTTTTAAAAAAATTGCTCTTCTAAATGTATTTTTTAGAAAATTATATAATTTTAACTTTATTTTTGCTGTCCAGATTTTTAATGAAAAGTTAAAAAAGTATTCACTTGGTACAACTTAAGACACATATATGTCATTGTACGTAAATTTTACTTTAAAAATTGTAAGCAAATAATGAACTCTAGTTAATGACATGCCTTCTGAAGTGTTTAATAGTTCAGTATACTGATATATGACATGTGCTAATATATATTATTTACTTTGAAATGTATCAGAGAAAAGATGGATTAATAGCTGGATAGAGGGAAAGATAGATGAATATATAAATATATACATATACATATTCCTCTATGTATCATGCAGCAGCTATAACAGAATCTTAATTGTAGAATTAGGGATAAGTATGTATGTATTCACCATATAATTCTTTTACCTTTTATTTATATTTTATATCTTTCATAATAAACTGTTGGGGGAAATGTACTGAACATGCTTGAATCCAAATAGTCTTTAGGTATACATAATAAATAGGCTATTTTAACATTTCAAAATTTCATCTTTAATGAAGAAATAATAAAACTTCTGAAGATATTAAGGAAAATATGCCATAGGAACATACCAAATTAATATATGTTATTCTTCAGATTATGTCTTACCTGATAACTATGTAGTCATATAAGTCATGCAAGCTATATAAGTCATAAAATGATATATCCCAATTTTGTTGGCCCTATTAAAGTAGGAAAATAAGGGTGGTGTTAACTAATATTTTTACCTAAATTTATAGGATTTATGATAAAATAAATTAATATTTGTTATTTCTAACTTCTTTCTAAGATAGGCTTTAGATGAATTTTAAAGCAGAGTCCGAAAGTTTTGAGCCGAAGTAGAAATAATGGATGAAAGCTGTTGCATGTACAAATGGGTTGCTGTCCAATCCAGTGTAGCAGAGCCCTTTGTTCTGTAGAATAGATTCACAGCAGCCATACTCTTAGGTTTGAAGGGAAAAGAACACTTTATTAGTATTACAAAACTCTAATAGAAACAGAAGAAAAAGGGAAATCTACGCATAGATGAGGGCAACAGTAAGCAGTAAAGAAGAATAAGACAGAGTTACATCAAATTGGATACAACATCCAACCTCGTTAGCTGGGGAAGCCCCTCTGAGACAGCCAGACTGGAATTCCAGTTGAGAGGCCTGGGCTGAGTGTTCCTCCCATCAGGGGAGACTTCCAACTGACCATCCCCATAAGGGCCGTATTTATAGGGCAAATGACAGGGACTGAAGTTAAACATTTGTTTGTCTACGTGCACTTTGGAGCGAAATATATTTCTATGTTGTCATGTCTTTACATCTTCAGGGAGCCTGGGCCATATGTGCTTGCTTTCCCTCCTGGATTCCACTGGGTGGGGGACCAGCCCCTCCTGGAGGCAGAGGGGATGCAAGGCAAAATTTATGCAGAAGGGCCAGTTCTGACCTGGAGGCCAGCTAACGTCAACTAATCAGGCTCCCAAGGTCACTTAGGCAGCACAAGTCTCACAAACAACATTCTTTAGCCTGCCTGGTATGTTCCGGTCGGGTGGTCGGTCATGAAGGACAAATGACAGAAACTTCCATCCATACAGTACACCCTTCTAATCTTTTAGATGCAATATAGTATATTAATAATTGCCTTCAGTTTTAACATGCGGAGTAAATAATATAACTGTATATAAAAAACCTGACTGTTCAATAAGGTAGCAGGTATTGTTGCTACTTTCTTGGAATAAATTAAGTACAGCACTTCTCATGATGATTAAAATAAAGGAAGCAACATTCACTTGATTTCTGATATACTGTATCTCTTATAATCATTCATATTATTTAAATAGAGTGGTAACCACTTTCATTCCTGTATCACTTCCTTCCTTTAACTCTAAAAAAATTGTAAATTGCCTAGAGAGCATCCTTTGATGGTTTGTTTGTTCATCTTTTTTCCTTGTTCCTTTATTGTGTGATTTTTAAAGCTGCTTTAGCAATTAGAATAGTTGGCAGTTATACCTTTATCCTATTAATCACAAGAATCCCAGTTGGAACAGAGTTTTGCAGATCTTTTTTTTGCTTTTATGTTTCAAGAGTGTGCAGTTGCTTTTCTGCAGCTCCCAGGGGAGAATTAGCAGATATGTTTGTGGGTATTTACTAGAAAGGTAATAGAAGAATAAAATAGAAAACAAAATGGAAATGCTTTCTATGAGGAGAAATTAAACTAATAGGGATTATTTTAAAAAGAGAGAAGGTTAAAACACAATATTCAATGAAATGGACTTAACTATAGCATGTTATGATAATATGTTGGCTATAAAGGAGAAATTCCCAGTGCTAAATGATAGTTATTAAACTCTGGCACAGGTTAGAAAAAGGTTGTGGGTTAACTCCAAAATATCCTAAAATATCAATGTGTCCCATGTGTGATCTTTGTGATTGGTCTTAGTGAAAATTATGAAAACCCAGAAATTTTATATACCTGCTTTTTGTTCTTTATATAAAATAAAGGTTTTGGGATGCTTGGGTGGCTTCATCGGTTAAGCATCTGACTCTTGGTTTCAGCTTAGGTCATGATTTCAGGGTCCTGAGATTGAGAGCCACATTGGATTCCGTACTCAGTGTGGAGTCTGCTTGAGATTCCTTCTCCCTCTCCCACTGCTTCTTCCCTTGCTCACGTGCGTGCTCTCTCTCTAAAATAAGTAAATAGAATAAAATCTTTATAAAATAAGTTTAGCAATATGGAATTTAAAAATTTTACTGAACACAATGCAGGAAATACCAGAAAATGTATTGCCTTATTGAGTAAACTGAAAAAAGTAGCTTTGCTTCAATTCCATGTAAAAAATATATATATATATTTTTTATTTTTGCATCTATTTTTTTGCTCATTATACTAATTGATCTAAGATTTTCTAATTGTATCATTCTGTGATTAAATTAAACAAAAAGAAAGAAACATGAATTTTTTTAGTCTACCATATTAGGCATATTAAATATACTCTCCCAAAGTGTTTAACATGCATTCCAATGGGATTATTGGAAAAATCTTATAAAGTGCGCAATATCTTGACTGAATTTGACTTTTATTTCCATGTATCTAGTGTATGTAGCTAGGGAAGAAAATAAATTTTAAATAAAAACCTATTTTTAGGAAAAAAAGTTTTTTAAGCAAACTCTACCCCCAACCTGGGGCTCTAACAACCCCAAAATCAAGAGTCACATCTTGTACTGACTGAGCCAGGCAGGTGCCCCAGGAAAAAGAATTTTAATGAAAGTCAGTAGTTTTACTAAGTCTATTACTCTTAGACCTACCTCCTCTTGAAGCTACAAGTTATGCATCTAGACTGAATTTGACTTTTATTTCCATGTATCTAGTGTATGTATGTAGCTAGGAAAGAAAATAAATTTTAAATAATTAAAAACGTATTTTTAGGAAAAAAAGTTTTTTAAGCAAACTCTGCCTCCAACCTGGGGCTCTAACTCACAACCCCAAACTGTATCTAACTCGGGGTCTAGTATCTCAGGATCCAGGATGCCTCTTAAATCATGTTTTCTTTCTTTAGCAGTATTATTATTATTATTATTCCTTAGAAATTCTCAGGCACCAAAATCATTTTCTAATACCTTAAAGAGTAGAATATTTATTTCAGAAATTGAGATTCCTAACTGGCAGTAGCTTGGCATTCTTTTGTTCCTATGAAAGAGGATACTAGGATAATCATTTTGCATTGATTTTCTGATTTTTGCCAGGAAACTAAAATAAAAACCCTGTGCCTTTTCATATGTAGTACTTTGTTAGTGTATTAGTGTGTCACCATTTGAAACCTAAAGGAGAGGGGCGCCTGGGTGGCTTAGATGGTTAAGCGTCTGCCTTCGGCTCAGGTCATGATCCCAGGGTCCTGGGATCGAGTCCCACATCAGGCTCCCTGCTCCTTGGGAGCCTGCTTCTCCCTCTACTTCTCTCTCTCTCTCTCTCTCTCTCTGTCTCTCATGAATAAATAAATAAAAAAAAAAATCTTTAAAAAAAAAAGAAACCTAAAGGAGAAAAAAACAAAAAACAAAAATTGTTTTGGTAGATACTTGGGAACATTCTATACTTCGTTTTGTTTTAATCCTTAGTTTTTTTTTTTTGTTTTTTTTTTTAAATGTAGGTCACATTATCTTTACTATATAGATGAGTAAATTGAGGTCCAATCAGGTTCACTGTTTTGGTCAAGTACCCGGGCAATACGTAGTAAAACCTAGATTAGTACATGCCTGCTTGGTTCCAAAGCCAAAATATTTTTAATACATAAGTATTCTGGCTCCACATTAAAATCACCTGGTGAACCTTTAAAATATCAATGATTTGAATGTTCAGAACCAGTTGAGAATTACTAAATTATACTATTTTTCAAAATTTTTGAAATAATAATGTTATTATTGAGACTTATATCCTGATGTCAAGAATGAATATTTCCAATTTCAGTTACAAAATTTCTAATGTTATTTTCTAGTTGTTTGAAAGCAAAACTAATGCCTAAGAATATAAGTTTTTTGTGTACTACCACCATTTTAAATAAAGTTAGGAATTGGTTTTCTGATTCAGAGATTAAATATATATAAATAAAAATGAAAACTCAGTTTACAAGGGATTCTATGCACAGAACTAATTTATGACATTCATTTTGAAATTAACTTTTAGGAGTCACAGGATTAACTTTAAAAATAGCAATGTTATGAATATAATAGAAATACAAAATGAATACAGTGTTGTCTATGTACTTCATTATTTACTAATGAAATAACGTGATGATTTCTCATTTAATTACAAATTTCCAGCTAGATGGCAAGCAATTCAAAATGGGACTTAATGTAATGATGTAATTTTGTGATTAGTGTGTTTCCTTTAAACTTTCAATCATTGGGGCACCTGGGTGGCTCAGTCGTTAAGCATCTGCCTTCAGCTCAGGTCATGATCTCAGTGTCCTGGGATCGAGCCCCGCATCGAGCCCCGCATCGGGCTCCCTGCTCGGCGGAAAGTCTGCTTCTCCCTCTCCCCCTCCCCCTGCTTGTGTTGCCTCTCTTGCTGTCTCTCTCTGTCAAATAAATAAATAAAATCTTTAAAAAAAATTAGAAAAATAAACTTTCAATCATAAATTATATCTTAATTTGGGAATGCATTCACACAGCATAAACATGGGATAAATTCATGTTATATACAGATGGAAAAGGGAATTTTTTTTTGCTAAAAGCTTAAAGCAATTTTGTTGATAGAATTTATTAGCACCATGTTTTGTATCTTTTTATCCTACCATGTGATTTATATTAATTATTATAATAACAAGAAAATAATCTCATAAATTTATATACTTGGATGAGTGATACATGTCTATTTGTAAAGTTGCCTCAGAAACTGAAACATTAATTACATTTTTGGCATAAAATAATATGCTTTTACTGAATTTTGGGCTATGACAAAGTAGATCTTTGCCAAGATTGTTACATTAAAAATGAATCTTACAAAATTCGTTTCTATGATCAGTCAATTTATTTTTCCATTTCTCTTATATTTTTATTAAATTATTATCCAATATAATTTTATTGAATGGCTACTAAATTCAAGTACTCCTCTAGGTGGTGGCATATAGTGTGGCTACAATCTGTAGTATGGCTCCTAGCAAAATAACAAGGAAGAAAAACATTAGACAAATACTTATAAGTATCAAGTATGTTGTGTATTGTCTGAGCTTTCGGACATTTAGCAATAATCTGGGGGGGAGGGATTCTGAGGACTGAAACATGCTGAGACTTAGGGGTGAGAGAGGAGTATTTCTGAATGAGGGAATTACTATTCTAAAGGCATTGAAGCAAGTTGTTTAGAAAGCAGTGGTATATTAGTTTTCTACTGCTGCTGTAACAAATTACCACAAACTCCGCAGCTTAAAATAACACAAATTTATTATGTCACAATTCTGTAGGTCAGAAGTCTGGGGTGAGTGTTTGTCTGGTTCCTCTGGTATAGGTTTCACAAGGCAAAAATCAAGGTGTCAGCAGCCTGGGCTCTTATCTGGAGGTTCTGAGGGTGAGGAGGATGGGGGGAGGAAATCATTTCTAAGCTCCTTCAGGTTGATGGCAGAATTCATTTCTGTGTGGCTACAGGGCTGAGGTTCCCATTTCCTTGCTGGCTGTCAGCCAGAAACCATTCTTAGCAACTTAAGGCCTCCTGCATTCCTTGTCACATTGAAAGTTGCTGCCTCCAACAGTGCTAGGAGTCTTTCTTACCCATTGTAGATCTCTGACTTCCCTTCCTGCCATATCTCCATTTCTGCTTTTATCTGGGAAAAAGTTCTGCTCTTCAGAGCCCGTGTGATTATATTGGGCTTACTGAGGTAATATGGGATAATCTCTCTATCTTAAAACCAACTGATTAGTAATTTTAATTGCATTGATGAAATCCCTTTGCCATGTGATGTAACATATTTATAGGCTTGACAACATAGGCATAGTTCAGGGGGCCAAAATTCTGCCTACCACAGGGGATGGGAATTTCATGGCAGATAAAGAGATCAAAGAACTTAGTGGCTTGGTGGTTGTTTAGTTATATTTGGACATTGAAGTCACTCAAATGATGACAGGGTTGTAGTGAAGAGAAAAACTAAAGTCAAATGAAAAAGTCTCCAGTAAATGAAAAGTGATAACCTAGAGGTTGGCAGTTAATAGACACAGGAATGGGTAGAGGGAGACATGAGCCTCACAGATTAGAGAAATATTGTGGACTATGGAGGGGTGTTAATCAGGAAGTTGCCCTGGAGTGCCGTATCAAGTGCTGAAAAAGAGATACCTCCAACTGAGAGAACATAGGAGAATCTAAGTGCTTGGGAGAGAGTCAGGTTTCAGATAGGTCAAATGATGAACTGGGTGTTCTCACAGTTTATGACGTTGAGCAGTTCTTTTGCAATGGAACAGTGTTTCTAGGGATAAAATAGAGAATTTGAGAGAGAAGCACAATCGGGAATGGATCAGGAGAGAGAACACAAATTTCATCATGGGGGTGGAAGCATTGGAGAGAATTGACAGAAAGTAGGGGTGAAGGGAAAGTGAATTGAGTTGACTACAGATTTGCCGAGAAGATAAGAAATCTAACGATCCCTTGAAAGTGGATACATTTCTTTCAGTAGTTGCTAAGTGGTCAGCAAAGGAAGTCCAGTAGCTGAAAACTTCACGGTCTTCAATGGTGGGTGGTAGAGTTGGTACCAAGCAGATTTTAGTGACTGCAAAGTCTAGAGCATGTCTGATCCAAGTCAGTCATTTGTTTCCCTCATTATTTGTCATGTCTTATGAGAGTCAGTACGTAAGGTTAAGAATACAAACTGTGGCTCTGGTATGTATGGGTTTCAGTCTGGGCCTTGTAATTGTGCCCAAGGTACTTAAATTCTCTGTGCCTCAGATTCTTCAACCACAAAATGGAAATGATGACAGTAGTAACTGTTTCAATTGGGTAGTTTTGAGGATCAAATGAGTGTATGGCCCATTGTAAGCATTTGTAGCTGTTAGCTGTAGTTATTTAATGGTCACTTATACATTTTTTTTTACCTACTTATATTATACTCATATATTTAAATATTATGGGGCATGCAAGATAAACTGTTTTTCAGACTAGAGATCTGTGCTAAACTGAATAATTTTGTCATTTTGGTACTACCTAAGAAGCACAATATTAACCTGAGAGAAGTGCATTTTATAGCTTGTGTGTTCTTGTGGAGCTGCATCAACATAGTTGATAGGAAAATAGGTTACAGTTTTAAGTGATTTTGGTAGATTTTAAAAATGCAATCCAAGTAAAGTAAAGTTGCCTGAAGGATTGTTTTTTTCTTTAATAAAAAGAGCCATGATCTAGACGTAATACTCTTGAGAAATGTATTTGTCATTAAAAACAAAGGAGGTCAGATGATTTTCTAGGTATAGCAGTCACAATAAATATATACTGTCACCTCTATGGAGGCAGAAGAAATATGCTGTCACTTCTGTTATTGGAAAACTGTCCATCTCTTTTCTAGCTTTCTCTTCCAAGCACCCTTCCATTACCCTTGTACAGCTCAATTTGTAGCAGAGTAAAAAGTTTTTAAGATAAGGAGGCATTTCCTAAAATGCTAGCCTATTGCCATTTAGGATTAGTTAAAACCGTACAATTGACAATTTGAAACCTCTTAGATGCTCTTTTTTTATGCTATGTGAGTTGGATGTTAAGAATGCATTCTAATTTATTATTTTACAAAGAAAATATTTTAAATGCATTAGAGTATTAGATGCTAAATCTGATTTTTTAAAAAAATGATTTCAAAAGGATATAAAAATCATTTACAGGGGATATTAGAAGAAATGTGTTTTTAAATACATCTTGATTAAAATAGTTAATGTCAATAGATTAAAACACTTCCAAAGAATATTAATGTCATATATCAAGTGATTGGTAATTGTGATTTTGGTCATTGTGTTTTTAGATTAACTTTTTCAATTCATAACTATAAAATTAATACTATCACTTTAGTATCAATTTAGTATTTTGATTGGACTTCATTTTTTAATTGATATGTATAAGACATTGTATTAACCATTTTAAAGGATGTAAAAAGTATTCAATTTAGTTTCTGCTTTAAGGTACTAATACAACTAAAGGTGAATCATACACATACATAACATTTGTCAAAGGTACAGTGAGAAATAGGGAAATGCAAAGCAGAATAGAGAAATGCAAAGCAGAATAGAGGATAAGAAGAGAGGCATTACCAAAAATTTGCCAGTCAAAACTCTCTTTTTATGTTGCAGATAGACAATGGAAAGAGTAAGCAGAAGAATAGGATATAGAATGTATAATATAATCACAATATAGTAAATTCTAATAAGGAATATTTTTATAAATATACATATACAAATAGAAAATACCAGAGGAAGATGTCTAAAAGCATAGTTGTTCATTATTTATCTCCAATATTTTGTTTTCTTTTTTTTTAAGATTTTATTTATTTATTTGAGAGAGAGAGAGAGAATGAGAGATAGAAAGCACGAGAGGGAAGAAGGAAGAGGGTCAGAGGGAGAAGCAGACTCCCCGCTGAGCAGGGAGCCCGATGCGGGACTCGATCCCGGGACTCCAGGATCATGACCTGAGCCGAAGGCAGTCGCTTAACCAACTGAGCCACCCAGGCGCCCTCCAATATTTTGTTTTCTCAAGATAACAGAGTGACGGAAGTTAGAAAGGATGGAGGAAGTCTATAAGCATGCAAGTGGATGTCAGCTAGAGATTATATTCTGCCTGATCAGATGGAGACAGGAGACTCTGTAGCATCATTTTTCCCATATAGTTGGTCCCACCTTGAGGCAGAGAGGCTACTGTTTTGAACCTGTATGTCTCAGTTATTGATTTTGGGGTAGGGAGCTGGTAATCTCACAGGAAGCAGCTATGAACCTTTTGCAGCTAACACTCATAGTAGCTAGACCTAATAAAGGGATATGGGCAGACAGCACCCAAAGTGTTCAGAATACATTATTGAGCAATCAACGGCATACCTATATTTAATCTCTCTCTCTCTCTCTCTCTCTCTCACACACACACACACAAACACAGTGTTCAGTCATTAAACAATTAGCAAGTACCTAGTAACTACTGAAAATGAACAGTGAACTGGTATAGGTTAAAAAAAAAAAAGAAACACACAAACACTATAACCTCCTTCCTTATTCAGGAAGATACCCACATCTCTGGGGGCAGTGGTCAAATATATCCATATTTATGTGTAATAGGTTATGTGTTAAAGTAATGTACTATATCCAACTATTATAGAAGGGCAAAGAAGGACTCAACTCTTGCTACTTGTTACTTACATATTTTTAAGTGTACTCAGCAAATAATAATAATGGATATTTTTAAACTTAAAACTTTAAACCTCACTTCTCTGAAAAATTCAACTGTATGGAATATCTTCTATGGAATGTGATGTAAACTATATATGCCCACAAAGCTGTGCCTCTGACATGTAATAACATCTCATTTATCCAGTTGCCACTTATCTCTAAACTTAAAAATAATTAAACCAAGATCTGGATCGTCAGCATTTGAAAACAACATGAACTCCTGAGAGTCCCAATAAAGAGCACAAAACGCCTTGGTGGCTTCAGCACATATACTGTGCTGTTGGGAAAATAGAATTAAAAACAAAATATGTTCCCAACTCAGAGATCCTCTGTATAAAGGCAACAGAAAGAAAACACTTTTATTATTGAGTTAGCATTAAACCGGAATGTGAAGCATATCACAGGCAATCCACAAAGAGAGCACAAAGATAGAAATCTCACTCTTTTATGTAGTCAGTGGATACAATCCATCATGTGCATGTTTATAAAATAAACCATATCTAGTCCTCCAGTAAAGGAAACTTGACAGCATCATATTTGTCACACATAGTTCATCCTGAAGTTACCTGGTAATTGGTGTGACCATCTATGTTAATCAATAGGCTTTATCCAGGAAAGAAACAAACTTTTCATATCTTTTATGGCATGAGGTAAATTTGCAGCTTCGAGAAAGGTGCCCGAAAGGTTGGGCAACTACTCTCCCATGGAAACCGGTGGATAAGGTGCTATTTCCCTTGATGTCTTTCAAAGAGATGGCCCCCAAATCTTTGAGAAAGAAGACCCTGGGTCTTAAAGCTGACAAAAGGCCTATCTAGCTTACAAAAAGATTTATATAGACTTCAGAAACAGGAAAAAGTACTACAGTGATAAGTTTACTAAAGTAAATTCTCCAAGAAAATGGAAGGAAGAGAAATCCCTTCTATTATTTTCATTGGGGGACTTAAGCCTCTTACTTTTAATTTTTACTTGTCCTTACACTGCTCATGGTGAAGCTCCTTCGGCCCCAGGGGAATCATTTACTCTGACTTCTGACATAGTTCTACAGTTTCAAATCCCACAGCAGATTGTACATTATCTGGGATTCAGGCTTCTTGTTGGAGATAGACATGCTAACTACAGAATGATGAAGGGACAACTGTCAAGTCTGATCATGAGTGAAGAGATAATTCTTATAAAAAGCACACAGAGAAGTATGAAAGGAAGCGAGGAGGAAGGGAGAGAGTAGGAAGAAGGAAGCAGTCAGGAACCTTCTAGTGGGAAGAAACTGTCCCACTACCTAGGGAGCTACTGAGGGCATGGTTTTATTACCACACAAAAATTATTATTGACTTTTAAGAATATATCATTATGATCACTCAGTTGTTTAATACTTTTAAACTACAGGCAGTCTGGAGGTTGTTTTTAGGTCACATGATGATGCCTTTTGACCATGTCTCCAGGTTTCTCTTCTTTCCTTACAGCCTGTAAGAAAGTGTGCTGTCTATAAGTGAGTAGTGGTTGCTTTTTATAAGGATTAGAGGTTGTGTGCAAACTATTGTGTGTGTGGATAAGTCACCCCCAGGAAATATCAGGGAATACTGATTCAGATGAAAGCAAAGCAGTTTCTTTATTGCAATGATGAACAAAATGTTTTTGTCTTACACTATTTTTTTTAAAGATTGTATTTATTTACTAGAGAGAGGGAGAGCACGGGTGGAGGAGGGGTAGAGGGAGAGGGAGAGGGAGAAGCAGGCTCCCCACTGAGCAGGGAACCAGATGCAGGGCTGGATCCCAGGACCCCCGAGATTATGACCTGAGCCAAAGGCAGGTGCTTAACTGACAGAACCACCCAGGTGCCCCAGTCTTACATTATTATGGCTCTTTTTCAGTGGGTGGTTTAGAAAGTGTTAACATATGCTTAGCAAATATAGATGCACAGTCTCTGAAACCAAACTGCCTGGGTTCAAATCCCAGCTCTGCCATATACTCTCTGTATGACTTTGAGCAAGTTATTTCAACCTTTTATATCACAGTTTCCTTGTTTTGAAGTGGTTACTTATTAATAGTGTTTACCTCATAGAATTGTGATGAGGATTAAATGAGTTTCCAGAGAAAGAGAGGTTGTCAGAACAAATCAACAAATGTAAACTATTATTTATAAACTGTTACCTATAGTGAAGTCTTACTTTAACCTGGAGACAATTTGTGTTTAAATATTAAGGAAGAAAAAAGAGGGGTGATATTTTTCTAGAAGAATTTCTAGCCAAAATACATTAAAAATGTTTTTAAATCACATGTTGAGAGTGTGCTCTCTAAATATAGAATAAAAAATAGTATGTTGTATAATATATTGTCAGTGTTTATTATACAGCTCATTGTAGCCAAGTTTATTTTATAGATTCATCAAATATGAGAAATCATAGAATTTTTGAATTATTATATTGCATACTTAAAACTACTAACACTATATGTCAATTATATTTGCATAAATAAGTAAATAAGTGAATAAAGAACACACAAACACACAAAAGAAATCATATCAGTACTTTTTTAGTTTAATTATCATGAACTCAGTTTTGTGATTTTGAATGTTAGTGTTTATTATATGGTTAGGCCAATTTTTCTGCTTTTGCTGACATATTTTGATATGAATGGTGTGCTTAAAGACTTTCATGTTAGTATATATAATCTGATACATTATAATATGTATATTTATATTCTGTCCCACATGTTAGCACGGATTTACCTTGGACTGAATTGAGAAGTGAAAATTGGACAAACTTCACAGAACTCAGGAAAACAATGGATTTTTAGAAATTTCTTTCTGCTGTTGCTCTCTTGGAAAATAAAGGGAAGAAATGTCAAAATGTTCATGATTTTTAAGTATTGCCTTAAGAAAGCAAAAGTCTACATGTCCATTACTGTTCACACTAGCCTGAATAAAAATAAATTATTTCTTAAGTTTTTATATTTGACTGAACTACTAGTGCTAAAAGCTGTTGAGCAAGTGTGAAGCCAGCTTTTCCCTGTCTTTATGATGTCCCAACATAGGTGCTAGGTGACCTGCAGCTGTTCTGTTCTTACTCTGATTCAACAAACTTGGGGTAGGTAAATCATCTTGGAGACTACAAATATGTGTATATATATATGCACATATATAATTATTATATATTTATACACATATACATATAATCCTTCCCAGAATAGCTTTAGAAACAAATGTACTTTACATGTTAAATGCTAATAATTCTATTTATATTGATGTCATCATAAATTGTGCCTATGCTAAAAATAACAGTCGTTAGATTTAAAATTTATCATCAGCTTAATTAGATCCTTTCACATTAAAAAAAATACTTTGTTTTGTGTATAGAATGACAGCAGGTGCTTTTTTACTGGATGTATAACATGGATTGGTAAATGTGTTCTTTTCCCGTTTCTTAACATTGCAGAAAATTGTTTCTCCAAAAGATTTGTGTTAGTTAGGATTGACTGATTATGTGTCAGTAACAGATTATTACAAAATTTCAGTGGCTTAAGCTAACAAAAGTTTACTTCTTACTTTGGTTACATGTCAATCATGTAGCCAGGGCTCTGTCCATAAAATCATTCAGGATCCCAGGCTATGGGAGGCACCATATATCTTGTAGCTGCACCTTGTTGGTCACCACACCAGCAAAGGGGAATGTATGGTGAGTTCATGCCTGTTCTTCAGGGCTTTATCCCAGAAGAGGCATACTTAATTTCAGTTTGTAGCCCTCCAGCCAGAAGGTGTCGCAAGAAATACTTAATTTCAGTTTGTAGCCCTCCAGCCAGAAGGTGTCTCAAAGCCTCACCTAACCAAGGGAAATAAGACAGAAGTGGTTACTGATGAGCACTAGTAATGTCTATTGACATCTAAGGGCTCATTTTGCCTTGACTACATGTAGCAGTTTGTGTAAATTCTTATAACTTGGTGAATACTGGGTTTTGGTGTACAATCCTGTTTTATTAAGTACTGAATACTCCTAAATTCAGAATTAATTTAAATCATTAAATTTTGAAAGTATTTTCATTTTTTAAGACTTTGACAGTTATAATCCTTCTCAAGTGAAGGCTACACAATAAATGACTACATTGCCTCATGGCAATCATATGTATTTTTCTTAGTTAATCCACATTTTCCACACTTCTTTACACATCATAGTTTTTTTAATACATAGTAAAAATGTGGATTGACTTTCACTTCTCTCTGAGTAATTTTAATTATAATTTTAAAAATCTGACCAGTTCCTAAATGATATCATGAAAAAAAATTGCAGGGATAATTAACAATTTGTGCAATAGAAATGGCTTTAAAATAGATAATCTCTAATTAAATTTCTTTGGAACCAACACTTTTTATTCACGGAAATATTTTCTATCATGATGGTCAATTATGATTGTATTTTTAAACTATTAAAGGCAAATAGCACACCCATTTGAACTAAGAAAAAATTTAGTATATCCTCAGAGAAGCTAAATTTAAAAATATAGACATAATTGCTAATTTTTTAGGTTTTGCTAAAATTAATTTAAAAATATAATATCTCAAGTAATAAATTAATGAGAGATTATATGTTTGAAAAGTCTGAGATTGTCTTATAAGGCATGTTTCTTTGACAGAAAGAGCGGATAGAACAAAATAATTGCTATCTTCTTTCAGTTTTTTTCTCTAGCATATTTTTATGCCTTTGGTGGTTGATAGCAATTATACCAAAGATGCTTTCCCAAAGCTTCCAACCTGTCATGTTTTGTTTTGTTTGTACTCAGAAGAATGCTCTGAGTTCAGTTGATTCAGTGATTATGTTTTGAATTAACAGCTTCATATTATCTTCTAAAATTTAAAATAAAGTCTTATAACATTGCCAAATTAGAAAAGTAGTGACCATAGTTACAGTTTTGTGTAACACAGGACGATATCTATGTTGCTTCATTTTTTTAAATTTTGGGATATAATCATTTTCTTCAAGAAAATGTGTTGTGTCTGGGAAAGAAGTTTGAAATTTGTTTTAACTTTACTGAGCTTTAATTTTCTTGTTTCCAAAATGAGATTATAAATCTCTTTTGAGGATCAAATGGTATAACTAACATGGTGCCTGCAATGGTATACCACTTAAAAAATAACATTTTGTCCATTATTTTTGTTCTTACTCTTTTTTAAAATAATTTTTATTGTTATGTTAATCACCATACATTACATCATTAGTTTTTGATGTAGTGTTCCATGATTCATTGTTTGTGCATAACACCCAGTGCTCCATGCAGAATGTGCCCTCTTTAATACCCATCACCAGGCTAACCCATCCCCCCACCCCCTCCCCTCTAGAACCCTCAGTTTGTTTTTCAGAGTCCATCCTCTCTAATGGTCCGTCTCCCCCTCCGACTTACTCCCCTTCATTCTTCCCCTCCTGCTATCTTCTTCTTCTTTTTTTTCCTTAACATATATTGCATTATTTGTTTCAGAAGTACAGATCCGTGATTCATCAGTCTTGTACAATTCACAGTGCTCACCATAGCACATACCCTCCCCAATGTCTATCACCCAGCCACCCAATCCCTCCCACCCCCACCACTCCAGCAACCCTCAGTTTGTTTCCTGAGATTAAGAATTCCTCATATCATTGAGGTCATATGATACATGTCTTTCTCTGATTGACTTATTTCACTCAGTAGTCTTAAGTAGGATGCCCTTCAGGCACAGTGGTCAGTAATGTCATCCAGCGCCTGGGTGCTTTCCAACAGTCTAACTTGTCACAGGTAATAGCATGAACTTCAGTCTAGTAACAAGATGGCAGCAGCATTTCCAAACTATACTTCCAGACACAGCCACAGCCTAATCAGAAGAAAAATCTGTTATTCTTTATGTTTCGTTCTTGAGATTGAAGAAACTTTCCCCCAGAAACCACAGTATATTGATCAGCATTATCCCATTCCTACAAGAAATACTGGAAAGCAGAATAATATGATCACTCATTTAGGAATGTAATGGATATCAGGATGACAAATCAATGACATCACTAACGGCCGCATGTTTAGCTACCCTGCATACAAATGCACATTCTTCCCATGCATAAGCACTTCTAGAAGTGGCCATGCTGATCCGAAATACGTTTATCCCTTCCCCCAAAACAAGATGACACAAGGACTCATATAGTTACTAAAGCAAATTCAGGTTCAGGATTTCTGTGTTAAGGGTAGTCTTTTCAAGAGGGTTAGAGTCCAGTGAGTAATTTATACTCTAGCTAAAAAGAAATGTTTCATTCTCTGCCCAAGTTTGAAAATTCTGATAGTAGAGAGTAGGAAAGACTACTAACATAAAAACTCTCCTTCAAAACAAGGGGGAAATAAAACACAGTGGTACTGATTTATAGCATGCTTCTTGTTCTGATAGAAAAATAAGGGTGAATACACTCAATTCTGGTAGTTGACTAAATCCCTTGTTCTACAAATCTGACATCTCCATGTTTAGGAGAGGGGGTAATAGTGGCAGCTTCCTTGTCCATATCTACTGTGTGCATTTTGTGGGTAGGACAATGTGGAATAATGCCTTATCTTGGAACTATTAGAGCTTTAACAATCCACTTCCTATTGAATGGGTTCGGTGAGTGGAACATTGGTTTAATTATGGAAATACACTCTTGGTGAGGTTTACAGTCACTCTGGCAATGCATTTCCCTTAAAATTTCGGTTGGCCTCTAAGTCATTTGCATTCAGTTCCATGGCCTGGTAATCTAGCCAGAAAGCTGACTCAGCAAGGAATTTTTCCTGGGATATCGAGTCCCAGCCATAGACATCAGAGTCTCCTCCATCCCTTCCCCCAAATCTGCAATCATCATCATTTAATGGACTTTGCCATGAGGAAATTCAAAAGAATAGACTGAAGTCACGTACATAATTTGTCCTTTTCATCTATATTTTAAACACGAGTGTGTCTCCTTTACTAGGTGAATAATGTTTAATTGGAGGTGTTTGCTAGAAGTCTGGGGCTAGAGGCTTTCCTTTTGCTCCAGTCAAGTATTCTACTCAGTCTTCATTTCCACTCTGTTTGCTTACCTCAGCTTGGAGTAGAAAGTTTGGCTTCTTAAACCCCCCAAAGTTCCACATTACTGGACTTTAAGTCAATTACGGTCCACAGACAGGAAGAATCTCTTTAAGCAGAATTGTATTTTATTCCTCCTCTGCTTTCCAATACATAAATGTTAGCCCAACTGTAACTCTTTCTTGAAGGACTTAACTAAAAGTTGCAAGAAGTAGCCAGAACACCAGAATTCTGAAAATTTCCTATCGGTTCTCCACATGAGCAAACATTTAGTCACATGATTCATTTTCACACAAGAAGGATCATTTAACCACTAAACTTTGAAGAGTGGAATGGATCATCCTTTCCCTTGCTTTATCGCCTTTTTACCAATTCAACACTTTACAGTCTCCTACTTAGGACAACTCATTTCTGATGAGAGATCTGATATCAGAATGTTTCCATATCTTGGTTATTGTAAATAATGCTGCAGTGAACATGGGGGTGCATATATCTTTTCAAAATTAATGTTCTTGTTTTCTTCACATAAATACCCTGAAGTGGAATTGCTGAATCATGTGGAAGCAATATTTTTATTTTTTTTGAAGAACCTCCACTCTTTTCTATAGTGGCTGCACCAATTTACACTCCCACTTTTTCTCCTTGTCCTTGCCAGCACTTGTTATTTCTAGTCATTTTGATAATAGGCATTCTACCATGTATGAGGTGATATCTTACTGTGGTTTTGATTTGATTTGCAGTTTCCTGATTAATGATGTAGAATATATTTTCATGAACCTGCTAGTTATCTGTACATCTTCTTTAGAAAAATGCCTATTTGGATCTTATGCCCATTTTAAATCAGATTTTGTTTTGTTTGTTTTTGTTTTTGTTTTTGTTTTTTTGCTGTTGAGTTGTATGAGATTTTTATATAGTTTGAGTACTAGCCCTTTGTCAGATATATGATTTGTCAATATTTTCTCCCATTTAGTAGGCTGCCTTTTCATTTTGTTGATGGTTTCCTTTGCTGTTAAGAAACTTTTTAGTTTGGTGTAGTCCCACTTGTTTATCTTCGCTTTTATTGCTTTTGCTTTTGGTTTCAGATTCAAAAAATCATTACCAAGACCTGTGTCAAGAAGTTACCTCCTCTGTCTTCTCTCAGTAGTTTTATGGTTTTAGGTCTTATGTTCAAGTCTTTAATCCATTTTGAGTTAATTTCTAGTTGATTTCTGTGTATAATGTAAGATAATGGTCCAGTTTCATTCTTTCTCCTTTTGGTTATCCACTTTTCCCAACACCATTTATTGAAGAGATTGTCCTTGCCCCATTTTATATTCTCAGCTCCTTTGTTATAAATTAAAACTGACCATTTTTGCAAGGGTTTAATTTGAGGCTTTCTATTTTGTCCCATTTGCCTATGGATCTGTTTTTATGCCAATACCATACTCTTTTAACTACCATAACTTTGTTATATAGTTCGAAATTGGGGGACAGTTTGGACAACCTATTATCCAGCTTTGTTTTTCTTTCTCAAGATTGAGAAATCGGCAATCTTTGTTGAGAACTTTTATCATAAATGGATGTTGAATTTGGTCAAATTTTTTCTGCATCTATTGAGCTGATCATATTAATTTTTATCCTTCAATTTAATATGGTGTATTACACTGACTGATTTGCAGATGTTGAACCATTTTTGCATCCCCGAAAGAAATCCCACTTGATCATGGTGTATGATCCTTTTGCTGTATGTTGAATTTAGTTTGCTAATATTTTGCTGAGGATTTTATGCATCTATGCTTATCAGGGATATTGGCCTGTACTTTTCCTTTCGTGTGGCATCCTTGTCTGGTTTTGGTATTAGGGTAATGCTGGCCTTATTAAATGAGTTTGGATGAGTTTCCTCCTCTTATATTTTTTGGAAGAGTTTGAGAAGGAAGGTATTAATTCTTTGAAAATTTGATAGAATTCCCTATTGAAACTGTCTGGTCTTAGACTTTTGTTTGTTGGGAGAATTTAGATTACAGATTCAATATTCATACTAGTAATAAGTGTAAAAGAAATAGATTTTTCTGTTTCATCTTGATTCAGTTTTGGTAAGTTGTATGTTTCTAGGAATTTATCCATTTCTTCTAGATTGTCTAATTTGTTAGCATTTAATTGTTTGTAATAGTCCTTTATGATCCTTTGCATTTCTGTGGCATTATTTATAATTCCTCTTTCATTCTGATTTTATTTATTTGAATTCTCGCTGTTTTTTCCTTTCCTTAAGATTTGGCCATTTTGTTTATCTCCTCAGAGAACCACCCCTTAGTTTCATTCACCTTTTCTACTATTCTTTGTTATTTCCTTCCTTCAGCTAACTTTGGGCTTTTTTTTTTTCCTAGTTCCATGAGGTGTAAAGTTAGTTTTTTTTAAGACTTCTGTTGGTTCTTGAGGTAGGCATTTATTGCTGTAAACTTTCCTCTTAGAACTGCTTTTGCTACATCTTGTAAATTTTGGTATGTTACCTTTCCATTTTTGTTTGTCTCAAAGTATTTTTTGATTTCTCTTTTTAGTTTTTCTTTTACCCATTGGATGTTCAGTTGCATGTTGTTTAATCTCCACATATATATGAAATTTCCAGTTTTCTTTGTGGAATTAACTTCTAGTTTCATACCCGTGAGGCTGGAAAAGATTCTTGAAATAATGTCAATCCTCTAAAATTTATTAAGACTTGTTTTGTGGCCTAACATATAATCCATCTTGGAAGATGTTCCATGTGCACTTGAGAAGACTGTGTATCCTGTTGTTTTGGGATGGAGTGTTCTGTAAATGTCCGTTAAGTCCATCTGGCCTAATGTGTCATTTAAAGCCAGTATTTTTTTTGGATGGTCTACTAATTGATGCAAGTGGGTGTTAAAGTTCCCCTTCTATTATGGTATTGCTTCTATTTGTCCCTTTAGATCTGTTAATATTTGCTTCGTATATATGTATATATGTTTATATATGCTCCTATATATGTATATATGTTTATATATACTCCTATATTGAATGAATATCAAACATAAATGTTTGACCTTCTGGTTAGATTGAGCTCTTTATCATTATATATTGCTCTTCTTTTCTCTTATCACATATTGGTTTTGTCTGATATAACTACTTCAGCTTTCTTTTAATTTCTCTCTGCATGGAATATCTTTCCCCATCTCTTCTCCTTCAAGTCTGTGTGTGTCCTTACCTTTAAAGTAAGTCTCCTGTAGGCAGCATATAGATGGTTCTTGGTTTTTGTTTTTCGTTTTGTTTCTTAGTTTTCATTTAGCCACTCTATGCCTTTTAATTGGGAAATTTAGTCCATTTCTATTTAAAGTAATTATTGATAAATATATGGTTATTGGCATTTTGTTAGTTGTTTTCTGGCTATTTTTATAGTTCCTCTTTGTTCTTTTCTTCTTCTCTTGTTCTCTTCCTTTGTGGTTTAATGACTTTTTTTTAGTACGCTTATATTCCTTTCTCGTTACCTTTTGTGTATTTACTATAGGTTTTTGCTCAGTGTTAGGGACAGGCTTTGGTGCTGGTATGTCAAAAATAATTAGTCATGCTACCTAGATTCAAGGAGTTCCATAGGGTAGATGTTCCAATAATTCGGCCCTGAGCTTAAGGTTCAGGATTTAGTGATTAATATAAGGGAAGTACACCCAGGAGAAAGCAGTAAGGGAGTGGAGAAAACAGGGTGGGAAGACAAAGAAGCCAGGATCTAGAGAAATTTCAGTTGAAGTTCCAAACTCAACCCTGATCCTATGAGAGACTCTGGAGGTTAAATTACACTTAAGACTTTACCCTGCCTTTAGGTGAGTAGGGCTTTTATACTCCTGTTGGTTAGGACAGGGGGCATTGGGGATATGGGAGTGTGGTGGTGCTTAAAACTTTCAGGTATGTCCAGCAACTCCTATAGGGGTGATACTCTACTAAAACGGTTCTCTGAAGGTTGCAGGTGTAATTCTTTGGAAGCAAAGTATGCATAAACTTGACAAGCATGCCCAAAGCTGACTTATGGAATAGGAAGCAGTATATGTGGGGCACCAGAAGTGATTATTAGTAGCAAAAGTTCATATTCTAGAAGAAGTGTTAATCCTTGAAAATATTAATGTGATAACTGCAATAATATATTGATATTCAAAGCACAGTAATAACTCAGGAAAATGGATTGGGTAAGTCTTTGGGTGGTAAGGATGGAGGTCAAGGAATGCTTGAGTAGAAAGATGAAGAAAACAACTAAATCTTAATATGCTTGCCACTATAAACTAAGTATTAAAAGTGTAAGTGTGGGGATGCCTGGGTGGCTCGGTTGGTTAAGCATCTGCGTTTGGCTCGGGTCATGATCCCAGGGTCCTGGGATTGAGTCCTGCATTGCGCTCCCTGCTCTGTGGGGAGTCTGCTTCTCCCTCTCCCTCTGCTTGCTTCTCCACCTCCCTGCCACTTCCCCTGCTTGTGCACTCTCTCCCTCTCTCTCTCTCTCTCTGTAGCAAATAAATAAATAAAATCTTTAAAACAAAGTGTAAGTGTGGTTTGATTATCAGCGTTTCTTTATGGGAAAATTAATAATCTTTCACTCCTCCTTAGAAGAAGGTTTGTTTTAGGCAGTTTCTTATGTTCTCTTCTCAAATCTGATATTGCTTCACTGTGTAAACTAATTATTGTCCTTTAAAACCTATTAAAAATTCCCTCTTCAGAAACCTGTTGTCTTTTATGTCAAGTAAAAGATTCTCTCTCTCCCCCTCTCCCTCTGTCCCTCCCCTGGCTCATGCTCTGTCTCTCTAAAATAAATACAGAAATAAAATATTTAAAAATATATGTACATAACCTAAGTCTCAACCCCTCCATCTAGAAAATAGAGGTGATACTCATCTGTATCTCCTGTGATTGCTGTGAATGTTAAATACATGCTCAGCACATTGCCTGAGACATTGTAGATTCTTAGTAGATGATAGCAGCTATTAAAAATAAAAACAATAATATAGGAATATTACTTAAATATTGTTAATGAAGTAGAAACACTTCTCTTAATAAATTTACTATTAAATCTTTATTCTCTGAAGATCTATCTATCTATCATCTATCTATCTATGAGAGAGTTTGATTCAAAGATATGCCTCTCAGTCTCATAGATACATTTGCCTCCTTCAATTTAAATAGTCTTGGTTATTTTATTCCTAAATCCATCACAGATTAGACTAACATTTTTCAAGACATGTTCCAAAGAACTCTTATATTAAGTGAAATGTTAATTGAATACACCACAAAGTAACTAAACAATTTTTAATTTAGTGTAATTATGATTTTACAATCTATTTTCAAGATATACATGAAAAATGCCAAACAAATTTATAGAGCTCTTATAATTATGAAAAATCTGATTTAAGAAGGCATTTTTCATTTGCAAATCCTATCATAAAATTGAAAGCTAAGTTACATGAAACATTAAACAATTATGTTTAACATTTTTGTTTGATTCATCAATAGTTTTGCTAACTACCTATCCAGTATCTGATCTATGTTATGTGCCTTAACTTATAACTTAACTTATAACTCTATGTGTCTTTGTTATATTGCTGAATGTTTTTGTTAAATATGATAATCAAATGTGGATCATTTCTAATGATCAAATACATCTTTGCATCTACTCTAATCCCAGAGCATATTTTATCTCAACTTCGTGATTATGTTCTATTGATGCATTATAATATAAAAAAATGTTACATACTCAAATAAATTTGGAAAGCCCTGGATTAAAAGGAACAAATTAGGAGGGGGTTTTACTAGAGGTATAATGACAGCAGTAGCATGAAGGGGCACTTGATGGAGTGGCAGTAATTCAAGCTGCCATCCCAGCATAACAAAGCACAGGTGAGTAATTGATATTTATAATGATATTTCTAAATCATACATCAGAATGAACTGTGGTTCAGTATACTCAAATTGATACGGCAGGAGTATATGTAATGAATTTTAGGATAATGTCTATTTATCGTAGAAGATTTAAAGGAATTTTGACATTGAAATGGGAATCTCAGTTATCTTTTATCTTGAAAAATGTAAAATGCCTCGGTCAATAATGATGTTGGTTAAATAACTTGTTAATTTTAAAGTATGGATGCTACTTTATAAAGGACCATTATTTACTAACCATTTAAATTAGCTAATATTATTAGAATAATGCAATGCCATGAACACATTAAAGTAGCTAGAATAGGGCCTTCAATAGGTATGTCCAGTCTTTGACACTGTCAATAATAAATCACAATTTTATTTTCTGTTCTTTTAGTCCTTTATCACGAAAAATACAATAGCTTCAAATACAGCAGTATCAAACTAAACTCAACATTAAAAGATATCACTTATTTTGCTAAGATCACATTCAAATGTAATAGATGACCTCCTGACTCTCAACAATATTTCTGTATTTTTCTTACTTTATATGCATGTTCTTCAAAGATTCAAAGATGTTTGTCTTTTTCTTTGTAAAAAGAAATTAAACTAATACTATCCCGGAAAGAAAGGCACAGTTTCATAATGTCAGAGTCACGGTTAAAGCTCAGTACAGCTGGACTTCAAGAGATGAGGTTAATGATGAGGTTAGGCTCATTGAATCTTATTCTACTTCACAGTGACCTGAGTTTTCAAATTCTCTCATTAAAGACAGCTAACATTTGGTGAGTGCTTGCTAAGTGGCAGTTACAGATCTAAGATAAGAGCTTTATATGTATAAAATATTTAATTTTTACAAAAATCTCATGCGATAAAAACTATAAGACCAAATGTATTAAAATTATGATTTCTATTTCAGAGATGTGAAATGGCTTATAGTAATGGTTTAAGATAACTTTTGCCCCAAATTCGTATGTTCCATTTACTCTTTCCCAGCTGCAAATTAGAGTTGGATTTCCTAGATTGTGAAGAAAGGAAAATAATTGTAAAAAATGATTTTTATTTCATCCAGGAAAAAAATTTTTGTTAACAATATGGAATCAGGCAAGAGAAAATTTCATTGAATTGATAAGAGGAAGACTGTGAACAAATGGTGGAAGGGGAGATAGGCTTCATGACTTTGGAAAGGTGTTCTAGTGATAGTTCACTGTTCAGTTGACGATCAGGTGTAAAACTCAGTTCCTGTCATATTTTGCAACTAATTATTGTGGAACTCTGGAAAACTCCAAGCTTCAGTTTCTTACAAAAATAAGATATAGGTCTAAATTATTTCTAAGTTCTGTAATTGTTGTGATATTCTGCAGTTTTGTTACCAAAGATACACCAAGGCAGTCCATTCCCTAAGTCTCACATATCTTGCACAATACTAGCTACTATGGGGAGTAAAGGAAGAAAGAAAAGAAAAGAATAGAAAAAAGAAAGGAGGAGACGAGGGAGGGAGAGAGGGAAGAAAGGAAGGAAGGAAAGAAGGGAAGAAGGAAGGAAGGAAAGGAACGAAGGAGGAAGATAAATTCTTTTTCTTCAGTTTATAATTTAGTTGTCAGAACAAAGGCACACACATGTTTAAAACTGTGTGAACAATTCTTTCATAGCAATGAAAGTGCCATGGTGATTTAGAAATTTATGTTTACTGTAATAAATGATCTGAAGGAGAGTAGTAGTTATGGTGGTTTGTAAAGAACTCTGAACCAGGAGTCAGAAAATTTCAAACAAATTCCAATTTTGCTATATTGTCCTTGTTGAGTGGAAATAGTAATAATTATTGAGCACCTCTCAGAAATAAGGTATTTTGCTAACTTCTTTACATATGTTAATTACCCTTAACTCTAATGTACCAAAGTAGGAACCTTCAGATTTTAGTGATTAAAAGCACAACTTACTGATTTTCCATGTAGAAAAATTCTATTTATGTCATACGTTTTTTCATGAATTCTTATATTCAGGAAGTTACAGAAGTCAAGTTAGTAGTCATTTAATGTTGGCTAGACTGCTAATTTACTTGGTATGCAGTATGATGGTTAGGTCCCCCTGCTTAATTGAGAGAAAAGGTCAATAGAAAGGAGTAAAGAAAGTTTTAGTATTGTTCTTTTGCGTTCACACTAGCTTTCAGCGCCAGTGGAATGTTTTATGCCATAGACGAACCTAATGGTTCAAAATGTTCTGTGCTTTGGGGGCATGGAAAATGGCTTCATGTTTGGTTTTTATTTCCTCAAGAAAATTTCCAGAGCTGGGATTAACTCTAAAAATCTTTACAGAGTCAGAGCACTTATTAAATGTGGCAATCTCTGCCAAATGCTCCTTTCAGTTTAAAAAGCTCCATTAAGCCTGTATAGTGAACACTTTCTCACTGCATGATTAGTGTGTACTTTAATTTATGAAACCAGTTTAAACACTGCATTCTTTTTTTTATTTTATTATGTTAATCACCATACATTACATCATTAGTTTTTGATGTAGTGTTCCATGATTCATTGTTTGCATATAACACCCAGTGCTCCTAATACCCATCACCAGGCTAACCCATCCCCCACCCCCTCCCCTCTAGAACCCTCAGTTTGTTTCTCAGAGTCCATAGTCTCTCATGGTTCATCTCGCCCTCTGATTATCCCCCTTCATTCTTCCCTTCCTACTATCTTCTTCTTCTTCTTTTTTTTTTTTTTAACATATAATGTATTATTTGTTTCAGCGGTACAGATCTGTGATTCAACAGTCTTACACAATTCACAGCGCTCACCGTAGCACATACCCTCCCCAATGTCTATCACCCAGCCACCCCATCCCTCCCACCCCCCCACCACTCCAGCAACCCTCAATTTGTCTCCTGAGATTAAGAATTCTTCATATCAGTGTGGCCTAACTGCATTCTTAAGAAGCTGGCTATAAACCTCAATTTTATAGAGCAGAAAAAATGTTTGGAAATAATTTAAATCTTTTACTATACTACAAGATCTGAATGCCAGTGAACTACAATTTACTAATAACATACATTATTAATGTTGCCTTCTTTTGCTTTCAGAGGGCAACGTAGAGAGAAGGCCAAAACTGGAAAAACACCCTTTTTTTTTTTTTTTTTTTGCCAATCCGGAATTTCTGGTTTTTATATGCTTTGGCAACCATTAGGGAACTAAAAGAGGTATAACTGAAAAAGAAATTAAAATGTTAAATTCAAAGACACAGTGCTTTGAATGAAAGCCCCAGATAATGTGAACTTGGTAAGTTCATTAATTATAAATAAAAGATCTAGCATAAATGAGGAATTTTGTGACTTGTGAGACTAAAGAATTTTTAAATTCATCTAGTACAAGCAAATAAGATAGGGAATTAATTTACAAACTAAATTATTAACCTGTAGAAGCTGGGTAACAACGTCTCTTTTATTGCACATTTTCAATTGTAGGGCGCTCGCTGTGTGAAAGTCTTGGAACTTGACGTTAAAATGGATTAGTTTACTGTTATTAGTATATTATTTACTCCTTATTAGTTTATTCTGTGTGTTAGATATCACTTAAAATAGTAGATCTAGAAAACAGTTTAGGAATGGAACAAAACCTCTTATTTATATGGGAAGAAAATGTGAAGTCAAAGCAAGTTGTGATTGTCTAGGTTCATGTGAAATTTGTCTGTATTCACACACCATTCAATAGCTCATTTAGGTGAATCTCAACAACTTATGAATTTGAGAAGGAAAAATAAATACTCTCTTTACATGATTGTATTTTGTTTTACTTCATTTACTGATATTATTAATTCAAATATTTATATTTTGATTTTCTGGTAGTGATAGTTATTTTTTTCAAGAATTTTCTTTATATCAATGTATAGCATTTTCATCATACATCGTTAAGTGCAAGCACTGTTGGTATTATATGAGCATAGTATTGATTGATTATTTAGAAACAGTTATCAAACAAAAGATATACATAACCTAAGTAGATGAATTGCTAAATACTACTTAAATTTATGTAATTATGAATTTTTAAATTAATTAAATGCTATACTTTATTGAAATAATTACTCTTTTAAAAAACTCTTTGGCTACATTCCCCAAATACAAAGTTTATGTCCAACTACCAATTTTAATTTAGAGACAGTGAACATTATAGTTGGATTAGCATTGTACTGATTTTATCTTTTTACTTCATTTTAATTGAAAATAAAGTGTACTACCAGTCACAGTAAATAACGTTCACAAGATATTTTTACCTGTGTTTTGTGGCTAAATTTATTTACGTTCACATTAACTGATTAGTTCCTGCAGTTCCACATTCAACAATTATTCATACAAATGCTTCATTGTATTTGTTATATACTTACCAGTTTGGATAACAAGATGGATATTGTAACATGCATACTTTATTGTGGCTAAAATTAATTGAGAAACTTCTAATTTTTACTCAAGTTCTATTACTAAAACAAGAGCTTTCAAAAGTAGTTTAAACACTTTGTTTTGCTTATAAATCTGGAGAGGAAGTAAGATATGTACCAAAAAACTGCAGTAAGTTAAAAAAATTTGTAACAGCCCCAAAGAGGTGCAAATAATGTGTTATAGGAATTCAGAGAATTACAATATTGCTTTTCTGCTAGTCATCAAGGAAGTTTTCATGGAAGAATGAGCTGCTGAGCTTGGTTGTAAATAATGAATGAGATTTTGATATTAGGGTTAGTAGAGAAAAGGGCATTTCCATACGTCTTGATGGAGAGGTGACTGAAAGCAAGTTAAATTGGATGAGGGAAATAATTATTAGAGGAATTGTTGGAAAATGCTGATAATTTGTCATGAGAATTAGACTATCTTAGTTAGTAAGGGTAATATAATTAAAAGAGAAGGTTCTCAGTTTAAGGGGCCTGAATGCCAGCTTAGAGTGTAGAATTCATTCATGGTTCGAAGTGAAATACTTAAACTCTTTCAGCAAAAGAGAGGCATGACAAACAGGTATTATATATAAGTGATCAATTGCTAAATTCCTCTCCTGAAGCTTATATTACACTATATGTTAACTAACTAGAATTTAAATAAAAACTTGAAAGAAAGAAACAAAACCAAAAAAAGAAGAAGGAGAAGAGGGAGGAGGAGAGGAGAGAGGCATGAGGAACCAGGTTTCAGAAAGATCAATCTGATATGAGTATGGGAAGAACTGCAGAGAGGAGAGACTGATTGGGGCACCCTTAAGATACAGACAAGGATTATGATGTTTTAAATCTGGCTTTTAGTCCATTATAGAGATGGAAACTTGAAAAGTGAGTTTGCAAAATAAGCCCTATTTAGAAATTGATCTTTCTCTTTTTGTGATTATTTCTTTCTAAAATGTAAAGTAATAAAAAAAACTAAATAAATGGAATTAAAGCTTCATTTTCCCCCTCCAAGGTCTTGTGTAATTAATTGTATGTGATGTATGTCTGGGTATTAAATTGTCCAGTGGTGTGCAGGTAAATGGTTAACAATCAGCTCTCCAAATAAAAAAGCCCTAGTCTGTAGCATTTGCCCATTTCTGTGGTGTTAATAATCCTTCCACAGCCAATTTCAAACTGTCTAACTATGATGTAATAGAACTTGAATTTTGGAAGTTTTTGCAGGAAGATTTTTCCTTTACCAATTTAGGACTGAGTGGCCTGTGCCCCTCAAATAAACTGACAATAGACAACAGTTTATTATGCATAGGGGCTACTCAGCTATGAACAACTCACTGAATAGTCAGAGGTAAAGATTTCTATGCCAAGTTAACAAAAAAGGAGGCCCTGTCTAGGGCTTCCAAGGGAAAGAATGGGAGGTCTTATTGGACTTTTTGGTGCTCATGAGCAGCTAGATTGGCACTTCTTTTGCTAATAAGGTAAGTCTTCTCTTGAACAAGAAGCTCCCTGGGAGGGGTATCAGGGGCAACTGTTTTGGGGGGACCCTCTGCTTAAGTTTAGGTATTGTGTTTTCCTGTGACTACTGGTTGTTCAGAAATCTCCAGTTTAAAATAATTTTTATATCACCTTGGTGGACTGTTAATCCTCTCAAGAAGAGATTAACACCATCAACTGTAAGAAGCCCTGGTGAAGTGGTTCCTGCACACAGTTATATACGTCCCACTTCAAAATTGCCTTTGTTCGTGTGTTGCATTAAATTAAAAAAAAAAAAAAGGACACCTAAAGTTACCCTTAATAGTTGTGATTTGTGCATAAGTAAAGGAGATTATACTAAAAAAAGTTCAGAAATAAGAGAAGTAAAACCATTGAATTACCAAATGTGATTAATGAAAATTCATTGTGCACATATACTAAAAAGACAGTGAAGCAGGACCGCTCAAAACAAAACGTGAATGAAACTCAGGTGTATAAGGAACTTTTATAGTGGGAAGGCAGTTTATTTATTCTTTACAGTGATTGGTTTTAATATTAGAATTTTATTAAATGATAGGGAATTTTTTAGTGGTTACCTCATATCAATTTGGGGTAACCATTTTAAGTTTTGTTTATGATTTCCAGAGGCGAAAGTAAGAAATGACTAAGGTCAAGTTATTGTCTTGTAAAACAAGCCAAATTAAGTTTTGTTTGTATGACTAAACTGGTTTTGTTTACTCAGGATATTTCAAGGCTGATCTGTTTTCAATTTTAACAACTTCTGTAATCAGGAGTTAGCTGTTAGGACTAGACAGATTTTGGTGAATGCTTGCAAAGTTTCCTGAAAACTTGAGAGATACTGGACAAGGATGAAGTATGGGAAAACAGGTAAACCATATATTATCTTTTGAAGGTTAGAGTGTATAATACAGCAAAACAAAATTTAGACAATGGATAAAGAGTTGAAGTAAATGCTTTTCTGTTTAGTCATTCCCTTGTCTGGTTTTTGTTTTTCATAAATCATTAAGTTGGTCCCAGGTGTATTTCCTATGGGAAAATGTAAAACTTATTGTCCTCCTTGAAAGGGCTTATGAAAGAATAATTTGATGAAATCTTTTTGGCTTTCAGCTAGCATAACCTAAATAGTAGCTATTTTTACAACCACATCCTTCATGTTATGGGGTGTCCCAAAGAAAAGAGGCCGGTGTCCTTCTTGATCCTCCTCACAGTTCCCTGACCGCTATCTTCCCTGCCTCCCTAAATCTTGGCTTGAAGCTCACGCCATGGGACTGCCCTACTCTAGTGCAGTCTTCATTAAACTCTCATCACACTCCTTCCACTATCCTTTGAAGTTTATAGATCCTTACTCATTTTGACTGTTGCCAATATTGCTCCTAAAATAGTTCTGAACTATACAAATTGTTGTTTTACCTTAGCATGTCAGCTCCTTGAACCCGTTTTTTTTAAGATCTTGTTCTCTATCCTATCTCAGCCATCCAAGTGTATCCAAATTCTACCTGACATCTCTACTCCACAGTATCCAACTACTTACTTGACGTCTCTACTATGATGTTGAACTGAAATTTCAAACTTAACTTGAATAAACTGACTTACTGATTGTTTTTCACCTCTGTGGGAGTGGAAGAATTTTCCCTTCTTCCCTACTAGGTTTTTGCTGGTCTAATAATTAAATTGACATAAGATAGACTAACAGCAAAAACACAAATTTAATTTCATATGTACCAGAGCCTAAAGATGAGACCCAAGAATGAGTGGGTCACTTGAGGCTTATATGCCATCCTGAGCTAAAGAATATAATAGGACCCAGGGCTTCAGAGGGGAGGAGAGTAATTCACAGGTCAAGAAGAAAAGCAAATGTTTGAAAATTAGATGTTTGCCCTGCCATACAGATAGGTCTTTTAGATAAAAAAGTTATCTCTGGTAATAGCTCTCTTTCTGGGCCAGCCCCCTTCTCAATTATTTTAGGTAGTTAAAGGAGAGATAAAAGTTTTTCGCAGGTCTGCTGGGTCTTGATTGCCTTCAGCTCAAAATAATCTATATGCCAAAGTGGCATATTTTAGGGTCACATATTCTGTTCCCCCTCACTTAGTATATGTTATTTATGCAGTTTTTTTCTATGCCCATAAATTCCTACTCAATTCTTATGTTTGCTCAGGCAAAACCTTAGAAATCACCTCTGGCTCCTCTATATGTCTTATAGCCCATATCCAAAAAGTCAGGGAATTTGATCATTCTATCTTTAAAATATATATACTTTTCAACCAATTTTCACCACCCACAGTGATAAAAACCTTATTTAAACCAGCATCATCACTCAACATATCACAGTCACCTTATAAGGGGTCTTCTGCTTTCCACACTTACCTTTCTGCGGTCTTTTTAACCTAACTTTTGCTCTATTTTATTCATTATAAGTGAGTTACCAAATCCAGTCCATATTCAAGGGAAGGGGATTTATGCAAAAGTTCAGATACCAGAAAACAGGTATCTTTGGAAGCTACTCTAACAGGTGTCTACATCAAGCAACACATCCAGTTTGGGTTTTTTTTTTTTTTAAGTTTTTATTTATTTATTTGTTTATTTATTTGAGAGGGAGCAAGAGAACACAAGTGGGGGAGGGGAGTAGAGGGAACAAACAGACTCCCCACTGATCGTGGAACCCATCACTGGGCTCACTGGATCCCAGGACCCTGAGATCATGACCTGACTTGAAATCAGATGCTTAACTGACTAAGCCACCAGGCACCTCAACATATCCAATTTTAAGTATTAAGCCTGGTATTCAGAATTTAAAGCCAAGAGCTCACTGGCCCTCTGTAGCAGACAAAGAATTTAACTGTCTTTCAGTTTAAAAGCTGCCAACATGGTCATACCTACCAACACTTAAAAACTCCAAGAATGGAAAGGTGCTTTTGCCTTCCAGTTCAATACTAGACCAGCCTAATCTGCTAATGAAAAGCTGTTCTGTATAGTTTAAGGTCAACCAGCATCAGTTTGCGACTCCTGAGGCCTACATTTGTGTTTTGGCTGAGACTACAGATGACCTTGTCCTTCTGAGGTTGTTGAGCCCCAGAGGCTTTGCTGAGGCCCATTCATCCCACAGGTCATCACTTAAGACACACAAGGATATAAAAATAGCTCCTTACCTGTGGCCTCCATAAGCTGTAGACAGCCTTTCAGGTTAAACTGTTTTGATCTGAGACTTAAAGCTCTTACTTAAAACTTAACAGTACAAAGTCTACTGCATAGCTGTTGAACAGAACACATGTGTTCTGCTTGTGATCCTGCTAACAAAAGAAGGAGGAATGAACTGAACCAAGCACACTAAGCTCATCCATCCAAACTTGCTAGTCAGAGAAGCTGAGAGTACAATACTGGTAGAGTTCCTTCTACATTAAAAGAAACACCAGAAATGAGAAACAAGTGTTTCCCTCAAACTTTAACTTTTTTAAATATTTTATTTGCTTTATAATTTTGTTGTCTTTATTATTAAGAAAAGTCAACATAATCACATATATCAATCTTTGATTTTCTGTTTTAATTATGTTTATGTTTTAAATAGCCCTCATGATTCTGTGATAATTGGTAGATAATGTTTACTTATATTTTCTCCAAGTACTTCCTTTTTTTCTGTAATTTAACACTTTAATCCATTTAGAGTTTATTTGAGTGACACTTAAGGGTATATATTTTCCCCTAATAGTAACCAATTGGTAAATCCCAGCCTATTAAATAACCTGATATATTTCTCTTTGCCTATTTTCCTATTGAAAGTACAATAAATTTAGAACTCTCAGACTTCTCAAGTAGAAGTAAAAATCAGTACATTAGCCATGGAGGAAAATTTGATAATAAATGCAAAGTATAGGCGAGGATACATGCATATCTTTTAACTGAGACTTTATAATTCTATAAATATTTTAAAAAAATAATCACAAAACCGTTTTGAGAATGTTATCATAGCATTAATTATAAAGAAAATGGCAATATGGAAATATCTAAAATTAGAGGCCTGGCAAGAAGAATAAAGTTATGTTTATATAGTGGAATTTTATGCATTCATCATAAACTACATTGAAAGAAAATATTTGATATGAGAAGAATCCTGAGAATATAATATGGGTCCAAAATTTAGGATAATGTACAGTAATATAAATCAATTACTTTGCACAGAAAAAGACTAGGAAAAGTACAGGGATGCTTTATCAGTGATTGTCTTTGGGTGATTGGATTATCTACCTATCTATCTAATCTATCTGTCTAGTTATTCCTTTTTCTAGTTTATACTTTTCACACTTGCTTGTCTCCCTTAATGAACTTAAATAATTGGAGGCAGGCAGGGACTTTTTATGAAACATACATCACAAAATCTAGTTTGTGATAGGTTCTCAATACTATTTGTTACATGTTGCTGATAGAATGAGATCATAATTTGAAGTTGGCAGCAACTGAACATACCAAGAATGTTCAAGAAAATAAACAGAGAGAGGGATAATAGAGACTAAAGGCATAGACTAAGATATAAGGATATGTCTTACAATAATAAGGTTGGTGAGCTTGGGCAAAGTACAAAGAGCTAGTCCTGATTTAGACAACTTCAGATTATGATCTCATTCTATTAGCAACATGTAAAAATATGTAACAGAGATTTCACTTACCTTGTAGATTTGTACTAAAAACCTTTTGAAGCAAAGAATACATAATGAGGCAGTGGAAAAGTACTCATAAGCCTCAGGTTGGATGTATGAACTGATAGAGTTTCCATGCAAGTCAACTTGGTAGTATCATTAAAAATTACGGTTGAGTGTATCTTTTAATTTGTAATTCCACATCTAAACATTTATTTTACAGATAAAATATATATAATATAAAATTAATTTCAGCTCTCTTTATAATAGCAAAAGATTGGAAATGTAACGGTGTTTAACTATACTGTGATAGGCCCATAAATTGGAATAATATGCAGCTGTATAAAAGAATGAGGGTACTCATATACAAATACATGGTAATTTGAAAAAGGCAAGTATGTAAAACATGTATTCTACATATATAAAAGAAAAAAACTCAATGACTGCATATCTGTGTGTGTGTGTGTGTGTGTGTGTGTGTGTGTGTGTGTGTGTGTGTAGTTAACCCTTGTGCAACATGGGTTTGAATTGCACAGGTCCACTTGTATGCAGATTTTTTACTGTACAGTACTGTGAACACATTTTTCTTTCTTATGATTTTCTTAATAACATTTTTTTCTCTAGCTTACATTATTGTAAGATTACAGTATATAATACATGTAATATACAAAATATGTGTTAACTCTTTATTTCATAAGGCTTCTAGTCAACAGAAGTCTGTTAGTAATTAAGTTTTGATGGAGTCAAAATTATGTGCAGATTTTTTTACTGCACAGGGGTCAACACCCTAACCCCCATGTTGTTCATGGGTCAACAGTAATGTATATATGTTTATGTGTGTTCCTATCTATCTATCATCTATATACCTTCTATCACATCTATATATAACATCTGTAGGTTATACAATAAATTGGTAAAATTAGGGGCCTCTGGGTGGTTGGGAACTGGGAGTAGATTAAAAACTTTCCTGAAAAAACATGTTGCACCATTTGAAATTTGGACTATGTAAATGTGTCAAGTTAAAAGTAAATTTTGTACACACACACACACACACTAAATTTTGAAAATAAGTAAACACGTTTTTATACATAGGTTTTTTTTTACTAAATCTTACAAAGCTCCAAATTTAAAAATATGTACTCTGAGTCACCCCAAATTTAGAAAATAATAAATTATTTTGCTATCACATAAATATTGCTAACTTTGCTATCACATAAATATTGCTAACTTCCCAGCCTAGAATAGAGTAATATCCTAATTCTCTACATCACTTGTGCCAGCCAGTTCCAAATTTTAGATTCTGTAGCATGTAACTTCCCAGCCACAGTGCTTATTCCTCTATTAGAATGGATGCTTAAGTGTTAGCCACACAGTTTTGTGAAAATTATTTAGCCACATAGAGCTGGATTATCAGTATGTCAGCTATGTACTTAGGGCTCCATTGCTTATTCTCCATTTATTGGATTGGCTCTGTGTTGGATGTTTCCTAGAAATATACCATCCACTTGGTGGCCTCTGGCAATTCAGATAGAAACACATTCTATGACCTTAGCAACATTAGCTGAATGAGAGCATTTCTTTCTCAAAATTCAAACACAATTCCCATATCTGAGCTTCATTTAAATGAATTGGCTCATGTGCCTTGCTTTTTTGTATAGAACAGTTTGACTAGTCCTTGGTTATATGCTCAAAACTATTTCAAGGATATTGGATCAGCAGTACTCAAGACAAATGGATTGAAAGTTTAGGAGAAATCACTCCCCAAAGGAAAATTCAAATGTTGTTAACATAGTAAAATGGATTAGATGCTGGGAAGGCAAAACAGCAGGTATCACCTACAAGAAGATAATACAAAGGGAAAAAGAAACACCTTGTATTTTCATCTGGAGAAAATAGGACCAAGAAAAGACTTGACTCACATTGATAAGGTTGGTGAGCTTGGCCAAAGTACATTGATTTAGACATTGAATTCAATTTACTGTTGCTCTCATTTTGGTTTACTGCCAAAAAAATAAAAATAAAAAGTAAAGAAGGGATATATATCACTTAAGGAATGAAATGAGTAGGATCAGCTTCCCCATGGCTAACTTGGTTCCTCAAAGAAGTGTGCCTGAAATTCAGTGGTCAGCACCCTGGACTGGAGGGGCCCAGGGCTGTCAGCTCATTGCCATTTGTAGGATATACTTCATGAAGGACACAAATTAGCTCTCCAGAATATGCCCGCTAATACATGAAGACTGTCTTTCTGTGCCACAATTAAATACTCTGCATTCCTTTTCTTACTAAGTCCTTGGGACAACCACATCTTAGCAGTGAGATGAGTCATGGCAAAAATGAAAATCTAAGGTCAGGGAGGCCTCATGTGTCCTTAATACTTTTTGGATGGCTGAACAAGTAAATGAATCTTCACAGAAAATTGGCATTTGAAGAAGGAAAATATTTTCAAGAAAAGTGGCCCATTTATACTACAGAAATACAAATTATCCTATGGACTTTATCAGCAATAACATCAATGATTACTAGAACAACAAAATACTATAACATGTGGTGTGTTTTATAAATATTATTTTAGAACTATAAGAATGCATGATCAAATTAACACATTAAGGTAAACATTTAATTTTATTAGGCCTACAGAATTACCTTATACAACTTATCTTAATGGCTTAAAAAATATTTCACTTATACTCAAACCTGTTTATGTACTCAACAGATTTGAGCCCAACTGATCATGTTTCACTTCAAGAAGTGCTTATAAATAAACTTTAATCCCATTGGACAGATCCATTAATTATTCTTTCAGGGGAGGTATAATTAATGGATCTGTTCTATAGAATTATGGCATTCAGTAAATATTAATAATGCAAACTCACTCTACCAAGCACCTTAAGAGTAACCAAACAAATAGATCATTTTATATGGCTGAAGTTTTCCTTCAACATTCCTGTAGGGAACATGAAAGCATGCAAAACAATTTAGCATCAGCTTTTCAGTGAGCTCTTCATAGAAGATTAAAGATTCTTTGGTGGAGCTGTTACACATCCCAGTAAAATAGTCTGTCAAATTCATTTTTTTAAAGGTTGTAAAAGCCCTAATGAAAGCTCAGAAGCTATGAATACAATGACAGTCATGTATTATAATCCTGAAAAGCCTGGTTATATTGTGAATGAAGAATATTTTTAAATGAACTTTTTATTTTAAAAGTTTCATATGTATAGAAAATTTGCAGAGGTAGTACAGAGAACTCCCATACACCTGTCATTCAGTTTCCCCAATTGTTATCATCTTACCTCACAGAGTACTTTTGTCACAGCTAAGAACCAATATAGGTACATTACTATTAACTAAACTTAGCAATGTATTCAAATGTTACCAGTTTTCCCTAATATCCTTTTTGCTACTGCAGGATTTTACCCAGGATACCACATTACATTTAGTCATTATGTCTCTCTAATGACATGATATGTAATAGTTCTCAGACTTGCCTTGTCCTTGATTACCTTGACTTTGACTGGTTAGATTTTATGCAGAATGCCCCTCAATTTGGGTTTGTCTGATATTTTTCTCATAATTAGACTGAGGTGGGAGAAAAACCACAGAGGTGAAGTACCCCTCTTATCATATTATGTCATGCTATCTACCTGGTGTTTACCATGATCACTTGGATGAGGTAAAATTTGCTGGGTTTCTCCACTGTAAAGTTACAATTCCCCTTTTCATACTCTATGCTTTAAATTAACTGACTAAACACAGCCTGGGAGTTGGTTGTGGGGTGGGGTGTAAATTCTTTAAGAGAGGGAGTATCTGCATAATTTATTTGAAATTCTTCTGTAAGAGAGATTTGACTTTTCTCTCCGGTTATTTATTTATTCAGTTCCTTACTTATTTATATATGAATTCATGATTTTTTAAAATTTTGTTTTAATCTTCGGATTATAACTCCAGTACGATGTTATTTATTTTGTTGCTCAAATTGTTCCAGCTCTGGCAGTTGGGAGCTCTTTCACACTGGCTCTTTTATCTCTTTGGCATTCCCCATCCTTTTGTCTTTTGAGCATTTTCTTACTTTCTGGAACAACAAAATGGTATAGAATCACCCAGTACACTCTTTGCCCCATCCCTGGAATCAGCGATTTCTCCAAGGAGCCATGGTTCCTTTATTAGAAGAAAGGAATATCTAGTAATTGGGCATTAATAAAGAATATTTTATTTGATAAAATTAGCACATTTCCCCCCAAAATCAGAGAGAAAATACAATATGGCTCATATAATAAAATATTATCAATACTTGTAAAAAATTATCTCATTTTCATGGATAAAAAGTAACTCCCGGGGCACCTAGCTGGTTCACTTGGTAGCGCTGTGACTCTTGATCATGAATTTGAGCCCCACGTTGTTGGGTGTACAGATTACTTAAAAAATAATAGTAAAACAAAATGCATTTATGCATTTTTTAAAAAGTAACTCCCTAATTTATGAATTAATGAAGAATATTTCAAAACTAAATTTTAATTTTAATTTTTATATTATTATATAAATGGCTGACTTGACAATTTTATACCCATCTATAATATCAAGTATAGATAGTTTGTGAATCAGTTGAGAGTTCATTTCTTCATGTCAAAAGAAAGAACAGAACACTGTTTGTCAAGGCTATTATGGTAAGTGCATTTTTTATTTTTTAATAATAAAAATAGTAGAAGCTTAGAGAAAATGTGTCATTCAAAGTATCAACGTTATTTTCTGGTTTAGTAAGAATTAATGACATCTCTTACCCTTTAATTTCTCTATTTCTTTAGTGACAGTATATTGAGTGTCAAAGCCCTCAGTTGTACACTTTGGTCATTAACAGTTGAGCAGTGTTAGTTGAGAGTGATTAGATTTTTTAGGCAAACTTTTAAAGCACTGTTTATAATAACAGATAATATACCATTACCCTAAATTGTGGTCTGAAATTTAACCTGGAAGAACATGATTATTATTACAACAAAATGTTTCTTTCATTATTTATTTGGGAAAGAACACCGACTATGATTTACAAATCCTAGTGTTCACTTTCTGGAATTTTTTTAATAGAAATGCTGTTTTAGTATACTTATATTTTATATACTTATTTTTGCACATTTATTTTTTCATCAATAATGACTTCTAGTAATTCTGCAATCCATGTTAATAGTCAAAGTAGCTACTAGGTTAGTAGTCAGAGTTGATACCAGATACTCAAGTCTGAAGATTGAATTGAGGTCTTTTTTTTGCTATTTCCAACCTCCTTGATAATTCATATATATTTTTAGGAGTCATCTCATAGGAAGCAAGGAAAGTTCTATTCAGCCTCCTGTCACTTTTTTCCTCTTGTGTGGCAGCTCTTAATATGCCACAGTGGCATGGTATTTGCAGAACTTCTCTATGTACTTAAATTATTTTTTATTCCATTGAGAAATTTGAAAAAAGAGGGGAACATTCCTCATCTTATCTCTTAGAATTTTATTTAAAATACCTATTTCTTTTTCCACTTGTGTCCTCTTTTTTTCCTCAAAGATGAGTCAACAGAAAGAGATGATAAACACATTGCTTTTCTTGCCATTTCTATTTTCCTGCCCACCTAAAACTTTATTTCTCTCTCCTTCCATTTATCTGCCCAGGAAGTTCCATAATCACCACTCTGATGAGAGTGTCTTATATTAATTTAAAATTTTCAGTATTTTAGCAAAGATTTCCTCTCCTCCTTTGACAAGCCCACAAGCAGATAATATCTCCACATTTTTACTGTAATTAAAGTATGTTAAATCATGGTAACTGTCAGATTCCCATCAAATGAGTGAAACTGTCTAAACTGAGCTAACTTGCTAAAATACAAATTAATCTTTGTGAAAATCTTGTGCTAGATTGTGTACAGTACAAATATTAGTGTTATTTAATGTGTGTTATATACCAAAAATTTGCAAAAGCATTTTCAAAGAATAGAATCCTAACTGTGCTGTTTTTTTGGCCATGGTGTATGAACAGAAAGGTTGGTAGCAGAATGCATAAGTAAAAAATCTTTGTGAACTTGAGGTAGGACAAGATTTCTTAGGTGAATCAACAAAAGTATAAACCATAAAAAAAAAAAAAGGTGGAAAGCTTTGTTCATTTGAAGACAGTATTAAGGAAACAAAGAAATAAGCCAGAAACTGGGTGAAAATATTTATAATAAACATATGTGACAAAGGATTTATATCCAAATAACCCAATCAAAAAGAAAAATAGGCAAAATATTTTAACAGACTCTTCACAATACAAGATATACTAATGGTCAACAGGCACATGAATAGATCCTCAACATCATTAGTTATCTATGGAAATGAAAGTTAAAACCACGATGAGCTACCATTACAGATCCCTGGAATGGCTAAAATTAAAGAAAAGGAAAAAATGATAATGCCAATATTAGTGAGATAAAATACAAATTGAAGTGCAATGTATTACAACCCCTTTGTCATTTTGTGGGTTTGTTATGAAGTTGGCATAATAATGGATATAAATTTACCACAGGCCCCAAGTAATTTCACTGTTAGATATTTATCCAAGAAAAATGAGAACAGGGTGCCTGGGTGGCTCAGTCAGTTGAGCACCCAGCTCTTGATTTCAGCTCAGGTCGTGGTCGCAGGGTCCTTGGATCAAGCTGTGCGTGGAACTCCATGCTCAGTGGGGAGTCTGCTTAAGGATTCTCTCTCGCCCTCACCCTCTGCCCCCCCAACTTGTGCTCTTTCTCTCTCAGATAAATAAATCTAAAAAAAAAAAAGAAAAGAAAGAAAGAAGGAAAAGAAAAATGAAAACATATGTCCACAAAAAGATACGTACACAAATGTTTATCATGGCTTTCTTAGTAATAGTCCCAGACTGGAAGCAACACAAACTCTATCAACAGGTGATTAGATAAATGAATTGTGGTTTGCCATTAAATATTACACTACATTTAAAAGGATGTATCCTGAAATATACAACAGCATGACATGATGAATTTCCAAAATAATTTTGCTGAATGAGCGAAGCTGGGTACAAAAGAGTTCATGTTGCACATTTCCATTTATGTGAAATTCTAGGGAAGGCAGAACTAACCTATAGTGATACAGCATATCATTGTTGCCTGGGACCAGGAAGGGGGTGGCATTTGAATGCAAAGGAGCATGAGGAACATTTTGAAGTGATGAAAATGTTCTATATCTTGATTTTGGTGGTAGTTACACATGTGTATACATTTGTTCAAGTCATCTAACCACATACTTTTTAAAAGTTGCATTTTAGTATAGTATATTATACTTCAGTAGAGTTGATTTAAAGAAGATGGGTTGGAGGTGAGGGATGATGTAGTTTGTAAATTTAGGGGAATTATATAATGGAAACAGCAACAACAAAGTGAATAGTTTCTTCAAACTGAGATGAGTAGAAAGAATTTTGGAGAAAAATATGCATGAGAAGAGGGTGATATTCACTAGAATATCTCTGATAGGCTCAAAAGTAAATATTTGTCTAAATTTTATTATTAAACTTTAAGGTCACACTTAATGTTAAGCTCTTATGTAACATACTTAATATACTCATACATTAAGTATGTTACATAAGAATTAAGGAGGTTTCTTTTGTTGAGATGATTTGCTTATTTTACAGAATAATTCTATATTCCAAAGACAGCCACTTTCACATTTTGAGAACTGGCCATTTCCAAAGTATCTGAAATCTGTCAAAAGCAGATGAAGCCATAATTCTAACAAAATATTTTTTGAAGAAAATTGTGAAAGAACATACACTGTTAGCTTTGAAAAACTTCCAATGTAACTTATGAAGTACTTTGTTAATTTGTATTTAATATGCAATTGCATTGGAATTGCTATCATTAAATGAAAGCATAAGCTAATTAAAGTATGAAGTATGGATAAGATTTATATCTGAAGGATTTACTATAGTATCAGATATCTAAAAGTGTAAGCAAATTGGAATGGCACCTAAATTACAGATCACTGAAATGCAAATGGAAAAACAATAAGCTAAAAATGAAGATACAGTTTTTCTATTTTTGCTTTGTATTTTTCAACTTGATAATTTAAGTACAGTATATCAGATGTCATATAAGATTGATTTGTTTTTTTAAAACATTTTTCTCAAGATTCCCTAAGAGCAATAGAATTAAAGTGTCATACTACAAGATGGATTTGAAAGTTAAAGCTGGAACACCATTTTCTCTAAGAATGACATTCAAAGAATCAAGGTTAGATGATGCAAATTTTGGAGTCTGCTTTCTAGCCATGCTTAGAATGACACATTTATTTCTGGGAAGTTGTGGGAGACCTCAACCCTAAAAGAAGTTAACCATGAAGCTTGATTTGGTTCATGTTCTTATGGAAGTTCAAAAATCTTTATCTGTGAGAATATGATACAAACTTTTAAATTTTTACAACTGAATGTCATCTCTGTCTTCTGAATATATGGTTTTTAAGGGCTTGATACTTTAATATGCTATGCAGAATATCAATTCTTCAGGAAAATACCAGATAATTCAACTATATATGAACTGTGTTCTATTAATTGCTTAATTTCTCGTGAGAAATCCAGTAAGAAAAACAGCTCAGGAGTCTTGTTTTTCTAGTCTGGAAAAAAAAGTTTCCCACATTTTTTAAATTTTAGAATCTTGTGGTAAATTCATTCCTAAGAAAATGTTTGTTTCTCTATTGTATCATATAATCAGATAGTGAAAGTCAGCAGTTCAGAATATTTCCTGATTTTGATCAAGTAATGGACAAAAAGTTCTGAATAAATTTAGAAATTAAGTCAGTAGCTAATTCACCTCAATTATCGAGTGTGTGTATTTTTCTGCTTCCTTCAGTAGATTATTGTTCAGTTTTTACCTAATTTCCTCCTTTAACAATTTAAGTCAATGTGCAGTCTTAGATCAATTTCTGAAGCAGATGCAGTATATGTTATATAAAAATTATCCTGAGTATAAACCATGTTTATAGTTCTTATGCATTGTTGCTGTAATAGACTCAGAAATAATCCCACTTTAAGGATATTTAAAATGTGTCCAATTTATGGTACACCTAAATCAAATGAACTGAAAATAGCCTCGTGAATGGAAAGAGACACTAAGAATTCTAACAGTTGTACCATCTATTCTTTGAATGTGTTCTTTTTTGGCACTTAAATCAGCCAAACTTGTCTACTTATTCCCTTTCACAATCAAAATTAATCCATTCTTTTGCTTTAATCTTCACTGCAAAATTTTCTGCATTTTAGTGCATGCAGTTGGTAAACAAGCTGGAATATGTTGCTGTTCATTCTTTCCAGTGTTTTATTTGCTTATCTACTTAAAAAGGAGAATTATTCTGACAGACTAAGTTAGGGATATAGTAACATAGCTTCTGTTGCTACTTATTATTGGTATTTTTTTCTTGTTTTTAGAAAAAATAATGGTAAGCTTCTAACCCATACTTCTTTTTTTTAGGCTAATCTCTTATTTAAGAAGTTTTAATTGATTACATTTTTAGTGGACTAGAAGAACAGCGTTAGCAACATTCCAGTAATTCTCTTTTTGCATAAATCCTTTGTTCTTACATTTTTTTTTTGTTTTGTCTAGCAGAATGTAAGAAAGATTATAAAATGTCAGGGGCTATGAATATGGGAATTTAAAAATTTAATATTTCTTCATTTTGCAATTATGTATTGATGACCGACATAGTTTTCATAATGAATAAAAACTGGATACAATTATTTAAATCTTCATTAAGGGACTTCTGGGTGACTCAGTTGTTAAGCATCTGACTTCAGCTCAGGTCATGATCCCAGGGTCCTGGGATGGAGCCCCGCATCGGGCTCCCTGCTCAGTGGGAAGCCTGCTTCTCCCTCTCCCACCCCCCCCGCTTGTGTTCCCTCTCTTGCTGTGTCTCTCTCTGTCAAATAAATGAGTAAAAATCTTTAAAATCAATCAATCTTCACTAGATAAACATGAATAATACTTTAAATATATGTTTGAAAATCAGCCTGAAAGATATCGAAATAACAGCATCCTGAATCATCACAGATACTGTATAACTTTCAAAAAAAAGGGGGTAAAAATCTTAAGTAAGCAAATAAAATTTTAAATACTGTCCTGGCACAAAGATGATCATGGCATTTAATAAAATGCACTTAAAATGTACATTAAGAGGTCATAATTAGGCTAATTTTTCAGATATTTCTTTTTTTTAAGATTTTATTTATTTATTTGACAGAGACAGACACAGCGAGAGAGGGAACACAAGCAGGGGGAGTGGGAGAGGGAGAAGCAGACTCCCCGCCGAGCAGGGAGCCCGATGCGGGGCTCGATCCCAGGACGCTGGGATCATGACCCGAGCCAAAGGCAGACGCTTAACCACTGAACGACGCAGGCACCCCTAAGATAACTATTTCTAAATAAGGAATGATTCAGTATATAATATAATGTGAATTTTTCTACACCCATATTTAATTTATTTGTTTTTATATTAAGAAGAAGGATTTGATTCTAGATTAGGAATAATAAAAGTAACTACCAAAATGTATCTTTTTAATTCAATTATGTTTTCCTTGCAGAGTGCAGATATGAGCCCAGCAAGTAGCACCACTTCACTTCCCGTTAGTCCTCTTACTGAAGAGCCATTGCCTTTCAAGGTAAAAAATAAACAACAAAATAATTATTTATGATACTTTTAGGATACTTACTTACTTTACTATAGTAAAATATTGCATGGTATAGATGGTAAGGTGAACTGCTTTAATATGTAAGGATCTAATTTCAAATGGTAAAATCTTTGTTGTTTTGTTGTCATTCTGGTTGGTAAATGAAAGTACAGTTTAAAATAGAAGTTAATACTTTATAGACTACATCATTTGCCATGTATATAAGTAACAGTGATTTCTTTGTAATAGTTTGATGTCACATGAATTTGAGGTTTTGAATCTTTTGTTTATCTTAATTTAAGTAATAAATTTAGGATGAATTATTTAGCCCTCATCGAGTGATTACATTTTCATTAGCTGGTTAAATTTTCATTGATGACTCTAGCTCATAATTAATTAATTATGAGACCTTTACAAAGTAATGATCAAAATAAAAAATTGAAATACAGAATCATTCCTCCAAACCCATTATATTTTTAAAATATTTAAGGAAATACATAAATAAGTAATTAAGAAGTATGGTTTGTAGAATTCTTCAGTTTGGGAGACTATATACAGTACAAGTAAGAAGTGATTTTCTTGTTTTGCTGTTTAAGATTAGATGTATCTCTTTAAACCAAAGCTTGTAGATCAGCTGTTTTAATCTGTACCAAGGATGTTTGAATTTCATTGAAATTATTATAAATAAAAGCAATCCTTAAGATCATGGGAAAAAAATACTTGGAAAGTTGGGATGATACACTTAACTTACATGCAATAGTTTCAGTTTAATTTGGTTTAAAGACAGGTAGATGTGCATTTTGGGATTCATTATGATTTCATGATTTTTGGATTTTATCATAAAATTGTTTATTACTGTAGGGTTTTTTTTCTTTTTCATATGAAGAGCATAACCTACTCAACTTTGTACTGCTTAAACCTAGTACAGTGGCTGGTATTGATTTCTAAATACTTAATATTTGCTGTATTGTTAAAATGAGAATAATAGAAAGTTATGAATTTCATTGTGTGTCTTTAGTTTTCTAATAATAGATAGTTTGTTGTTTAATGATAGACAAGGGGCACTTGGATGGCTCAGTCAATTAAGCAACTGACTCTTGATTTCAGCTCAGGGCATGAACTCAGGGTCATGAGATTGAGTCCCACATGGAGCTCCACGTTCAGCAGGGAGTCTGCTGGAGATTCTCTCTCCCTCTCCGTCAACCCCTCCCCCATCACACTCGCTCTCTCTTTATTATAAATAAATAAATAAATCTTTAAAAAATGATCGACAATAATAATTGTTAAAAGGTTATTTTATATCAGAATTGTTAAATACTGAATAGTATTCTGATTGCATTATTTATTGAGGAGTCTATTATTCTACAACAAAGAAGAAAATACTAACATTTCAAAGTTTAGTGTTACTCAGTGTTTCCATCTTATGGTATATGGGACAAAATTTATGGAAGAATCATATCTTTAACAAGATTTTAATTGAATTCTCAGAGCATTACTAAAAACCATTTTCTCTTTTTAATATATTGAAAATGACTATACTCCTTGAAAATTAATATATTTTTTAATGGAAGTAAAAGAAAAGGTCAGATATATTCCAAAATGTGCTGACACAAAGCTAATATAAATATAATTATTTTAGTTAGTTTCTGTCACTGCTTCTAAGAGATCAATATTGTTCCCGTGTTAATGTATGTAAGTGGTTTTATAAGCACTTAAAACTTCTAAGCACTTATAATATATAATATTAGTAGTGGTAGCCAGTGTAGTTATAGTGCCTCTTGATTTACTTTTTTTTGTGAAAGGAATATTATTTATATATTTTTCATATTTTTATCATAAATAAAAACATCCCACTAGTATTTAATAGTGTCAAAAATTAAAGTTTGAAATTATGAAGTAAAGCTTCTGCCTTTGTAAATGAGGAGCTTTTTTTTGTAAACAAGGAGTAAAACTCCTTATTCACGAACACTGTTCTCATCATTCTGTATTGTAAACATGCCAACCAGGAAAGCATTTGAGTGTATCCCTTCACAGAGAAAGATGTATGGTGCACAATTCTCTACGTATACTACCACAAACTCACAGACTTCCCATTCGCACTCTTGGTGCAGAGAAGCTTCTAGGATTCCAAGTTCACATAATTGGGCAGACAACTTTATGGTCATATATTTGGAAACAAAAAGCAAATGTATAATCGCTATTTTTTAATAAAGCATTCAGGGTGACTTACGCAAGAGGTCTGTTCTCTATCACAATATCATTACAGAAGGGCAAGGTGTAACTAACTTTGTATGGGTGGGAATAATATTTTATCAGATAACCATAATAGAAGCATAAAATTTCAAGATCAGTCATCTGTGAGTCTGACAAAAAAGAGAGAGAGAGAGAGGGAGAGAGAGAGAAAGAATAGACCACTTAACTGTTAATTACAATGTTTATGTTTCTTTTTATAGAATAACACTGAACCAAGTTGTTAACTCTGATGTGTCCATTCCACCCTATTCTACCTTTTTCTTCCCTGCCATTCTCCTTGATTTCTATCAACCTAATCACTTCCAATCTAACCTGCCTCCTCTCTTCCTATGTTAGGTTCAGTCCGATAGATATTTCACGCCTAATGCCTTGGGGTCACCAAATATTACTGTTCTTTAATAAGATGATCCTTTTAATTTATTTGTTTACACAGTTATTAGCAGCCTCAGTCCATTCCTGGAACTAACAGTCTTGAAGCTGAAGCTAACTTACTGTTCTTGACCCCTCCATAAAAGTACACTTTATTATGGACCATGTTATTTTTGTTAACCATATTTATCCCCTATTTTAAAATTTATTTGTACTTCATTGAAGCATGATCTCTAGGTTTTAGTCCTGTTTTCTCCAAAAAATCATCTTTTCTTTGATTAGATATGTTAATAAAGGGTATTATTCCAACCTTGCCCCTTTATCCTTATTCTGTGATAAATTCAATGGATGGAAATGAATTCAACTCTATTTTTCTTTAGACTCTGCTTCAAGAGTACACAAAGGCATTAAAGAATATGCTTCATTCACCAATTTTCAAAATTTGATTTTATACAAAAATATAGTCTTCTCATTGCCCTTCCTGGCCCATTGACTGCTGCTTTTCTGTGATACTTAGGTTTGTGGAGTGTCTAATGAGACTGGGCATCTAGTGTCTAGAATCCACAATGGAGCCACCCTGTTGGAGACCCATCCACCTTCCCCAGGAGCGGACCAAGAGTGGTTCTGGGATATTTCTGGAGTCTCCTCTCCTTCTGAAATTCAAAGTTCTTAGACTCCTTTTTCTCATCCCCAGAAATCACCATTTAGTCTAGACTAAAGAAGTTCCCTTTTAAAAAAAATTTCCCTTGGAGATTATTCCTCTCTCCTTTAATCAACCAGAGCCTGGGAAAAAAAAATCTTCTCAACATACTTCTTAGAAGCAGAATAGAGGAAAGGAATTGTGATGTAAGATTTTTCTTACCTGAAAGAAACATCACCTTAAGAAGCACAGAGCCACCTTACTAAAGCAAGGGATAAGGAGGTGGAAATAAATAAATTAATGTCTCAAAAAAATTCAACTTGTCATGCACTCCTGGAATATTAGGGTAAGAAATGATGCTAATTCCGCTCAACCATAGAACCTAAACTTAGGACTTAGTAACAAACATAGGTTGCTCTCACTTATATAAAGTAAATAGTGTGTAGAAAAAAAATAGTAATCCCAGAAAATACACACCTATCAACCATTAACTATTTGGTTGAATCATACTTTAAATTTGTCTATAGTTTCTATAACAATCACTAATTTCTACTTTAAGAACAATATTTATTTTTAAGAAAGCAGAAGAGTTGAGAATATTAGAAGCAATCTTAGCCTAGTTAGGAGACTTCTGGGACAAATCTCAATTCTGACACTTTCTATCTGTATGACCTTGACCTGTTACTTGGTGTCTTAATTTTCCCATCTATAAAATGGGAACAGCAGCAAATTCTTCTTCATTGGGTTTCTATAACATTAAACAAGTTAACAGATACTGCTTCAAATAGCACATAATATCAGTATATGTATTAACTATTATGTTTTATAGAACAGGTATCTAAGTTTAAGGCAAGAGGTTCTGTATGTTATAAATAACATGAAGCAGAATTATTTACAGTTAATCCCTTGCACTTTATTTCCAAATGTGAGAATAGTAATGCACTTTCAACATAAATCCTTTACTTTGCTGAAGAATAGTATTTAATATTCATTTCTAGAAGGCATGCTGTTTGTTTCCTGCCCTCAAGTATTCAGATAAACTCATATATCAGATTCCTTGTATGAAAAATAATTAATGGAAATGTTCATTAATTATGAGGGAGAAGGAGTAAATACAATGAATCTGTCTTAAGGGAAAACTGGTGAATATAATAAAACATTACTTGGAAAAAAGAAATACATAATTAATAGATCTGCAAGCATAAGGACATATGGCACCTTTTTATCAGGAATACACCGTAGTATATTTTCTTTAATTTCCCAAACCTTCCCCCACGAATTAACCTGATAACCTCCTAAATGCAAGCCCCACTGAAGGAATATTGTTCAGTCACATTAGATACTGGAAAAAAACACATTGTAAATAAAGCACTGTTGATACTTCATTCTTTGTGTGTTATAATGTCAGTATACTAAGTAGTGTCAATTTATTTTGTCTGACAATATAATAGAAAAAAGCACATTTGGAGACTCCAGGAGAGAGGAGTTAGATAGTGGCACGACCTCCACAACATCATTTGTTGTATGTTTTGCAGAGAATTGGGATTTTGTGTGTGTGCGTGTTTATTGCTGTTGTTTCTCCTTCAGTGAATTTAATAGTCTCTCTTATTAGTGGAAATCACTTTTTTCATGTCCCAAAAATAATCCCAAATGATATATTCTGCATTTCTGGTATTTTTTTTTACTGTGTCATCTACTCATTCATTCATTTGTTCTTTCATTCATTCGTTCATTCATTTCTTAGTGAGTTGATTTATTGAGTTGTGCTTGATAATATTCTAGGTACTGGTGTTTCAATGTAAACAACCCAGACTAAATTCCTGCTTTCATGGTATTTGGGTTCTAGTAAGAAGGGATAGACAGTAACTAACTAACTAACTAACTAACTAAATAAATAAATAAATAAATATAACACATCAGATAGGAATGATAAATATGGTATAAAATGAAGCAGAGTTTGGAAGACAGAAAGTGACTCTAAAGTAGGCTGTTGTTTCAAACAGATGGCCAAAAAAAGCCAGTCTCACTAAGGGATATTTTATTAGAGGTTATAATGAAGAAAGTGAGTAAGCCACTCATCTATGGGAAGAGGCTTGAGAAAAAGTGCAAAAGCAAGGAGGTGGAGCACGTGGCCTTTTCAGGATCAGCTGAGTGCCCTGTGGCTGGAGCAGAGTGAAAGAGGGGACAAGTAATAAGAGAGCAGGTCAGAGAGAAACCAGATCATGAAGGGCCTTGTAGGCCAAAGAAAGACTTGAGATGTTGCTTTACATGAGATGGGAGAACATTAGAGTGTTTGGGGAAAATATGGCATAGATAGACTTTATTTAAAACGATTACTCTGACTTTGGAGACATGGTAGAAGGACATTAAGGTCCCTAGAGGTGAGAGATGATGGCAGCTTAAACTGGAATGGTAAAGGTCGAAAAGGGTGAGCATTGGTGGGATTTTGGACATATTTTAAATGTGAATCTGCAGGATTTTTTAATGGATCATATATGGGATATCTAAAAAGATCAGTGTTGAAGACTATTCTTGATTCGAATGTTCTCTCTATCCCCCTATTTTTATTTCTTTTGCTATCACACTGTGATTATATATTTAAGGAATGTGTTTATGATGTGATAATAATTTTAAATACGAAATGGCACCAAATGTTTTCCTATTGGTAACAAATTTTAAGAAGGACCTATTATCAATAATTGTATATTAAAAATAGAATGTTTCTGTGTAATAAACCATTTTAAAACTTGGCAGCCAAAAACAATAATTTCTTTTTTTAGATTTATTCACTTTTTAGAAAGAGAGTGAGCACAGCAAGGAGGGGCAGAAGAAGAGGGAGAGAAAATCTTAAGCAGACTCTGCACTGAGCATGGAGCCCTACATAGAGCTCGATCTCATGACCCTGAGATCACCCATGACCTGAGCCAAAACCAAGAGTTGGTTGCTTAACCGACTGTGCCACCCAGGTGCTCCAAACAATAATTTCTTATTGTTCTTTATGATTCTATAGGGTGACTAAACTTATCTAGGCAGTTCTTATTTGGGGTTTTATAAGTGGGTGGAGAATGGAGTTATCTGAAGCCTCAAGTGGAGGAGATACCCAAGATAACTCCTTATGGACTAGCTTGAGTTTTCTAACAGCATTTTCTCACAGTATTTTAGAGTAGTTAGGCTTATTACATGACATCTGGCTTCACCCACAGTGAATGTTACAAGAACTGGAAGCTGCCAGGCCAATCATGGAAAAGACACAGATACATACAGCTTCACCTCCACATCTTTTTATTGGTTAAGCAGTCACATAGTGTGTTAGTGGTCCCTGAAACTACCTCAGCATTCAGATATTTGCTAGAAGGACTCAGAATTCAGTATGTAGCCATAAAGAACACATATACTCTTCTTGCAAGAGTGTATGTAATACTTCTACCCAATAAAGCCCGTTAGCAATTTAGCACACATAGATTCACATAGGAACCCTGTACCTAGAGCAGACAGAAATTCCAAACTCTTAGAAAAAAGTCAGGTGTTCAGCATTAACAATATTATTTATACAGATTTCTTAGGCACAGTGAGCCACTCGTACTATAACCTTTTTTATTATTGAAGTATAATCAACATGCAATGTTATATTAGTTTCAGGTGTACAACAGCTGCTCTTATTATTTATGGAAAGTTTGATATGAATGTAGGGCACTGGTTACCAGTTAGGTAACCAATGGCCAACCAATAGCCCACCTTGAAAGCAAATCTTTCTAAGGATAGCATATTAGTTGGCTAGGGTTGCCATAACAAAGTACCACAGTTTGGTGGCTAAAAAATAAAAAATAAATAAAAATGAAAGTATTTTCTCACGGTTTGGAAGGCTAGAATTTTATTTCTTTTTAAGTTTTTATTTTAATTCCTGTTAGTAAACATAGTGTTAGGTTATAGTAATTCAACAATTCCATATGTCAGCAGATGCTCATCATAACAAGGGAACTCCTTAATCCTCATCACCTATTTAACCCAACTTCCCACCCACCTCCCTGCTGGTAATCATTGGTTTGTTCTCCATAGTTAAGAGTGTATTTCTTGGTTTGTCTCTCTCTCTCTCTCTCTCTCTCTCTCTCTCTCTCTCTTTTTTTTTCCACTTTGCTCATTTGCTTTGCTTCTTAAATTCCACATATGAGTGAAATCATATGGTATTTGTCTTCCTCTGACTGGCTTATTTCACTTAGCATTATATTCCCTATCTCCATCTATGTCATTGCAAATGGCAAGATTTCATTCTTTTGTTATGGCTGAGTAATAGTCCATTATATGTATGTACCACCTCTTCTTTATCCATTCATCATTCGATGGACACTTGGGCTGCGTCAATATCTTGGCTCTTGTAAATAATGCTGCTATAAACATAGCGGTGCATGTGTCCCTTTGGATTAGTGTTGTTGTATTCTTTGGGTAAATACCCAGTAGTGCGATTGCTGGATCATAGGATAGTTCTCTTTTTAACTTCTTGAGCAAATACTGCTTTCCAGAGTGACTGCACCACCAGTTAGCACTCCCACAGCACACAGGGTTCCTTTATCTCCACATCCTCATCAACACCTGTTGTTTCTTGTATTGTTGATTTTAGCCATTCTGACAGGTGTGAGGTAATATTTCATTGTAGTTTTGATTTGGATTTACCTGATGGTAAGTGGTGATGAACATCTTTTCATGTGTCTCTTGACCATCCATGTCTTCTTTGGAGAAATGTCTGTTCATGTCTTCTGCACATTTTTATTTGGATTATTTAGTTTTGGGATGTTGTTGAAGGCTAGAATTTTAAGTTCAGGGTACTGTTAGGGTTGGTTTCCAGTGAGACTCTCTCCTTGGTTTGCAGATGGCCTTCTCACTGTGGCTGCCCTCCCCTGTTATCTCTTCCTCTTCTTATGGGGATACCAGTCGTATTGAATTAGGTCTCACCCAAATGGCCTCATTTGAACTTAATCACATCCTTAAAGACCTTATTTCTAAATATTATTATATTCTGAGGTACCAGGAATTGGAACATTAACATGAATTTTGAGGGGCGCCTGAGTGGCTCAGTTGGTTAAGCATCTGCCTTCAGCTCAGGTCATGATCCCTGTCTCCTGGAATCGAGCCCCACGTCAGTAGGTCTCCCTGCTCAGGGGGAGCCTGCTTCTCCCTCTGCCTGCCACTCCCCCTGCTTGTGCTCTCTCTCTCTCTCTCTGTCAAGTAAATAAATAAAAATGTGAAAAAAATAACATGAATTTTGGGAGGACACAATTCATCCCATAATAGACTAAAGACTGCTATGTTAACTCTTCTGTACATAAAGCCAACCTTGACTCAAGTGAAGGGAAAATAAACTATCTCTTGAGGGGGAATGACAAAAATTTGCAGCAATCTTTAATCAGCTACACTGAATAAAATGATGTGTGATAGTCTTTTATTAATCACTTTTAGGCTCTATCAAATTCTCGGTCAGGTGTAAGAAGTTTGGGTTTGAGGGAATGTAGAAGGAAATAGGAGATTTCCTTGAATGTTTATATATATTCATCAGTGTACTTATTTGAATATATTTTCCATTGCTCTTTTAATTTCCACTAAATTTGGGAAATTCACTCAAATGTCACCATATGCAGTCCTTAAAATCTTGTGGTTGAGAACATCAAAGAATTATGGCTTTAAAAAAATAGCTTACTAAATTCCTGATTCTAAATACTGACAGTAAAATTTTAATTGAAATAACAAATACCAAACAATGCTTTCTATATTATGTTATACAAGTATACTATATAAGTATTATTTTATGTTAACATTTTTCCTTTAGGCCTGTCAGGATAAATTTTAAATGATTATTATACCTATTATTTGGCCTTTGCAGACCATATTACTAATATATGATGAATGCTGTAATTGTAAGAAAAATGATAATTATATATTTTGATAAATAAAATTATTTTTACATAAGTTAAAGCCAAAACAAATTTGGTCTAATTTATGTAAAAGATATCAGTATCTCTCAGACATATTAAACCTCAGGGGAAAAGATTTTAATGGGAAAAATAAGCAAATACTTTTATGTTGCATACTAGCTTCGTATTACTGTCCAGATCCTTCTCACACACTGTCTAGATGATTTCAGGAAGACATGTACAGGATATAGAACTTGTCCACATTAATACATGCTAAAAATCATATCATACCTCCCACCTCATCTCCAGCTCACATATCCATTTTATTTCTTAAATTTAAATCTCACTGAGTTTCTTTATTGTTGCACAGTTTGGTGCTGTAGATTTTATAGGAAAAGCCTGAATTTAGAGTAGAGGTACAGAACATGGAAGGATAGATAGAATTCAGGTGGTACTGATAGAAGACTTTCTTTGTTAAAAGCCTTATTTCAGCCTTCCTTCAGAGATTGGGCCATACTCCGTCTGCTTACTCTAGTCAGAATCCCTTTGACATATTTAGTGGACAAGATTTACTGAGCATTTGTTAAAGGTGATCTTGGAAAATTGAATTCAGGGATCCACTTTCTCTACAGTTGAGTTAAACAGAACCCCAGAAAACTACAAGATACATAGATTTGGATTGTCTTTCATAATTTGCAAGAGTAGGGATTTTATAGGAAAAGCCTGAATTTAGAATAGAGGTACAGAACATGGAAGGATAGATAGAATTCAGGTACAGAACATGCGAAGCTATTTCTGGATTCATTTACACATAAAAGACAAGATGTTGAAACTACTGTAGGAAAATCCTAAAGCCAATAAAAGCCTTGAAAACCTGAAAAATAAAAACAACTTTAAATTAAAAAAAAAATAGCTTTTAAGAAGCTGAGTCATTATGACTTCAACTTTGGTTTGGGGATCCACCTCCAAGTGGTTTGGCGTCAATGAAACATTTGTTCTATCTGCCAACAAGGTACTGTGATGATTTTATTTAGGAGTTGAAGTCGGCATGTGGTTGGTGCTGTGTTCTTCAACACCTGTTGGTCCTGAATGTATAGAAGACCTCAATATGAGATAATAGCAGAGGTAGCAATGATTGCTGCGCACACCGGTATTAACAAGATCTCTTTTTACATCTACTGCAGGTAGCAGATTCGAAAAGGGCTTAAGGTAAACACTGTATTTAAGATAATGACATCATTATCAATGATAATTTAAGCAACTGATCTCATGTATAGCACATGCAGCGTTTATTTCTTACTCTAAGTATACCATTTCATATACACTCTGGATCATAAACACTCACCCACCTTCGTTGTTTTTAAATATAATTTCTAGCATTGCTTCAGAGTTTACCAATAAGTGTGAAGTGTATTGTAATATATTTTTCTTTAAATAAGAAATTAGCAATCAAGGTACAATTCGAAGACTATGATTTGTTATTAATAGGCCCATTTGAGATGAACCATGTATATGAGAAGCTATAAGAAGTAGACTCAGCATGAATTTAGTTTATCTGGCAGTGACTATCATCTGTTCTATCTTGGAATTGTCTACTTCTGTGACAAACAAATTTTAGGAGTTGAATGATATCAATGTGCAGTTGCAACTGTAAAATAAAATGTACATGAATTAAGTACAATGAATTCTACATATATCAAATAATTTAGAAATGGTTGTATTTTCTTTGGTAACTATGTGAGAATAGAAAATGTTAGACTTAAAAAATGTTTTTTAAGATATTGGTCATCCATTGTTTTAATTATATGAGATAGAGGTATTAAATAGCCATGCCAACAGATGCAATAAAATAAGTAAAGTAAGCGAATACTCTGTTCTGAAGTTTTTGTATGACAAACTGAGCATTTCTTCAGTGCAGTTTTCATACCACACATAAATAATTTTGCATAAATTCTATTATGTTTAGCAACTCTGCAGGAAAAATAATGGTGGCACAAATTTTAAGTTGGATAATAATTATGAAAATTCAGAAGATTCTATTTAGTCTTGCTATAATGAAGATAATAACGTAGAGAAATTTATGAACATCACTTCAAAATGCATTTTAAAGAGATAAGGAAAGGTGTAATGTGCTTGCACAGAAACTTACTTTTATCCTCTTGGATAGTGGCTGATTCATAACACAGAAAATTGGAAGGTAAACAATTGCCAGATGGATATATTAGACTCTAACTGACAGCCTAATACAAATAATTGTGAAGATAAATGCAATTTGAATATTCCAAGTACTATTGATTTCAGATTCTCACCTAAGAAAATTGTCTGCTTTCCTTTATGTTCATGCATTATATTATCAACAGTCAGCTTATATCTCCACTAGACATGTCCTTTTCTGCAGGTAATCTGTTTTACTCTGGTAAATCTGATAGGAAAACTTTATGTCAGGAATTGGCTAACCCTGTTATATTAGAATTTTATTGCATATGTTTCTTATTAAGAATAAAGGTTAATTTAGAGTAGTTAGGTTCTGTTTAATAAGAAAGACTTTGGCAGCAGTACGTGAGCCTGAAAGTTTTTAAAAAGCTGAACAGAATTGTCAAAGCATAATTAAGGCTAGAGGAATTAAGTGCACTTTTCTCCCTTAAGTGTCTCTGTGAGGCAATAGAACCTTTGGCAACAGAGCCAAGTAGAAAAATGGACCCATGCCAGTTGCTGCACCATGATAAAGAGAGATTGGTTGTAATTTCTGGTAATAATGCCTACAGTAATAAAGCTGACAGTGGTCTATCCTCTTATTAACATTAGCCATTTCTCTCCTTCTCTTTTCTTGCTCTTTCTGATGGGTCTTCGTCCCTTGGTGATATTATCTGTCACTATTTTTGTCATCTATCACTACTCGTGTTACATTCTTGAATGTGATGAGTCATTCAGAACAATTAACATTCATTGAGGCCCTGCTATGTGTAAAAGCTTATGCAAAGGTATTAGCAGAAATATTTTACTCTGACTGTAGAAAGCTACAGAAAATCATAGTGCTGGTTGTATGGGAATATGACCTGGAGAAGTGTGAAGTATTTCAAAAGGATAAAGATGGAGTTGAGAAAAGGGAAGTATACTGAGATCTGAGCCAAGGGAGAATAAGAGCCAGGGTCTCAAGCTAGGCCCTGAGGGCCTAGAAATTGTAAATATTCAGTGGTGTGTTTCCCATGTGGTAAGGACCAAGTTGTTTGGTGTGAAGGACACTATGTGCTTTATAAGGAACTTAGACTACTTCTATAGACATTGAGGTACTACAAGAAGTATGCAAGAGTTGTATCTTGGTCTGTTTGGGCTGCTATAACAAAGTACCATAAACTAGGAAACTTATAAACAACAGAAATTTATTTCTCACAGTTCTGGAGGTTGGGAAGTCCAAGATCAAAACACCAGGAGATTTAATGTCCGATGAGGGCCCGCTTCTTAGGCAGCCATCTTTTTGTCTCATCTACCATGTTTCTATAACCTTACGTGATGGACGGGGCAGCTGAGCTCTCTGGGAACTCTTTTACCAGGAAATACTTTGCATTCATGAGGACTCTGGCCTCATGACCTAATCACATCCCAAATATCCCACCTCCTGATACTGTCACGTTTGGTGTGTTAGGATTTCAACATACGAAGTTTGGAGAGACACAAATATCAGACTGTAGCAAGTTGAGTAAATAGTAAGATGCAAAATAAGGTTTATAAGGTTCCTTGAGCTGCATTTCCAAAGAATGGGTTCTGAACTTTATTTGAAATTCGTCAATTCTGAGACTATCAGATGGTACTAATCAAACATAAACTATAAAAAAATAAGAATTTTCATGTCATCCAGTATCACTGATTACCTGCATTTATACGTGTCCCAATTAGGTTGAAAATTGCTTATATTCATATTGAAATAATAGAGTTTACAGGTGATCTAGGCTATCAAAAATATATACTAAGAGATCCATTCATTTATATATATCTAATTGTTATATCTTAAAAAGTTGTAGTTAGTGTATTGATTTCATATTGCTACTATAACAAATTACCACAAATTTGATGGCTTAAAATAATTCACGTTTAGTATATTATAGTCTGGAAGTCAGAAATCAGAACTAGGTCTCCCTGGACTAAAATCAGTGTTGTCAGAGAGGTGAGTTCCTTCTAGAAGCTCTAGAGGCTGATGCATTTACTTGCTCTTTTGAGATCCTAGAGTTTGCCTGCATTTCTTGGCTCATTGCTTCCTTCCATCTTAAAAACCAGCAATGGCCTGTCAAATCTTTCTCACACTACACCACTCTAATTTATTTACTATCTTTCCCAATAGAATAAGATGTTTGTAAATGTGGATAATTGTATTTATATTCTTTATATTCCCTATTTCAGTGCCTAGTATAGAACTAGTGTATAATACACCAATAATAGATGAAATTAGTGAATTGTTAAATGAATGGTGAAAAAAAACCTTTTAATTAAGGCCAAATTTCTTCTCAAGTCTTTCTTCCTTTTAAAATAAAGTTAATCATTTTATTAAATTAACCATTGATCATCTGAAATACAAAACCTATCAAGCTATACATGTAGTATCAGGCTACTAAATTTTCTGTAGCTTATCCTCTTTTTCCATACAACTCTAAACAAAGCTGGACCAATCCTAGGTACAAATTATCCCTTATGAGACTAACTTGATACTAGAGAATTCAGTATTATATTGCCCTTGTTTGTCAGGTTCTCATCTTGTGTTCTGAAAAATGTGGTTTCTGCATTGGCTGGCATTTATCTGATAGCCAGTGTCTAAGAGACAACTGAATTCCTGCCAACTGTCTAGTTGGATTTTTAAATAGTGCCTTTCCTGAGATTTTTCCATGACCAATGCTAGAAATTTTAGGTATAAAATTTCTAATTTCTCCAAATTAGAAATCTTGAATGCTGTCTACTTCTTTAAGTATTAATCCTCAGTAAACATGGTCATTGTCTCATCTTACAGATAAAGAAATTGAAGCTTAGAGCAGTTAAGAAATTGACTTGAGGACATAGTGTTGATAAATGGCTCAGCTGGAACTCTGACTCAGTTGTTTTTTTGTTTTGTTTTTTTAATTCTAAGGACTGGCTTTAACTACTATACTACAGAAAGTCTACAATCTTTTTATTTTAGCATGATTCTGATTATTCATTGGTTTTATATAGCTGAAGAGGGATAGAAATAGAACTGGAGGGCGCCTGGGTGGCTCAGTTGGTTAAGTGTTGGCCTGCAGCTTGGGTCATGATCTTAGCATCCTGGGATTGAGACCCGAACCGCATCTGGCTCCAGCAAGGAGTCTGCTTCTCCCTATCACTCTCCCTCTGCGCGCTCTCTCTCTGTCTCTCTCAAATAAATAAATAAAATCTTAAAAAAAAAAGAAATAGACCTTGAAGGTAGAAATACAGAGAAAAGGAGAGAAAAGAAGAAAAGATGAAAAATGAAGAGAGAGAGGGAACGGAATTGAAGGGAAGGGAGAAAAGATATAAGAAGGCATCCATCAATTCTTTAATTTGTCATCTATTGAAAACATATTCCTACCTAAGATTATATATTTCTTTTATTAACAGACCTAATAATTTTGAACCATTTTTGGATTGAATGCCACATGGAATATTGGTCAGTTTTCATGGATTCAAGAATATAATTTGCTTTACCTAGTTTAAACAGAAGGTATTTTATTATAGGGTATTTGATAATTTTTCAGATTCCTTGGAAGGTCAGCACACTGTTCTTGGATACACAGGGACAAAATGCCAGGAAAGATTCCTTTCTGGAAGGGATAGGGTATGCTGCCAGACCAAGAACATGAAAAGGAAAAAGGAATGGGACATGGGATTTTCAGGATTTATTTTGTAGTTTTTTTTTTTTTTTTTTTAAGAGAGAGAGAATGAGAAAATGAGAATTTGAGAATTGGCAGTGTGTGCTTGGTTTGAGGTATTTTATGGTTAGGGAGATTAAGGTTATCTGAGGAGGGTGAGACAAGATCATGAAGACAAAGTTTATTTTAGTCTTCCCAAACATTTTTTTTTAAATTTTGACATCGAATACATTATTTTATTTATTTTTTAACCTTTTGACCCCCTTCAAAACCATTCCTCTCACCCGTTATCCCCTGCCTCTGGCAACCACCCATTTGTCCTCTGTATCTACAAGCTTAGTTTTTTGGATTTTTTTTTTTTGCTTTTGTTTCATTTCTCTGTTTTTGTTTTTTAGATTTCACATATAAGAGAGACTGTACGGTATTTTCCATTCTCTGACTTATTTTACTTAGCATAATACCCTTGGGGTCCATCCATGTTGTCTCAAATGAAAGATTTCATTCTTTTTTATGGCTGAATAATATTCCATTATGTGTGTGTATACATACATACATATGTGTATTTTATATCCATTTAAACATAAATCTTTTTTATTCATTCATCCATTGAAGGACTTTGGTTGTTTCTGTATCTTGGCTTTTGTAAATAGTGCTGCAATGAACTTGGGAGTGCATATATATTTTTGACTTAGTGTTCTCATTTGGGGTGGGGGGATCAAAACCCAGAAGTGGAATTGCTGGATCATATGGTAGCTCTATTTTTAATTTTGTTAAGGAACCTCTGTGCTGTTTTCCACAGTGACTATACCAATTTACATACCCAGCAACAGTTTACAAGGGTTCCCTTTTACCTACATCCTCACCAACACTTGTTATTTTTTTGTCTTTTTGATAATAGCCATTCTAACAGGGGTGAGGTGATATCTCATTGTGATTTTGAGCTGCATTTCCCTGATGCTTATTGATACTGAGCATCTTTTCATGAACCTGTTGGTTATCTGTATGTCTTCTTTGGAAAAATGTCTATTCATTTTAATCTACTTGTTTTCAGTAAGGTGCTACCTTCCACAATTGTACCTGATGTCACTTTAATCCATCTCATATTCTTTCGGAAGACAATAAACTTGAACCTTTTGCTAGGGATAGCAGGAGAATTTGTCTGGCTGCATGGAATACTGTCAACCAATTCACTGGTTGTCAGATCCATCTTCATTCCCACTTTCACAGGTGCATAGCTTTTCTATGGCCCCACAGTAACAGTAGGGTTATTTAGGGATGGGGTATGCACTACTGGCTCAGGTTTCAGATTTCTTCTGTCTTCTCTGCTTTCCAGTTTCCTTTTCCTGTCTACTCTCAAAGTGCTTAGATTTTACAATGGACTTCTTACCTTAAAATTTACTTTTTTTTTCTATTTTCTGTTTAAAAAGTATAGAGAGTTGTATTTAGTTATATATATTGATTAACATAGAGTTTTTATATTAATTTTTTAAAAGAACTTGAAGTCTGTGTTAAAACCAAGCTGAGTACTACATGTGTGGTTATAAAATATAACAAATCATAAATATTTGACTTTATGTGAATATTGGTAAAGGGTAAGAGCTGCTATTTACTTAGTTTGACAGGACCAAACGGCAGTTAGCTTATGAATTTTGTTTTAACTTTCTTCTTTCTTTCTTACGCAGACTATATTCATTAATGCTTCAGAGACGAGGCCGTTAAAAAAAATCAGAATTGTCTTTTCTTTGAAATATGTCTTAAAACAGTCTATTAGGAAAGAATTGGAACTTCATGAATAATCATTTCTATGTAATGATAAATATTCTGGAACTAACTTGTTTTAACACTACTTAATTTAGTGCATGCAAAGATTTGATGAAAGCTTCAGTGAAGTTCTAAAAAATGGGTACATAACCTCAGATAAGTGTATAGAAAGACTCACATGTTGTTCAAAATTGTCCCTAAAAGATGAGTATAAAGTACACATATAAAAAAGTGAGACACATTTCCATAAGCCACATGGCTTAATATCATTACTTTCAGTCTTATAAATTAGTTTTAAAGCTGTAGTGACAAATATAGAATGAGATTTATTAATGTACACAAAATTCTGTTTTTCTGTGTATTCATGTTGTATAATTAGGTTATTAAGTATATAATTTAATTCATTTTTATGTGGTAAAAACAGTTTAACTGTTAGCAGCTGCCTTTAAAATAGCTTTACACTTATTCAGATTTAAATTACCTGTTGACTTGAGTAAGTAATTATAATTTTGTCCTAACACTATGTAACATACGGTGTTTACATTCTTCTCAAGAGCTCCTTGAGGGGAAAAAAAAATACAGAAACATTAATATAAATAGCGATTTAAGGAACCAATGAAAATATGTACAAAGATTAATGGTAGTTAGTAGGATATTAAATGGTTGTTAAAGTATTTGAATTTGTCTTATTGGATTATTGACTTATGAGATTGTATTTTTAATTTTTTTACTAGGTGTTGGTATTTTTATATAATATATTCATTTTGAGTAATCTGCTTTCTAAATTGAGGTTACATATATTTTTTATTACTGTTGTTGAATTCATTTTAAGCCATATATTCCTTTCTGAATAACAAAGCATTATTTTATGTCTGTATTTATATTTTAGACTTCGATATTTATGAGGCAGATAACCTAGTGTTTTTTTAATTAAAAAGTATAAGGCATAAAATTTAAGACAACATTAAAAGTTATAAACACAGTCAAAATTCTAGTATATTTAGGGTGATTTTAAAAGGGGGCATGCTCAAGTGTTTGCTCAGAAGTTATCTGTTTAGAATGTTGCTCTGCTAAACCACAAAGTCTCTTTAAACTCATGGTTTATCTAAAAGGCAATTATAGTACAGGCTTTAATTTTTTGAGTGCTTTAATATGCTAGACAGATTTTAACATGTTTACATATATTTTTCTCAGGAAAAACTCCATAAATTAGACTAGGCATTTAAGTCCATTTTTCATAAGAAGAAACTGAGTCTAGAGTCTTTCATATTTCTAATACATCTCTAATAAATGGCAGAGCCAGACTGATTTCAAAACCCATGCTTGAAGCTACTATGCTGTACTAAATGTTGTACCTTGAACTATGCTATTGTGTGTCACCTGTATTAATTGTTTGAAGATGAGGAGTAGATCAGAGTACCTTTTATGACTGACCACTCAAAGAATGTTTTGACTAGATAATTTGGTATCATACAAGAACTTATTAGCATAATTTCTGTTAACATAAACTAGGAAAAATACTTTTAAATAAATCTAATAACCTATAGTTCTTTCTCAACTGCAGTTAACTCGTCTGTTTCCATAGAAACAGACGAGTTAACTTTATCACTCATTTTACCTTGGTACTTAAGGAAACTATTATCTTCTGAATTCATTGGAGAGGAGAATGTTTCCTCTCAGAGCCTTATCTAGATTGCTTTTAGGGGTTTAGATAAATGTGGGCCTAAAGTAATGTGTTAATCTACATCTGGAACAGCATAGGTAATACTAACAATTTTTTTTTTAAAAAGAATACTCTAATTTTTAGTGAGTCATTTTTCAGATATTAGGGGTAGTTTTAACCCTAGGCAAGAGAGTTTCAGAGATTAATCTCAAATGATATTAACCAATATGTGAAGATGGAAATACTGTATTGTCTTAGGTCACAGTCCCACCTGCTGACTTTCTTTGCTCTAGACACACTCCTGATTGATTTCATACCATATCTGACCTAATGCCTCCAAATTATTTTACCTCTATCCCAGACCTATCTAAGTTCCAGACTCATATACATAAATGCCTACTCATTACCTCCACTTGGATGTCTATACCCAGGATCTCCAAATAGACAAAACCATTCAAAACTTTTTATTCTTAGCCCATTTTATCCAAGTCACTGTCCTAAATCTGTTCCTCTCTGAGTCTCTATATTTCCTTCACAATTTCAACTAATAGTTTTGTTGACTCCTTCATTGTTCAGGCCAGGAAAAAAAAAAAAAAGAACAAAAAGAATAGAATTCCATCCTTGACTCTTCTCATTACTTCCCCACACCCATTCCATCCTTAGCAAGTCAGCTCTGCCTTTGGGATTAAGTATTTCGCAAGTCTGCCAATTTCTTCCACATATGCTACCATCACTGTCATCATCTCTCACTTTGGCTATCACAACCGTTTCTTACTCATTTTCCTGTTTCCACTCTTGTCTCCCCTATAGTCCATTTTCCACATAGAAGCCAGAGTTCTCTTTAAAAAAGATAAATTAGTTTGTGTCATCCCCCTGCTTAAAATGTTCCAGTGGTGTCCCATCAAACACAAGGTTAAAGTGAAACTACTTGCCAAGTTCTTTCTGTGAGCCTTATCTGTTCTAGCCCATGGTAGCTTTTCCAATCTCATCTCTGATTTCTCTTGCATGTTTTTTTCTTGATTTGGCCATGCTGACCTTCATGTTGTTTCTGAAACATATCAAGTTCTCTCCCTCCTCAGGATAGTTGCACTAACTTTTTCTTTTGTTTCCATCTTTTATTCTCTAGATTACTTTATGGCTCATTCTGTCATTGGACTTAAGAATGTGTACCTCACTTAGCTCATTAGAAGAGCGTTCCACAACCCTTCCTAAAAAAGCTTTCATATTGCAGCTCCTTTTCCTGCTTTTTCTTCAAGGCGTCTATTATTTTTCATAGCACAAAACCCTTGTCACCTGGCATGGCATTTTATATGTGTATTTAAAATCAATTTTGCTCACCAAAATAGAAGCTCAGAATGGATAGGGACCTATTCCCCATTGTTTCCTCAGTTCATGCAACAATGACTGGCACAGAATACCTATTTAATAAATATTTGTTAAATGAAAGAGATATTGCTATTTTATGTTGTATTTTATTTTAATACATATGTTTATATGTATATGATATACTCATATATTTAAATACATATGTGTGTGTATATGATATGCAGAGAAGTGTTTATTATCATATTTTATCTTAACAGAAATCATGATAACATAATTTTCTATGATAATTATCTAACCAAAACATCCTGTGAGTAGCCATAAATTTAATCTAGCCCTTGTCTTTGTCCAATTAATACATTTTACCTAGAATTAGCCAGACAATTGTGTATAATTCAAGATGCAACCTGTAGTCCAGAAAAAAAAAGAGTTGTGTGCTTTAATTTGATGTAACCCATTTAGTGAGGTCATTTAACACTCTCTTGTGTATCCTCTACTATTTTTCTGACTTGAAAATCTTGGTAACATTTTTGGTACTTGGTTTTAGTTAGAAATGGTGTTCAGCTGCAAAAACAAAACAAAACAAAAAAGAAAACAGAATAACGGATATTTAAATTCTATTGTATTTATTCTTACATGTAAAATAGGTCTGGAGGGGGCAGCACAGATGGGGTAGATAAGGCTGCTCATGGAAGTTGTGTGGGGCCCTGACTCCTATTATATCATTCTGTTCTGCTTTCCTTATCCCCACCTACTGTATCAAAGGCTACTTCATAGTCTAGTGGCATTGTGTCTTCACAACAGTGTTTCAGGTAGTAGGAGGGAGGAAATGGGAAGGAAAAAGAGACATTCTTACTAGTTGAGTTGGCTTCATAAGAAGGAGCCACTCTGGAAACACCACACAACACTTCTGCTTATGTGTCATTGGCCAACCTCACTGAAAAGAAAGCTGGAAAAATGTAATTTTTTTTATTAGAAATATTACAGGTGGGAGAACTGCATTGTGTGAATGGAGGTCTCAGTCCTTGGATTCCCAGAGGAAGGTTTAGGTGGGGATCTTCACTTGAATAAAGACAGCCAGAAGGCAAACTAGCAAGCACGAAGCAGTTTCTTAAAGCAAAAGTACACTCTCAAGGTGGGAGAGCAGTCAGGTTCCCTGAGGTGGAAGTGGCTCTTAGGTTGTTTTGCGATTGGGTATTTGTCATGTCTCTGTGGACTGGGAGAAGCTGTGTTGTACAGTGGGGTGGTCTCTAATGGAGGCTGCTTCCAACAATTTTAGAGACTCCTCCACTGGTTGTGAAGGGGAGTTTTTGACCCTCCGAGGCTTGTAGCTGAACATTCATGGCAGCCTTTCTCCATGGGTGGGGACTATCACCCTAATGCAAATGCATTAAAATGAGTCTAGGGGTTACCCAGGGGTCGAGGTGGAAGAGGAGAAGGCATGCTCTGTACCTGTGGCTCTTGGTCTGTTAGCCCCAAGATCTTGGAAGCCACAAGGTCAGGATGTTGTGCCCCCAGGCTTTTAATGTGACTCTATTTATCGTTGTCCCTGCCTCCAGCTCCTGTCTCTATCATTCCTCCCTCAAGGACTTGGGACTCTGCCTCTGGTCATTCCTTCCACTGCTCATAGCTAGCTTTTACCTAACAGAAACACTGCTATCCCAAAAAGCATCAGGGCTGTGTTGCTAGGTAGAAGAGGAAGTGGATAGTGGTGAACAAGTAACAGTCTATTTCATACGTATCTCTGTTTCCTGTAGAACATATTCCACTGTTAGTATAGTTATTGGCGTATGTTTATTTTTCCATATCTCCCTTGTACATCCCACCCCCATATGTCACATTACTGTGTTCTTTCTGTAATTTGCCATCCCATCTAGCAGTGTATTTTACACAATAGTTAGTCAGGAAATACTTGTTAAATTTAGATTCAGATGACTCAAACCTATTAGCTTGATTTCATTAGCACCTTATTCTGGCAGATGCTGAAAAGCTGGAGAAGCCTTGTCTCTTATGTTGTCTGCACTTCTACAGATACCTTAAAAACAAGAAAAATGAACACATTCTGCTTAGTCCTGGATTCTCACATAAATGGCCAAATTGCCTACTTAAATTTGAAAGAAAACACAACTGAGGTATCAACAGACTTTGAAAGAGAACTATTAGCAGTGCAAACACCATTAACTGATTTGTATGAAATAAAATAAACAACAACTTGAACCTCCTAAAGTAATTTATGAATAAAGGAGCTATTAGTTACCTTAATGAAGGTGAAGAGCGGGGGGGGGGGGGGTGGGAGGGAATCCAGCTATATTTGTTTTTTTGACTAAATCTTATGCAGTGTGAAATTTGCATTTCTAAAATATATTTCCCGTTTTATTCAGAATATATTTTCCTTTTACCTAAAAGCAAGCTTTTAAAATACATTAAGATAATATTTAATATAAAATTGCTTACTTTCTTTCCAAATGCCAAATACCATCTCCATGGTTTGTATAACTTTGTAATGGTTATCATTAATATAACATTTGTCTCTATAGTCAACTTCTCTACACAGAAATACAAGCAACTTATCAATGTTTTTTCGGGATGATTCTTGAAGAATAGCATGTATCAAAATAATCAATTTAAGTTTTGTTTTGTTTTGCTTTTCAACTTTAATTTTCTTAATTGAAGTTAGCTAATGATGTGGAAATGTTGAGGTTCGGAGCAAAGGGTCAAAAAAGAATTCTTGGGATGTCTTCAGTGCAAAAAGATGGTTTTATTAAAGGATGGGGACAGCACCCATGGGCAGAAAGAGCTGCACTGGGGGTTGTGAGGAGCAATTGATTATATACTTTCAAGTTGGGAGGGGTTTAGGGATAGCTTAAGTCTCTAAGGAATTTGGAGGCAAGATTTCCAGGACCTTGAGGGGGCTAGCTGCTGTTAGGAAAAAGTCATTTATTACTGTTTAACAAAACCGTAGTCATGAGACCCCTCAGATTTATATCAGTAGGCCATATGCATGGAGGATCATTGCTATCATGTATGGGGAGGGGTAGAGATAAAGGAAGTTTCCAAAGGAATTTTTATATGTTAAAGTAGACTTATAGAATCCTGGAGGTCAGGATAATGTTAAACTAAAATTGCCTTTGCCCTTAGCACAGTGTTAACATTGAGGCAGTTGAGTTCTTAAAGGAAGGTCACTCTGCCTGTCTCAAGGACTTGTCAATAGACTGTAAGTAGTAAGGGAATTTAATTTTTTTCTTTTGCCTTTGTTTCCTGTATCAGCTAATATGATATTTTTAAGTGTCTAATTTTCTGAGCACTCTATAAATTTGTTTTATGACATTATGTAATATCATTATCCAGTTATCACTCACAGCTTTATGTCATGTGTGAAATAGCCTCTATTTTAAATTTTGAGATTCTTATGATACACACACACATGAATTTTCTTAATTTTTTTTATAAAAATTGAAAAGATGGGGTGCTTGGGTCGCTCTGTTGGTTAAGTGTCTGCTCTTGATTTCAGCTCAGCTCATGATCTCAGGGTCCTGGGAAGGGGCTGCATTGGGCTCCACTGTCAGTGGAGAGTCTGCTTAAGGATTCTCTCTCTCCTTCTCCCTCTGCTCCTCCCCCCAGCCCATTCATTCTCTCTCTCTCTCTCAAATAAATAAATTTTTAACCAAAAAAAAAAAAAATTGAAAAGATATAAAAATTATGTTCCCAGTTCTCATATCAAATTTTGAACTGGTAAAGGACAAGAAATATACATACAATATCCTCTGAAATACTTAGCAAAGCACCTTGCATATTTTAGGTTTTCATTAAGTACCTATTGAATAAAAGTATTTCTTAAATTTCATTAAGAATGTCTTGAAAGTATAGCAGAACTTTAGGTTAAAATGTTGAAATAAGGAACACAGAGGATGTTTACATGTGTTTTATTTCATCTGAGATATGACTATATTATTTAACTAAAAATAAATTTACAGGTTCAGATTCAAACCCAAATTAAAATTTAAGTAACTTGAGAGTAACCTTTTTTCCTTTATCATCATTTAAAAAATCATTTCCTTTAATAAAAAGATTTACTAATGGTTTGTTATTATTTTTTCTTACTCTTAAAAAGTGGGATTGAGAAATAAGTAATAAAGCCTAGGTAGTGCTCCAGAATCTTGGTCACTTGATCCATGGAACCGAGGGAGCAAAAAAGTGCCAGATTAAAAATTGGCAGAGAATCCACATGAAGTTGCTAATTAGGGAACTAGTTGTAAGGGGTACTCCAAATACATAGGCCAAAGACTGGCTTATGACTAAAATAGTAAATTGAGAGTAGTTCACATGTCTCATTGTGATGGTAAGGCAGAGTAAGGAACATGGCAGGCTAATCTGGTCGCTGTTTGGTTATGTGACCATGAGAAGCACACTGAATACTTAATGCTGGGAGGGAATGGGAATTTAATGATATTTCAGACTATGGTATCTGAATTTTCCCATTTTGTCATGATCTCTTATTACCATTCTATATCATCCCTCCAAACTCTTTTTTCTTAAATCCTTTTTTTAATATATATTCAGACAACTTTTACCTTTCCCTAAGCCATCTGTATGACCAAAGCTTAGCCATCCTTCAAGTCCAAGACCAACTCTCAAATTCTCTTAGTAATATTTCCAGACACCAACACTTCCTCCTAGGTAGTGGCCTGTATCTTTCTTTCAAGCTTATTCTTTCAAAAGGATCTCTCAAAATAAGTTTAATTATAGTACCTGTGACAGTACATTAGAATAATTTCTGTATTTCTCCATTAGACTATAATTGATCTAATGGCAAGTATGTTGTCTTATTTATCTCAGAATCAGTTGTGCATAATGCACTGTCTACAGTGTCTAATCAATAATAGACTTTCAATAAATCTCACTGAATAGAAAGGATAACTAGAAAATAGCATCCAGTTTTTTCAGGATGTTGGGGAAGAGGTAAAAAAACAACTCAAGCTACCTCAGCAAAAGTGAGTTTATTTTATAAATAAAACCAGGGTTTAAGGAGGAAAAGAAATAGTTTCTGAAGCAAAATAGCTGGAATCAGTGGTGTGCTGGTAAATGTGTAATCATCAACTCTTAAAAAAAATAAATAAATAAATAACTGATTTGTAGCATTTGCCAATTTCTATGGTGTCATTGTTCCACCATGCCAGTTTCAGGCTACCAAGTCAAGTCACTGAGCTTGGAGTTGGGAAAAGATGAGCACAGTCAGCTCTTGCATGGTACAAGACAACTCCAGCAGAGAACTCATGGTGAACTGGAAAATCATCCTTCTTTTTAAGTATTCACTGTGGTTCTCATGGTCACATAACCGAACAGCCACCAGATTGGTCTGCCATGTTTCTTACTCCTCTTCTGTGCTGTTTTTCTTTATTTGTCTTTTCTCCACTGCTATTTCTTAATTTCTCTCAATTTTCCTTAGTTTCTAGACAGTAAATTCTACTTAAGATGGGCTTTTATTGTCCCATTAATTCCTATCATGTCATGTCATCTGTTCACTGTGCTTCTTTGCTATCGAATATCTGTTATCTTCTCTTCTACAAACATTTGGGAGATTTGATATTCAAACTGTTCAGCGAAATTTTTTATTGATTTGGCAAGTTACTATCTAATAGAACATGCCAGAGTTAGTGCCCCCGTTAGCAGGCTCTCCTTGTATTTCTGCCCAAGTTCAGCTTTGGCTCCAAGCTTCTTCCACCCACCAACACTCAGCTGTGGCTAAGCATCACAGAATTACCTGACATGATAAAACAAAACCTGTGAATAAGCAATTTCTCAGAAACAACTATAGGACTGGCAAGTACTCTTATGTTTTACTTTGTGTGTATAACTTCCTATGAGAGAGGGCGATGGGGTAGGCTATAGATTTCTCAGGACAGAGGAGAGCATGTGCCACAATTTATAAATCCCTATGATGTTAGTGTTTTCATATGCACAGAATACTGTTAATATAAGCTGATTTTATAGAAAAATTATAATTTTCCTGTAAACTTGATCTCATGGTCATAACTAGTGATTGCTTTTTCTTAAAATGTCCAGATACTACCTTTAAATTTAAGTCAAGCAGAAAACTTGAATTTTTAGATTTCTGAAACGTCTTAGGAAAGTGTAGCTATGAGATATAAGCATTTTTAAATATTAAGTACTAAGATTTCTAAATGTGTATGTATTTGATATAAAAGTGTGTATATGTATTACATATATAAATGAATTAAATGTGTATAGAGATATGTATATATCTCTTCAGAAATAGAAAACCTTTATCTGTATATAGAAAACAGATTTAATTATTTCAACAGCCTCCCTACCACCACTACACATAACCACAAGTGTGTATTAGTAAAAAAAAAGCAGTGATGAATAGATCAAGAGCAAAGTTATTAATTTCACAAAATTTACAAAATATAAGAAGTTTGACTTAAAGGTACACTCAGTTAAAATAGCTATAAAACTACTTAAATATCATATGAATTTTCTTTAGAATTATCATGTTTTAGTATTATAAAAGATTATAAATGGAGTATAAATATTTCACTAAGAAACTTTATAAATGTGGATTTCTTTAGTTTTCCTTTGAAGAAAATGTACCAAGTTTAAAATAGTCTTTTAAGCAACCATTATTGGCTACTTAAAATAAGGCATGCAGGATGTATAATGAACGAATGAGTAAAAGAGGTAATATATGCCACTCTGGGTTGAAAAGTGACTATAATTTCAAATAATAAATTATTTTTAGAATACATTCAAGTTAAGATATTATGTTCACTTACAGTATGAATGCTGACTGTACATAATTTCATTCTTTTTTAACATGTGAATTAATGCTACTGTTAATAAGATCTTACCGTTAATATCTAGTTAGGGCAGATATGAGCTCATTTCTATTTTCCTATCATAAAATGCACTCTTCAGTAATTTGAATTTTTATCTTGTCACTTTAGGTCTTTTACAGCATTTACTGTCATAGATACAAAATTAAAATATTATTATCTATTAACATTTGAAGAATGACAAAAAAGTAAACTTGACAATACTATTTTGAATTAATTTAAGACATTGAGCATGTATTTTTTCTGATTTGTTGCTAACAAGTTATTGATAATAGCCAACTCATAAAAAAACTAGTGTACTTTCAATTTATGAAAAATATTTAGCCTAAACAAATGGAAATGTCCTATCCCGTTAAGGAATAAAAGAGTCTACTGATTAAAAAATACAGGTTTTAGAAAAAAATCTAGGTTGAATCCTTGTTCTGTTTCTTGTTATGGGTTGGAGGTAAGTTTGTTTATGTAGTCACTCACTTATGAATGAGTTCTGTGTCTGAGGTTATAAAAATAAATAAGGCAGACAAGGACTCTGTCCTCATGAAACATTCTGGTTTTTGGTGAATACAAACAGTAAGCAAATACTCATGGTGTGATAGCAGAGAAGGACAGAGAACCATGGGAGTAAAGTGTGGCGGGTGCCTAATCTCATTTCCGAATCAGAAAGGCCTGAAAAAAGTGGTGTGTCAGCTGACACTTGAAGGAATAAGAAAATTAGCTGGATGGATCTGAATACATGAAATGACAAATAATACATAATTTATTTATAGAATTTAAGAATCTGTAAAATAAATTGAAATGACACATGTAAAGTCCCCAGCACAATTCCCTGTCACACGGTAGATGCTGAATAAATGGTAGGTGCTACTGTTGTTTCTGACTGTACATACTCAGACTCTCCATGTACCCACTTGTATAGTATCTTATGGTTTCGCCTACAACAGCAATTATGTAATTATACCTCAACTCTTTATTTTATATATCATTGTCTGTACAGTAATATTGTAGAGTCAATGATAACAGCAGTTTTATCTTGTTCATCTTTGCATCTTTATCTGATCCCACTGTTTGGAATTTAATATATGCCTGATAAGTATTTTTTTTTTTAACAAGTAAGTACACAAATGAATGGAGAAAACACAGCTTTTAGCCATCAATGGGAAGGTCAAATTTTATGACTAGGAAAAGGATCAGTCGATGAATAAATATAATTATGACCTACTACTTCCAGTCTTCTGGCTCCCTAGTTATCAGATGAGTATGTATAATTTCCAACTAATCAACTATACAAATGTCAGTGTCTTCAAGAAAGATAATTTAAAACAATAATGACAATAATGCACTGATTTTGTCTGTTGCATCTGAAGAAGGGTATTTTTATGACTCGATATCTATAAACATTATCCAAATTGGAACTGAATTGGAAAGGAATCTAATGCAGAGCTTCTTTAAAAGCAGTGCCTTGACTTTGGGCATCATTAAATAGCAGAATTAAAACAGGGGGCTCACTGATTTTTCCTTCCAGGTCTTGGTAAGAATATCAGATTAGTGAGGAAGTGAATTTTAAACTCTTGTAAGCAAAGTGAGAAGAGATGGCTCACACCAAGAGAAGACACAAAAGTATCAGTCATTCCATAAGACGGCTGACCAACATGACCAAGAATAATCAAGAAATGGACAAATACCATATGATTTCACTTATATGTGGAATCTAAAACAAACAAAACAAATGAACAAACCAACAGAAATAGACTCATAAATACAGAGAACAAACTAGCAGTTGCCAGAGAAAGAGAGGGAGTGGTGAAATAGTTGAAGGAATTAAAAAGTACAAACTTCCAGTTAGTTAGAAAATAAGTAAGTCAATAGGGATAAAAATTACAGAATAGGGAATGTAGTCGATAATATAGTTTTTTTTGTTTGCTTTTTTATAGTCAATAATATTGTAATAACTTTGTATGATAACTACACTTACTGAGATATAATGAGTAATGAATGTATGAGTAATGTATATAATTCTTGAATCACTATGTTGTACACCTGACTAATATCATATTATATATCACCTATACTTCAATTTTTAAAAAAGGAAAAAGAAAGAATTAATTAGCCTGGCAAAGAATGCATGAGACTTCTATAGGAAAAAAAGGTAAAATCTCTATTACATGATAAAAATATGTGTAGAGAACACCATATGTTCTCTATGAGGAGAAATAGTAAAAATTTCAATTCTCCGCAAATAAATATATAAAGCCAATTCAAAGAAACAAAATTTAATTTAAAAAAGGAAAAGAAATGGTCAAATTATAGTCAAATAATTTTCTAGAAGGCTATGTTACTGACCTGGGTCCTTGTGCTTTCCAAGCAATAGAAATAGACTAGAGGCCAAAGGGGAATTCCAGGCAAGACTTTTACAGGCATGTGTGCTCAAGCACCGGGGAGACAGCACAAAGGAAAGACTCCTCAGGCTGACACTCCAAGGATAGGTCAGAGAGGGCTTTAAAGAGGCTTAAGAGGGAAAAGGGTGACATCTAAGCATGTAGAGGTGGCATCTAGGGATCTGTTGGTGCCTGTAGACTTAGAGGTCATGCTTCTTCATGTGTCACATGGTTTTAATTAGCATGTTAAATCTCCACCCCCTGGGTATGATTTTTAGTATGATAAATGAGGGAAAAGTCGATGAAAGGTCAGCACTGGGGTCCACCTTGGCACAGACTGGTTCCGTCCGGTCTTCTGAGGTCTTTGTAGTCCTTAAGCTTCCACATTCCCACAAGATTTGCTACTCAAGACTGCATGGAATTTCAGCTATCAAGGAGTGCTGGATTTTGCTGTTAGGGTTGAAGGGACCTGAGTCCAGTCCCTGCTCTCTTTCAGGTAGGGGATATAAAATATAAAGAGTAATTTCAAAAACTACCTACATATGTTTAATGTTTTAATGGGTAATCTTTAATTACGTGGGACATTTACTTGTGGTTTCTCCCCAGTCTGAATCATTCTATTTGCTCATCCAGGGCTACAGTCAGTAGCCTCCTACCTGACCACCTAATACAGTCTTGTACACCTACTTTCAATAAAAACAGTTCACTATAATGTAACAATAGGTATAATTTAAAAATAAAAAAATTTATTATGTCTCTCACCTCTATAAACAATTTTAATGACTCCAATAATAGTGCCTATGTAAAAACCCAAATCTCCTTATTTCATACTAAAAGTAATCTTATCATTTTTTATACTATAAAAGATAAATATTGCAGTAAGCTGAAAAATGTCTTCCCAAAGTGTATCACGGTCCTGATTACAACCTGTAAATGTTATCTTATTTGAGAAAAAGACTCTGCAGATGTGATGAAATTAATGATTAATGATCTTGAGATGGGAAGATTATCCCAGTTTATCTGGGTGGATCCTAAATATAAGTACAAATATAATTATGAGAGAGAGGCAGAAAAAGATTTGACACCAACAGAAGAGGAGGCAATGTGACAACAGAGGAAGAGATTGGGGTGAATCAGCTATAAGCCAAGTAATGTCAGCAACGGCTAGAACCTGAAAGAAGCAAGCAATGGGTTCTCCCCTAGAGCCTCCAGAGAAAGTATGGCCTTGTCATCACCTTGATTTCAGACCAGTGATACTGATTTTGGACATCTGGACTCCAGAACTGTGAAAGAATAAATTTCTGTTTTAATCCATCAAGTTTATGGTTAATTTGTGACAGCAGCCATAGGAAATACTTTTTTTTTTTGTAAAACAAATAAAAAACAATAGAATAATAAATATCACATAGTAAGAGTAGTCAAATAATCTAAAATATTTCCATTCTGAGATAACCACATTTATTGATGCATTTGGTGATTAATGTTGCAAGCCTCTTAATGCATAATTTCATTAGATGTGTGAATCCTTAGATATGCATGCCTTTGTATCAGCCCTGCCTGGAACTCAGCAAGCTCTAACAGTCTGCAGACATAAGTCATTCTTCAGCTCAGGGTTTTTTCTTCTTCTTCTTTTTTTAAGTGATTACATGGTTACTTTCTCTCTTCTGTCTCTTCTTTTCTTCAGTCTGGAAATTCTGTTATTTGCTAGTTATGTCTTTTTGATTTATTTTCTAAATCTCATCTTTTTTTTTTTTTTTGGTATTTTTATTTTTTTTTTTTTTTTTTTTTTTTTTTTTTTTTTTCTTTCTGTGCTTTGATTTATTTCCTTTACTTGATATTTTAGTCACTAAATCAGATCTCAGAAAAAAATGTTTTTCCATTGCTTTTCTATTATAATATATTTATTTAGTTCTAGAAAGATTGTAGCTGAGCTTCAGCGCACTTAAATTTTATTACTGTTCTTCAAATTGTCATCTACTTCTCCAGCAGTTTTATTTTGACAAAAGCTCCAAGTTATGGTTGTTTCTCTTCTAATTCCTTTCTCTGACAATGGGTTCCCTAGGTTGCATTGTTACTTTCCTTGGGGCTTAGATCCAACTATTGGGTATCTGAAGTTATATCAGTCTGATGGGTAGTCTGGGGTAAAGCAGTGGCACCTTGGGAGAGATTAAAAACTTCTTTACCTAGAACGTAACCTCTTAGGTTAAGACTGAACAAGATAGCTCTTCCTTTCTGAGTCTTTGCCACCTCCCCAAGTGGTGCCAGAAACAAGAATTAAGTCTCCCCTGTTCATGAGACCAATATAACTTTCCTTCTATCTACTGTCAGAATCTCCCCCTCACTTCCTTGCTATTCCTCAAATGTTTTCTCACTTTTCTGGTACTTTCTAGTATCCTTCCAGGATGTTCAGGATTTTGTAAAGAGCCTCTGTTTCACAAAGACTTTCCTTTAAATTAAGCCTAGTTCCTTGCTTAGAATGAGAGTAAGAGGAAACATATATGAGGAGAAAACAGACATTTCAATATTGCACTGAATTATCCTAGCTCACCAGATAACATGTTCCTTCTACCACCTGATTCTTCTTTTTCAGAGCACCCACCGTACTTCTAGGATTTGTGTGAAGTCTGACATTCCAGATAGGCTGTAATAATCAATGAGGGCAGACTTGAACTTAATACACATTTATTGAACAGCCAAATGAGAAATATTTCAAGAGATAATGTCTCTAAACAAGGTGTATGTCTTTTTTTTTAACAGGATTAACTTTGACTAATAGAATATAAATAGAATTATATGCCAGACAGCTGTTCATCCGCTGTGGACAAAAACCAGTATTGGTCTTTGAGTGTAAACATCGTCATCACTAATAATAAAGCTGCATTTATGAAACACACTTAAAATACTAATTAATTTTTCTTAGGTGCCTATGCCTATGGAGGCATCAGTTGTCACTTAATGATGGTAGTACCTAAAGTATGGGCAGCATGGAACATAATGGCAAGGCTTATTTTAACAGAAAGCAAAGCAGAGTAGCAGACCATAATATTTTCTCTGTAAGAATTGAAGTGTTTATTAAAATAAAAGCATGCAATTTTAAATATTAATTCTAATAATAGCTGTACAACTTAAACTTATTGTCATTTGAAAGAAGGATAAAGAAAATATAATTTAATTTCTGCCGCTTGCAAAATTTTTTCTCAACTAGAGAATTAGTTGAAAAATCTCTAAACTGTGATTTCCTAAAAAGTCACTTATAACTTGAATATTAGTATCAGTTCATAGTCTCTTTTCTGCTGGACTGCGTCATTTCCAAATACTTTAATGAGGACATTGTACCGTTAACCAGTATATATTCCTTAATACTTAATAAACCAACCAATCATTCTGTATATACAAAATGATTTTTCTTTATTCCATAAAGTATCTCACTCTTCTCATTCTCCTTTGGTGGCCTATGCACCTTTCTTTTCCCAAATGAAAAGTAGAGAAAAAAAACCATGACAACTAAGTGTGGCTGCAACAGTCTCTGTAAAATGCCTCCGTCCAAGTTTCCTTCCTATCAGGAACATAATTCTTAGAAAACAGGTCACTAACTCACTTAATTAACTCTCTTCTATGTTCTCGGAGGCGTTGCTATATCAAACCTAAATTGGCTTAGTATTTAACAATCTGTACAAGCCATTTGGGAAACCTGTTTTTAACAAAAATGGCTTCTTAAATAGCCTCTGGTCTCCTTAAAGGATTCTAATTACTGCATAAAATCCTAATACACCTATTAGCAATGCATACATATGCAGATTTTCAACAGAGATAGAGATAAATTTCTTACCTGTTTCCCTAAGGGGCATTCTAATATTATTTTCCTTTAAACCTTACTTGACCTATGAACACCTGGTACACAGATATTTTACCCAAGGATCACTCATTCCAGCACTTTGGCATTTAAGAAACAGCTTAAGACCTGTTTAGGATTGCTCTGTACTCTGTTAGGATCTGGGATACAGAGATTGGGAGAGTCATCCCCTCTTTCTATTTTTCCTACCTGTACAGTATTTTTGTTTGTTTGTTTGTTTGTTTTGTTTTATTTCTAATACTTACTCTCTGCCAGTCATCCCACTATAGTCAGGGTTGCAAATTCAATTAAGCCATGGTTTCTTTTCTACAAGAAATTGCAGTCTAATGAGGAATGGGGGAGGAAAAAACAAAACCAAACTATAATTATAGGCTAGACTTACAAGGATTACTATATATATATATATATATATGATTTTTATTTATTTATTAGCGAGAGAGAGAGAGAAACAGTTTGAGAGGGGAGAGGGTCAGAGGGAGAAGCAGACTCCCCGCTCTGAGCTGGGAGCCTGATGTGGGACTCGATCCCGGGACTCTGGGATCATGACCTGAGCCGAAGGCAGTTGCTTAACCAACTGAGCCACCCAGGCGCCCCGGATTACAATATATTTTTAAGTAAATACAAAAATGGGGCATCTTATTTAGACCAAGAAATTCCAGATTTCCCAGAGAGGGTAATATTTGAGCTGAATTTTTAAGACCAAGTCACACTGTGATGGTATAGGGAAAGACTATTCCGAGCAGAAAGAAGGTTGAAGTATGTAGGTGAATATGATCTGTCTGAGGACATATAGGTAGTTTAGGACTGTTAGCTGCATGGCTTTCTATGAGAGGTGGTGGTTGAAGCCAAAGGGTAGCAGGCATCATTGAAGGCATTGGAAGAAGAAAAGGGAGCACATATATTAAATTTTAATAAAATAATCTAGACAGAAACTTTTAGAATAAAAACTGTTGAAAAACTGGGGCCTTGTAGTATGCCAAGAATCTAAAGATGAAATCCCTCCATCTCAATTTAACAGTCTACCCATATTTGAACATAGCAGTTGAGTCTAATGCAGATGGATACCTATTATGAAAATAACTTGCTAAAAGTCTTGTTTACATAGTTTTCTCAGTTCATGTACAGTGTTCTTTATGCAGTTTTTTTATTTACAACTCAGAGTTTTAGGACCAAGGCTACAGCCCTGGCTTACATCTTGATTACAACCTCGAGACCTAAGCCACAGCACCCAGATGAGCAACACCCAGATTCCTGAAATGACAGATATTTGTTCCATTTAATTTTTTACACAGCTACAGATAATTAATACAGCATTCAATAAAGGTTTGCTACCAATTATGGTAGAGAAAACTTAAAAACTGCAATTAAAAAAAGAAAAATTAGGGCATGTAAGGATTATCATTTTGAGACTGGGTCATGGGTCATTTAGAACAATATTTCAAAATAAGATATATATCAAAGAATGCTTTACCAAACAAAATCTTCAGTTTCTTAATATTACCCTCAGATATTAAGGGAAAACCTCAATGCAAGTTATATTCCTTATATTAACTATTATTTATGTGTTATCCTTTAGTGTGCTGGGTGGTTACCATCCAGTGTAGCGGCCACTGTCTTCCCTTTTTCTTTCTCTCATTCTCTCATCCTCTGCTGCCTCTCTCCTCCACATCTCTTTCACTGGTGCCCTCTCTTCTCTTCTCATACTCAATTGTTTCACTTTTTCTGTCTCACAAGCTTTTTCTTTTTCACAGGTGTACACACTCAAAAAGCATAACCACATGCAAAGACAAGGAAATTGAATTTTTGACGTAGTCAAATGAAATGTTTTGCTCAATAGTTTACTAAAAGTCTGAATTAAACAAGTCATCTGAATGATAATGCAAATGAAATTTATTACTTGAGTTAGGGAGATAGCAGTTTTGATGTTTTTCATCTGTTTCAAAAGAAAAAAATGCTAGAGGCAAGAGTTTGCTTTTTTTAAAATCCATTCAGAACCTTATGATTATCCTGCAAATAGAGAAATTATTTTTTTTGTGGGACTACTTTTGCTATCATAAACATAGCTATGAGATTTTTAATGCATTATTGGTTATTCAACCTTTTATATAGCTATAATTTTAAAGTACTTATATGCTGCTAATATTTACATAAATTGTCCTAATTCACCCCTGTTGTTTCTTATCTTCGCTCTGGCTGCTATAACTAAATACCACAGACTGCGTGGCTTAAACAACAGGTACTTATTTCTCACAGTTTGGAGGCTAGGAAGTCCAAGAGCAAGGTACCAGCAAATTTGGTTCCTTGTGAGGGCCTTTTCCTGGCTTGCAGACAGTCTCCTTCTCATTGTGATCTCACAGGGCAGATACAGAGGGAGGAAGGGAAGGTGTAAGGAAGGGAGAGAGAGAGAGAGAGAGCACATGAGGGCACGAGCACTTGCCTGTGGGCAGGCAGTGTATGTGTGTGTGGGGTGTGTGTGTGTGTTGTTTTTTCTGCTTCTTCTTAGAAGGACACTAATGTCATTCTGAGGACCCCAGCCTCATGACCTCATCTAACTCTAATTACCTCCCAATGGCTCCACCTCCAAATACCATCACATTTGTGGTTAGGGCTGCAACATATGAATTTGGAGGGAATACAACCATTCGGACCATAACATTCTTATCTTTAAGATAAAATCTCTTCATTATAATTAAGGTATGAGCTATTCTTCATTTCAAATGATATTTGTTTATCAAATATGTCTAAGGCTATTAGTTTGATTTATTAAATTTGTCATCCAAATGTGTTTTATTTTTTCAAAAGATTTTATTTATTTATTTGAGAGAGAGGGTGCGTGCAAGAGAGAGCATGGGGGGAGGGGCAGAGGGAAAGGGAAAAGCAGGCTCCCCGCCGAGCAGGGAGACTGATGTGGGGCTCCATCCCAGGACCCTGGGATCATGACTTGAGCCGAAGGCAGACACTTAACTGACTAAGCCACCCAGGCGCCCTGTAATCCACATGTTTAAAGAATTAAAAAATATTTTTGGGGCGCCTGGGTGGCTCAGTTGGTTAGGCGACTGCCTTCAGCTCAGGTCATGATCCTGGAGTCCTGGGATCGAGTCCCACATCGGGCTCCCTACTCAGCGGGGAGTCTGCTTCTCCCTCTGATCCTCCTTTCTCTCATGCTCTCTCTCATTCTCTCTCTCAAATAAATAAAATCTTTAAAAAAAAAAATTTAAGAATTAAAAAATATTTTTATTATTTGTTATACATAATTGTTATTTTTCTTACTAATGATTTGATAATCATCTAGTTCCCTTCAAATAACATTGAGTGAACAAATTTTTATGCAGAAATGGGTGTTTTTAAATGAAAATATTTTTTATTAACTCATCATATGCATATATAGTTGATTTGGTAGAAATTAAAATGTATTATTTGTTCATCCTATTCTTTCTTTTCTTCCTAACTAGAGAGAGGGTGTTAAAACCTTTTTACCAAATAAAATGATTATCTTTAGAAAATGTCAGGCAATAAGGAACAAAGAAGTAGAGAATAATTATTAACTCTTGTTTAAATGTTTGGTAGAATTCATCTGTGAATCCATCTGGTTCTGGACTTTTATCTTTTTGTAGTTTTCCGATGACCAGTTCACTTCTATTACTAGTAATTGGTCTGTTTAGACTATTTCTTTTTATTCAGTTTTGGAAGATTGCATGCTTTTAGGAATTTATTCCTCCTAGTTCTAATTTGTCCAGTTTGTGCATATAATTTTTTTATAGTATTCCCTTATAATCCTTTTTATTTCTGTGGTGTCAGTTGTTACTTCTCTCTCGTTTCTGATTTTATTTGGGTGCTTTTTCTTTTTTCTCTCTTTTTTTTTTTTTCTGATGAATCTGGCAAAGGGTTTATCAATTTTGTTTATCTTTTCAAAGAACCAGCTCTTGGTGTCATTGATTTTTTTTCTATTGATTTTTAGTTTCTATGTCATTTATTTCAACTCTGATCTTTATTATTTCCTTCCTTCTACTCACCTTGGGCTTTGTTTGTTCCTCTTTTCTAGTTCCTTTAGGTTTAAGGTTAGATTGTTTATTTGAGCTTTTTCTTGTTTCTTGAGGTAAGCCTGTATCACTATATATTTTCTACTTAGAACTGCTTTCTTTGTGTCCCAAAGATTTTGAGGAGAAATATTTTTTTTTTTTTTTAAAGATTTTATTTATTTATTTGAGAGAGAGAGAGTACGAGAGGGAAGAGGGTCAGAGGGAGAAGCAGACTCCCTGCTGAGCAGGGATGTGTCCCAAAGATTTTGGATGGTTGTGTTTTCATTTTCATTTATCTCCATGTTTGTGTGGGTGTTTTTAATTTCTTCTTTGATTGCTTTGTTGACCCATCAATTGTTTAGCATCATGTTGTTTAGCCTCCACATATTTGTGCTTTTCCCTGTTTTTTTCTTGTAATTTATTTCTAGTTTCATACCATTGTGATTATTATATCAATCTTGTTGGATTGATCCCTTTATCGTTATGTAATGTCTTCCATTGTCTGCTATTATTTATCCAAAGAAACAAAAACACTAATTTGTAAAGATATATGCACACCTATGTTTATTGCAGCAGTGTCTACAATAGCCAAGATATGAAAGCAACTTAAGTAGCTATCAATAGACAAATGGATAAGGAAGAGGTGAAATATATATATATATATATATGATCATATATATCCAATATATATATTCCTATCCTATATATATATATATATATGGAATGTTATGCAGTCATAAAAAAGGATAAGATCTTGCCATTTGTGACAACATGGATGGACCTGGAGTGTATTATACTAAGTGACATAAGACAAACTGAGAAAGATAAATACCATATGATTTCACTCATATGTGGAATTAAAAAACAAACAAATAAACAAACAGACCTATAAATACAGAAAACAAACTAATGGTTACCAGAGGGGAGGCAGCTGGGGAGACAGGCAATATGGGTAAACAGTCATGGGACACACAGCTTTCAAGTTATGGAATGAATAAGTCACTGGAATTAAAAACACAGCACAAGGACTACAGTCAATGATACTGTAATAGTGTTGTAGGTGACAGATGGCAGTTACACTTGTGGTGAACATAGCATAATGTATAAACTTGTACAATCACTATGTTGTACACCTGAAACTGATGTAACATTGTACGTCAACTATACCCCAAAAAACGAAAAGAAACAAAAATAAAAACAAAAAAAAGGAAAAGAAAGAAACAAAGAAGTAGAACACAATTGGCATTTTCATAAAAGTTAGGTACTATTTTGAATGTAGAACTTCCAAATCTTCTGTGTTGGGTCATAATGGATGTGGTGCTTTAGTTAATTTGAAGGCTTTCAGTTTTGTGCCAATTTTACAGATCTTGATATTGGCATGGAATTTGAGTTTCACTTGGAACCTCAGCAGATAATACTTGTTTTTCTTTTTATACACAGCTTTGTGTGATGTATCTTCTGGTTTCTGTTTCTACATTGTTGTAACTTAAATGGGTGCCATGGAGTGATTCTTAGGTGTCATTACCACTGGCAGTGGGCGGGACCTAAAACATATAATCAGTATAAATTTTGCCTATAGGAACTCCCAAGTTTTGATCTTTGTCTAAATCCGAGGTGCAATGAGACTAAGACAAGAAATTACATATTTCTACTCATAAGTGGTAGTTAGTTCTATATTGTCTTTTCACTCAGAACATTTGGTCTCAAAGCAAAATTGTTAATAACATTTTTGTAATTAAAAAAAAGAAAATGATCTTCAGAAAATATATAACATACAAATAAAATACTAAATTATAAATACATTCCATTATTTCTTAGAGATTTTCCTAGCATTATTTTTCAAAGATATTGTTTTAGGGAGACAATTAGGATTATTATTATAGAGTTTTGTTTTCAAATCAATATATTATTTATTAAAGTTCACAGTAGTTTCATAAAAATGTGAGAGTAAATATATAGCAGACTTCATATTAATTACTATTCATTATTAAAATTAAGACCAGTTTTAATGGACAATGGGTGACTTACCAGATATATGTTTATTATTTATTGATGACTTTTATGTATGCTAAAAAGCAAAATTTCTCACATAAAATGTCAAGTATAACTTACACTCACTACTGGAACAAAATGAAAATATTTCACTGTCTTTGGAAAATTGAGAAGGAAATATATATGTATATTTATATATAATACACACAGACACACAGACACACACACACATATATATATATATTTATGGCAGATCAGTCAATCAATCACCAGACTGCTTTTTTTTACTTAAAAGTGTTTCTATGCTTAGGTTTAAGTTATTGTAGTTTTCAAACATTTGAGTTGTGGTGCAGCAGATAAAATGAAGCCTCAAATCATTCTCTAATCTCAAGAACATCCTGGCAGAATTACTGAGACTTGTCTGTTAAAATTGATTTCCTCTTAAAGAAAAGTAGGCTTTTCGTATTGTGTTAAAAAATGATTTTATCTATCAAGTGTCTTTTCTTGTGACGATCCTTTCCTTTTATGACTCAAAAAGAAAAATGTTCTTTTTCCTCCTGAGTTTTTATATCCACTCTACTCACTAATCAGTAATCTGTACTGCAAACAAAGTGGAATGTAATCCAAAAAGAGTAATCTTTTTTTAAATGCATACAGAATGGCCATCGTTTCTAATACTTTTGATCTTAATTTGCAGCGTATGTGTTGTTTATTTTTATGATGCTTTTTGATTGTAATAAAAGCAATAGATGACAGACGTGTATGCTGAATCAATGTCATAGAATAGGAAATCAGAGTACTTACACTGTAATTTTGAAAACTACTGGTAAACCATAGGCAAGCAACTTTTTTTAGGACACTAAAAATACTTGTTGAAATTTAGATCTGAGGTGCGTGTGGTGTCTGTTACTGTTAGTGATGATGGTTAGGTTTGCTTGTTGTTTTAACAAGACTACTCAGCAAAAGAAGGATACAGTTCAATGCCTTTCCACCTTATTCACAATGTTTTTAAAGTTAGACATTATCTGGCATAGATGATAACCTCTATTGAATGGAAGAGCAGTTTCTGATATTTTCTGCATTCGTTGCTAATTGATAGCTCATTGAACTATAATGCTTTGTAATTAGAATATTTCCAGTAAAAACAAAATATGTTAGAGGAGGGGCCAGAAATTGCAGTTCTCTGCCTGAAATTATGATAACATCTTTTCTGTAATAGCAGAAGAGAAATTAGAATGTCTTGAGGATATAGCTCACATATTTGGAGGAATAATTCTAAATATTGAAAGAATGTACTTGTAAAAGTAAAGGTTAGTGTGGGTAGTCAGAAACTTCAGCATGCTCTCAGTATATGTAAAAAAACATAATAATGTTCATTTCTTTATCAGTGAAATGAGAATTGTGCTTCCTAAACACTACTTAACAAGGTATGATAAAATTAATTGGTAAGTTATGAATGGTATGAGTGTCTTAGGAGTGAACTAGAGGTGCATAGAATTTCCTTTATTTTCTAGTTAATTTTTGAGGTGTAACTTCTAATACTTATATAAGGCCAAAATCTTAAATATGAAATGTTTATAAGGTTAATTTTGAACACAGTTAAAAAATTATTAAGAACATTTAAAAAAATTTTTTGTAAGTCTGAACTTATAAAAGAACCCAGTCAGTTCCTTTGGAATATGTTTATAATTTTTCATTTACCTCTATTCTGAAATATGTCTCATATTTGTATTAGCTTCTTTCAGATTGTGACTTGATTTTTTTTATTTGCTCGGAGTCATTGGTGTTTTATTTCAAAGGAAATATCATTTGAAGGATTACTTTGTTAGAAGATCTGATTACTAACATTTTCTAATAACATATGAATCATAGAAAATTTGTATTGAGTTTTATTAGATGAACCTGAGATACTTAAATCTTTTGCCATAATTATGAATCTTGCACCCTGCATGCCACAACAGTATTTTGAAGTACTATACTTTGCATTCTGCTTCACAAAAATAGTTGTTCTGATAAATTCCTTTTTGCTAGATGCTGTCATGTCCGTCTTTTTAATACCCTCCTTGTTCATTATAAGTGCCATTAGCCATACTACCTAATGAAAGGTACCTCATATCAAGTCTGATTACTGCTCTAATGTTTTCCAGGCGTGCTTGGTGATGAGCCTGGCATATGAAACAATTTCCTACAGTAATAAAACTAATTAAAGTAGGCAGTCATCCACATACCACTTTCTAATGAATTATAATAAGCTCATTAATCTCAACTACTCTTACTCCAAAAAATGCATTGGTAGGACCTGTATGTAAGAGTAAAATTCTCAGCCTTAAATATGTACAACTATTACAGAATCAAAGAAGACTTTGTGAATTTAAGTTTAAAAATTACAAATTGCTAATCAATGCTTTAAATGAAATGTATAGCTTCTAAACTCTGCCCAGATTACTTATTGGCAAGACCCCTTTCTATTTGAATTCTTCTATAATTGATTTAACAAAGAAAAAATGATTCATTTTATAATAATAACTCTTCAGCACCTTGAAGACTAGAATTGAATGAACCAACTCTGTATTTTTATTTAGAGATCATATGAGAACGATTAATTGAGTACTTGAGATCAAGTGAAAAACACAGCCTGTTTCCTCTCCAGAGAGAGCTAGAGTATCTGCTCAAAATGTCAAAACATAATAATAATTATTTTTGGTTAACTCTTCTTCAAATTTGTGAGGTGCCCAATGAAACATTTATTATTCCATTCAGTTACAAATAGTTTGGCAATGTGGATTATTGTTCTGGAGATAATTTTACTGTCAAGGAGATAAGGTTGTTAAATGTAGCACATGGAGAAACAATTTCGGAACTACAAATGTGAATAGTAAGAAAAAATATTTTTCAGGATGAGAGGGTTTATTCTATCTTCATTATAATTTGGTGTTTTAAAAATGTAGCAGTTTCCATTTTGAAGCTCATTACTACTATGACACACATATGAACTTCTCCCTTAAGAAGTTAATTATAGGGGCGCCTGGGTGGCTCAGTCGGTTAAGCGGCTGCCTTTGGCTCAGGTCATGATCCCAGGGTCCTGGGATCGAGCCCCATGTCTGGCTCCCTGCTCAGCAGAGAGCCTGCTTCTCCCTCTCCCTCTCCCTCTGCCTGCCACTCTGCCTACTTGTGCTCTCTATCTCTCTGTCAAATAAATAAATAAATAAATAAATCTAAAAAAAAAAAGAAGTTAATTATAAATATGTACATCTTAAAATTGATACAGAATGTTTGTAATGGGTTAACTGCAAATAGGCATATTTTAATGTATGGAATTAACATTTAAAATTGTTATTTTCATTTATGAATTTTTAGCTAATATTTCATAGTTTTGTTTTTGTTTTTTTTTAGAGAAAATGAGGTTGGATATTCTGTGCAGAGTATTTTTTTTATAAAGTTTGACCTTTGTAGGTAGAGGTGTAGTGAAACTGTCCCTGAGTAAAATGTCTCCCAATCTGGGATCAGCTATAACTGTGGTGGCTAGTTGCCACTGTATGTGATGATGAGTTGCTTCCATGCTTGAGCAACAATCAGGAGAAGGGCTTTTGGTACAGATTCTTCCATTATCTAGCTGCATGGTCTTGAGAAAGTAATTTACACAGTATCTAATTCAGTATATTCATGTGTAAGGTATGGGGATTAGGCTAGAGAAGTGCATTCCGAAGTGTCAAAAGTGCCTCTGATAGTAAATGTGGTGTTTCAAATAATTTTTTAGAAGATTTTATTTATTTATTTTAGACAGAGAGAAAGCCCACGAGCAGGGGGATGGGTAGAGGGGGAGAGGGAGGGAGAGAATCCCAAGCAGACCCCACACTGAGCATGGAGATCCTGGGGCTCGATTTCACCACACTGAGATCAGGACCCAAGCCAAAACCAAGAAAAGGTCACTCAAAATGACTGAGCCACCCAGGTGCTCCTCTTGTAATTTTTTAATACAATAATTTAAAATATTTTATGAAGTGAAACAATTTCCCTTTCTAATTTCAGTTCAATTCTCCTGAAATCAAGGAGATAGGTTTTCTGTTGTATGTCCTTAGTATTTTTCTAGCACTCATGTCTTTGACAGAACTGGTGGATCTCCTTATAGTTTCTAAGACCCAAGAGACATGCTGCTGAGCAGAAGAATGTGGCATGTCAGTCATATTAAGAGAAGTGAATTTCTTGAAAGTTATCTCAAAGATAATAGAAAATTAAATAAGAATGTTAGGAAAATTTTCAGAGCTCCAGTTGACCTTGTTTTGAACAGAAACCCCTGTTTGAAAAAAACTTGCTCTGGTTAGTAGATCTAATTAGTAATACCTGTTAAGAGCTAGCTGTACCTTGAATAAACTTTGGTAATATGCTTTCATGTTAATAGGAAACATGACTCATCATCATAACATCCAACATTTATGAAATGTTAATACTAATATTTATTGAGTGATCAGGAGTCAGGCAGTCCTTCTAAATGATTTACATGTATTACCACATATTAGTCTTCATCACTCATTTTAATGTTTATGGCAACCATATAAATTAAGCAGCAATATTCTTCTCATTTTTCGTGTGAGGAAATTGAAGTACTCGGATATTAAGGAATTTTAGAAAGGTCAAAAACTGCCAGGTTGGTGAAAACATGGAGGTTTGGGAAGAGTGGCCTCTGTACGACTTCCCACCTACCTTGCCCTGTGCATCCTTCTGATCTGGCTCTTCCTGAATTATAGCCTTTTATAATGAACTGGTAGTCTAGTTTGCACAATTTTTCCTGTGCCCCTTGTTTGGTGAGAGTTGCAAAGATAAGTGAATGTGGTTGAATCAGAACATGAGAAGACTGTGATGAGCGATGCCTGGAGACTCTTTCATTTGGAAAAGCTACGGGGAATCCCTTCAGTAAATTTGAAACAGGTAACAAATATATTTTAGAAACTAAGCCAAACCAAGAAGACATTGATGTAAGGCAAGAGCTACTGAAATTCCACTCTACTTACTATTCACCCAACTTAATGGCTATTTGTGTGAATCTTTAGAAGACTTGACTAATCTGGTGGTAAAGTAATTTTCTGAAGTTGAGAACAAAAATGTACCATTGCCAGAGTTTCCTGAACACCCTTTCCAAGAAAAACATCTTAAACAACTTTACAAAATAGTACCCATGAAGGATATTAGGAATCTTTATGTGACATTTCGCATACCTGACCTTCAGAAATACTACAAATCAAATCCTGGCCATTATCTTAGTCATCTCATTGGGCATGAAGGTCCTGGAAGTCTGTTATCAGATCTCAAAGGGCTGAGTAGATACTCTTGTTGGTGGGCAGAAGGAAAGAGCCTCCAGGTTTTATGTTTGTTGTTTTTTTTTTTATCATTAATGTGGACTTGACTGAGGAAGGATTATTGCATGTTGAAGATATAATTTTGCACATGTTTCAATACATTCAGAAGTTATGTGCAGAAGGACCTTAAGAATGGGTTTTCCAAGAGTTCTAGGGCTTGAATGCTGTTGAGTTTTGGTTTAAAGATAAAGAGAGGCCATAAGCTATACTTCTAAGATTGCAGGAATATTGCATTATTATTGCCTAGAAGTGCTCACAGCTGAATATTTACTGGAAGAATTTAGACCTGCCTTAATAGAGATGGTTCTAGATAAACTCAGACCAGAAAATACGTGGGTTGCAATAGCTTCCAAGTCTTGAAGGAAAAACCGATCGCACAGAAAAGTGGTACAGAACCCAGTACAAGTGAGAAGCTGTACCAGACAAAGTCATTAAGAAATGGCAAAATGCTGACCTGAATGGGAAATTTAAACTTCCAATGAAGAATGAATCTATTCCTATGAATTTTGAGATTTTTATCATTAGAAAAGGAAGCGGCACTGTACCCTTCTCTTATTAAGGATACAGCTATGAGCAAACTCTGGCTCAAACAAGATGGTAAGTTTTTCTTGCCAGAGGCTTGTCTCAACTTCTTTTTCGGCCCATTTGCTTATGTGGACCCCTTGCACCCTAACATGGCCTATTTGTACCTTGAGCTCCTCAAATCCCCAAAGACTCTCTCAACAAATATGCATATGCAGCAGAACTAGGAGGCTTGAGCTATGACCTCCAAAATACCATCTATGGGATGCATCTGTCAGTGAAAGGTTATGATGACAAGGAGCCAATTTTGCTAAAGAGAATTATTGAGAAAATGGCTACATTTGAGATTAATGAAAAAAGATTTAAAATTATCAAAGAGGCATATATGTGCTCTCCTAACAATTTCCAAGTTGAACAGCCTCACCAGCACACCATGTCCTACCTCCCCTTGCTGATGACTGAAGTGGCCTGGACTAAAGATGAATTAAAAGAAGCTCTGGATGATGTCACCCTTAAGGCCTTCATACCTCAGCTCCTGCCATGGCTGCACACTGAAGCCCTTCTCCATGGAAACATAACAAAGCAGGCTGCACTAGGAATTATGCAGATGGTTGAACACATCGTTACTGAACATGCTCATATGAATCCTCTCCTTCTAAGTCAGCTGGTTCGGTATGGAGAAGTTCAGCTTCATACATTCAGAGGATGGTTTGTTTATCAGCAGAGGAATGAAGTTCACAATAACTGTGGCATTGAGATATACCACCAGACAGACATGCAGAGCATCTCAAGAGAATATATTGCTAGAGTTCTTCTATCAGATCATCTGTGAACCTTGCTTCTTGAACACCCTGTGCACCAAGGAGCAGTTGGGCTTATCATTTTTAGTGGGCCATGTCAAGCCAATGGCATGCAGGGCTTGCGATTCATCATCCAGTCAGAAAAGCCACCTCACTACCTAGAATGGAAAGCAGAGTGGAAGCTTTCTTAATAACCATGGAGAAGTCCATAGAGGACATAACAGAAGAGGCTTTTCAAAAACACATTCAAGCATTAGCAATTCATTGACTAGACAAACCAAAGAAACTATCTGCAGAGTGTGCTACATATTGGGGTAAATCATCTTCCAGCAATACAGTTTTGACAGAGAAAATACAGAAGTAGTTTTAAAGACATTTAAATTTTAATTTAAAGACACCTACTAAGGAAGATATCATCAAATTCTACAAGGAAATGTTGGCAGTAGATGCCGCAAGGAGACATAAGTTATCCGTCCATGTTCTTGCCAGGGAAATGGATTCTTATCCTGTGGTTGGAGAGTTCCCATGTCAAAATGATATAAATTTGTCAAAAGCACCAGCCTTGGCACAACCTGAAGTGATTCAGAACATGACAGAGTTCAAGCATGGTTTGCCACTGTTTCCCCTTGTGAAACCACATACTAACTTCATGGCTGCAAAACTCTGAAGATTAGTCAAGGGTGGGAAAGTGGAAGTGGATGCATCCCTGAGTCTTCCAGCGGCTAGGAAAACAGCTTTGGCCACTTTAATAGTTTCTGGTTCACAATTAGAGAGACAAACAGGAAAGAAAAAAAAAAAAAAGAAAAGAAAAGAAATTGTCAAATGTCATTATGTAGAAATATTAAAAATCCAAAATAATTAAATTACAAAAAAAAGAAAGGTCAGACACTTAGTAAATGACAGAGGTTTTTGATTTTGTACCTCACATATTTCTATTTCTTAATTTTATTCCTCTTGCCACACCCAATAAGCCTTAGTTAACTTAGTCCTCTCAGTTCCCAACTGGAAGCTTGTTTCTTTGAACACTATATTCCCAGTGACTGGCACATGGTAGGCACTTAAAAAGTATTTGTTGAAAAAAGTATGAATGGATTAATTAATAACTCTCTGCCATAACAGACAATTTAAAAAGTGTCTCTACACATAACCTGTTGGACTCGAAGACCTCACTCTTAGCACTTCCTTCCCCCTCCCTTACTGAGTTTTCTCCTGATTATTTGTCACTATTTCTTTTATTCATCTTGGGTAATTTGGAACCAGGACAGTTGCTCTGATATCAGATGTATAGGTTCAGGGGTGCCTGGATGGCTCAGTCGGTTAAGCATCTGCCTTCGGCTCAGGTCATGATCCGGGCATCCTAGGATTGAACCCCGTGTCAGGCTTAAGCAGGAAGCCTGCTTCTCCCTCTCACCCTGCTGCTCCCCCTGCTTGTGCTCTCTCTCTCTCTGTCAAATAAATAATTAAAAAAAAAAAAAGAATGCATAGGTTCAAATGAAAACTCTATTACATACTTTGTCCAACTTAAGTGTGTGACACTGAAAGATGTATTTAAGCCTCTCTTAGTTTCAGTTTTCTTATCTGTTCAACATAGATATTAATATCTACTTATCAGAATTATTGTACCAACTAAATTAAATGTGTTTGAAACACCTAAGAATGTTTGGCATATTGTAGATGTTTTATAGCATCATATTGAAATATCAAGACATTGGAGCCAAATAGACCTAATACAATTACAGGGTAGTTCTAGTGGACTGAGTACATTATTTACACATTTAAAGCATTAGTTTTCCAATGACTAATCATAACATACAAGTTCCTAACTCGGGGTTATTGTAAGGGTTAAATGAGACAATGTATCCAGAGTGCCTGACATACAATTAAAATAATTCTTAGCTGCTTCTTTTAGTAATAATTCTCCTTTCCTTTAAATGTTTTCTTATTCTGTTGGTTTAGTATCTTGAGGGGAAAAAAGGAAGACAATCTACTGTCTCGTGATTGAATACATTTATTAGACTATTTTCATATAGTTTTCTCTAAAGTATGAGCATCATTTTTTGCTTAATAACAGTATAACTCAAATTATATTATCTTGAACACTGTTCTGCTTAAAGTTACTACTTAGGAAGTAGGAAATTCAGGTCTAACAAAAGTTAATTTGTTGAATCTGTATTTTACAGACCACTGGCAATTGGAAGACTATGATAGGGAGAAGATTTATATTGTATCTCTGTATTCATAAGTTCCTGAATAGAAAGAAACTTAATTCAAGCATTTGAAAAATACATTGGAGAAGATTAATTTGAAAGTAGAATGTGTATGAGTGCATGGATACATGTATCTCTTGTTGGATGATTGTAAGTAAACCTTGCTGTAAAAATATCTGAGAAGCAAAATTTATTGTAATCGGATTCTCCATTAAAGGCCAGTATATTATTAGAAATACATTCTTGTAGAAAAACAAACCAAACAACACACAAACAAATTTAAAAAACCAAACCTATTATTTTATTTACAAAACCAACACCCCAGCGATTACATATTGTTTCCGACATTCTGTCTTATGTTTGGGGAGGGAACACTCTTAGGTGAGGAAACCGATGAACTTCATGTAGGATACCACATATAAGCTAGAGGGAGCCCTGCATTCCTCAAGATTCCTGTTCCTTTAGAAATGGGGTTAGAAGTTCTTGGTTGACTTTTAAAAACTCTTTATTAAACCACAGTGAATTAATTCATAATTATGTATATTTAAAACAAGTGCGTTAATACCTGGTGAAAGCTATTTCAGACAGTAGTTGAGCGTTTTCTCAGAAGACTTAGGGACAAAATTTATAATTCAGGTCCGCTACCATCAACTCAGAAATGCTATTACCTATTTCCTCTAGCATTGTAGTAACCTCCTAATTGGCATCCTCACTTCCTTTCTTACAACTTTATCCTCCCCCTTTTTTTTTTATCAATCATTCTTCCAGGTTTAGGCAAATATGTCATATCCCTGCTAAAATCCCTTGTCCTTGAGATAAAGTCTAAAAACCTTCATTCCCCTTGTTCTTAATATAAAGTCTAAGAAGCACTCATGATATGGCTGATTTTACAGCATTGTCAAGTGTCATTCTGTCCCTTTGAGTTTCATACTTCATCGATACTAGGTGTCTTTTATTTCCTTGAACTTTCTGTGTTCCCTTTTATCATAGTCAAGGTATATTTTATTTTTATTTACCACAACAAAATTATAATCATCTTTCCCAGATCTCAACTTAAACATTACTTAATCAGAAAAGACTGGAGTGGTAATTATCTTCCATAACATCATCATACTTTAGAATTCTGTTCTTTGCACTAAAGACTATAAGCATTCTTTTTCCATCTTGTTTGCTGCGGTATTCTCAGACCCTTGTCAAATGGCTAACATTTAATATTCCCTTATTTCTAAATATCCTACTGAATGGAAGATATTTAAAGTAATGAGTTATAAGAGTGCAAAATGATGTGAGACTTTCCCTACATGTTATTTATATAGCCTTACAAGGTCAAGATTCTTACCTCATTGTTCTTCTCCCCATGCAGACAGTCTTCCTTGATATAGAACCTGCCAGCTAAAAAAAATGCCTGATACTCCCTTGAAGCTTGAGCTTGGTTGTGTGGCCCAATCTTGGCCAATGGACCAGAGGGAAAAGTATGCCTTTGATGAAAATAATACTTTTGAGAGGAAAAACTGTGCTTCCCACTACTAAATCCAATTTGATCAAGAGCATGCTTTTTGGCTTTGTATTTCCCTGCCTACAACTACAAAGGGTCAAATCCAAGAACTAATGCCTACCCTTTGAGGGTGAGTGAAACTAACATAGAAAGTATCATGGCCTTTGATTATGTTTTTATGATGCTGAATAAACCTGGAACCACTTATCCGTGGTTATCTTGTTTATGAGATAATAAATATCTTTTCTGTTTAAGCTACTTTTAAATGGCTATCTTTTATTATTCTTAAAAGCACCTTAATTAATAAAGTTGCACTCAGGACTTGACTTTCCCTGAGTCCCTCTTATGTAGTTAATGACTGTCACCTGTTGGGGTTGGGAAGACTACGTTGTCTACTACTCAGGGAGGAAAAGCTTTTCGAATCTTTGGAATCTTTTCTTTCCAAAAAGGGGATGGTCAGGAATCCCCAAAAAGTAAGCCCAAACCTCAGTATCCTTTTGTACTTCCCATCTAAATGATTTCTAAGAATATTTCAGGTTCATTAATGACCCTCAAAATAATTCAAGCAAAATGCTGAGATAGTAGAAGTGCAAATATAGTCATCTTTTAAAGTATCATATGATCTCACTGATATGAGGAATTCTTAATCTCAGGAAACAAACTGAGGGTTGCTGGAGTAGTGGGGGGTGGGAGGGAGGGGGTGACTGGGGAGGGTATGTGCTATTGTGAGCGCTGTGAATTGTGTAAGACTGATGAATCACAGACCTGTGCCTCTGAAACAAATAATACATTATATGTTAGTCATTTGTTTTTATTGCTCTTACAGTCTACATTCCCTAGGGAAATCTGAAAACTTACCCTGCCCAATGTCAAATGGGTACCAGGGGTTAAGGAGGCCCAGATTATCCACCAGCACTTTATTTATTCAAAAGTTGAAAATGTGAGTCAGTAGAGAAAGGAGTTTTTCCGTCCACTTAACTGTATCTGAAAGGAAAAGTGTCAGAGGACAGTAGGCTTCTACATGTTTCTTATATTCATTCAAATGATTCTCCTAAAATAACATTGAACTTATGGAGATTCTATAAGCAAGACTAATGATCAGGAAGATTCCTCACCCAGGAATACTCCCTTTTTACTTCATTAACATACTTTGTAAAGGTAACTTAAATTCACTGAAGTATCAACATTTCTAAGTATGTGTGATCTTCAAGAAATCTTGAACTCTTGGAATCTAGAATAGAAAGAGTATTTCTCAGAACACTGTTTATTATCTATAGAACCAGACATTGACCTCAACTTAGAAATTAGTCATTCATCAAACATGTGGTGTATAAACCTCCTTTGTAATGTATGTGTGACTGTGGAATGTTGGCTACTGGGGTTTCTCTGAGCCACTCTGCTCTCCTATAAAATCTCAGCAATACCACCTAATTCATAGGGTTTCTGTAAAATCACATCTAATGAAATGATGGATATAATGCCCATGGAACTAAGTAGGCAGTCTTCCCTTATTTTAGCAGAAGTTAAATTTGGAGGATTTTTTTCTGATAAAATATGGAATATTAAAATTAGTTGAACTGTTTGACTTCCTAATGAAGCTAAAAACAATAAGAGGTTTTGTAAAAAATTTTTCTGTGTTCATTAAAAACTATCTTTGTATATATTAGGCAATCTTGGCTTTAGCTCTCCGGAAAAATAAAAATGACTGCACTTTTCTCAGTTTTCTATAGCTGTTGTCTGTAAGTATGAAATCATGGGTTTTGTTATTGAAATATTTGACAGCATTTTGTTTTAGCTCTTTTGATAACTTTTGTGTTTGCCTTGAGCAAGTCACTTATCTTTTCTATTTCTATTTTCTATTTCAATTTACTTATGAAAGATAGAATAATGATTGTGATGTACCTTACAAAAAACTTAAAATAATATTGAGAGAATGGTGAAAACCAAAGCAGTGTGTTAAATGCCAGATATGGCAACAAAAATAAGAGAAAGAATACTTCTATTATAGAGTATTCTCCTAGATGGCTTTAATGCTGCGAAAGGCAGTAAAATTATTTCCTGATAAATACTTTTTTGAGCATTAAGACATGAATTGTCCAGGATTAAATATATATGTATACCTCCAGAGTACTGATTATACAGCACATTTCCTGTCCTGCCTTCATTGAACTGATAACTAGAATACCACCAGGAGGCAGCTACTGGCATCATTAATGGAATATATTTGTGGGCAAAATATCTTTTCTTAAAGAATTTCTGGACTAATCTAAGGAAATCAAAATCAATTTTAACTTCAAGTTTCAGCCTATTTTTTTTCTACTATGGCACTAACGGCGCATAAGATAGTAGATGATTTGCCTATCCATCCATTCATTTCATTGATACTGAACTCTGTGAAAGCTACTGGACTACATGATTTGTGATGTGCAAAGATAAAATATGGTTTCTATCCTCAAAGAACTTACATATAATAGGGAAATAAATATGCATAAATAACTTGGGGCACCTGGGTGGCTCAGTCGTTAAGCATCTGCCTTTGGCTCAGGTCATGATCCCAGGGTCCTGGGATTGAGCCCCACATCAGGCTCCCTGCTCGGCAGGGAGTCTGCTTCTCCCTCTTCCTCTTCCCCTGCCTGTGTTGCTCCTCTCACTGTCTCTCTCTCTGTCAAATAAATAAATAAAATCTTTAAAAAAATAAAAATATATATATACATAAATAACTCAATTAAGGTTATCTTCCTTAGTGTTGCAACAAAGGCAAGGAGAGCAATTCTGAGACATATGAAGAATTCTAACCAGATAGAAAGACCTGAATTAAGGCAGTGGTGATGGGAAATGAAGAAAGGGAATGAGTTAAGGGAATTTTGGAGTGAGAAAAGGGATTGTTTTTCAGTTGGTTTTAGAATGTGAGAAGATAAATCCTGGATAGGGACTTGTGGTTTAAATTCCTGTAGGTAAGGGGCTTGGAAGTCATCACTTCTGTTTTTTACAAACAACAAAAGCTGAACAAACTGAAAATCAACAACTTTTCTTGGGCTTATCGAAGAAATAAGGCCACAGAGCAAATCACCACCACAGACAAATATAGAGAATCACTGCCGAAATCAATTTACATGGAACAGAGGCCACTGAAGCTATATACTGGTAGGAACACTTAAATTGTAATTTTGATGAATTACTGGAAGCTATGTGTAGACTAGGTTGACAGTATGAAACTCCTGGGGGCCACATTCTTAAGGGGGGACCCACACTTAAATGAATCTTACCTCTGAAATTCCCACCAGATTCTCATGGGGAAGAACCAAAATAAAGTCCTCTTGTGTTTTGGCAAAGAAGCAGAAAAATAACTCTTTGAAATATGCCCAGGGCCTTTTCTTTAACAAAGGCCTGCTCTCTAGGTAGAAGTTTTATGTCATCTGCGAGAGAGAAGGGCAATTAACCAATTCCAGCCCTCTCTACCCTTCCTGTCTGACCTGAGGAGGGAGAATAAAGTTAAGAAAGACTTGTGAAGGTCACAATCATCCCAGAAATACACGCCTGCTAAAAAACTGATAATAATAAGATTATAGAATACCACCCCCCCAACTCCTTACAATTACATCAACAATGTTCCAGTATACAGTGGATTATAGCTGAAAGAACTGCAAGGCACAGACTCTGTTAGGAGCTGTTCTTAGAGTAGCTCGTAGAATAGGCAGCAGAGGAGACAAAAGTAAGGACGGTCAAGGAATTTAAGGCCTCTGGGACCTACAGTTACAGCAAATACTAAACACAGCCCAACTTTTAGCAAGATTAACATAAAAATTCACACTATTTACTTCAGTTATTATTCAATACATCACCTCCAGCTTTCTAAAAAATTTCAAGGCATGGTAAAAGACAGGAAAAAAAAGAAGAAGAAACAAAGTAAGCAGCAGAACTAAACTGATATAAACACAGATTTTGAAATGATCACACAGGGAATTTAAAACAATTCTAATTAGTATGTTAAGGGCAGTAATGGAAAAACAGTAAACAGCATGCAAGAACAAATGGGCAATGTAAGCCGAGAAATGGAAACTCTAAAAATCAAAATGAAATGCTAGAAATTGACATAAATGAAAAATGCCTTTGATGGACTCAATAGTAGATTAGACACTGCCAAGGAAGGAATCAGTGAGCTTGAAGATATGTCAAATGAAACACAAAAAGAGAAAGGAATGGAAATAAAATAACAGAATATCTGAGAACTCGGAGATAATTTCAGAGTATAACGTGCACAATTAGAGTACTAGAAGTAAAGAGAGAGAATGAAGCAGAAGGAATGTTTAAATAGTGGCCAAAACCTTCTCAAAATAAATGGCAGACATTAAATCACAGGTTCATGGAACTCAGAGAATTCCAAGCAAGAAGTATAAAAACTCTACACCTCTACATAACGTATTGAAGCTGCAGAAAGCCAAAGACAGAGACAAAATCTTGAAAGAATCCAGAGAAAGAAAATATCTTACCTCTAGAGAGAAAAAGAGAGGGAGAGAAAGAAAGAATTACAGTGGACATCTCATCATCAGAAACCACGCCAGCAAGATAATGGGGTGAAATAAGTGCTAAAAGAAGTCAAGGATTAATCAAGTTTCTTGATCAAGTTATAGGAGAAGTGATGTTATTCTGAGACCAGAATTATAGGAGAAATTATATGTTGCCCTTCAGGGTGAAGATTTTAGATGTGAAAGTTTGAGTCTGACACACCTGGAACGTAACAAGTGGCAAATCTCCAGGAAGCCAGAAATTTGGCACATGATTTCAGAAGACTGGGGAGGAGGGAATGGGGACTGATAATAAATCTGGAACTGTTAGTTTATAGGTAATTGCTAATACAATAAGTTGTTGAGGTAAAACATTTAAGGGGAGATGGGTGAGGTCTTCAGATAGAAGCCTGAAGAGTATTAACTTTCAAAGAACAAAGTGAAATGAAAAATATTAAGGAGTTTGAAAAGTATCTGAGGACAAAATGTGCACAAGTCCAGGAGGAAGAGAGATTTTTAAAAAGGGATTTTTGTATTGCCAAGTCTAAAACATAGATCAGTCTGAGGACCAGAAAAAATGTTTTTACTTAACACTGATGAGAGCAATTTTAATTAAGTGACTGGAGTGCCAGTTATCAGAGGCAAGGAGCTTGAATGATTATTTATTCATTGGAAAATTGCAAGTGAGGATGGGTTCTTTAAGTGTAGGTGCTCTTCCAAGAATCTCTTAATCAAAGGAAGAGAAAGTCAGGATAGAAGTTAGGAGAGACAAAGTATTTGTTGTTGTTTGTTGTTATGTTTGTCTTAGGAAAGGTAGAAAGTTAATTCAGTTTAAGGACTAACAGAACTAATAGAGAATATCTAAGCTAAAAGTTACTACAAGTTAGAGGGCTTCTCTTTTATACCAGTATTGTGAATATTAGTGAACAAGTGTTTAACCTTTCCCGTACTACTCATGATCTTATATAAAACTAACTCTGAGTAATTCATGGAAAACCTATCCTTTTCCCCATCATCCTGGATGATGGAAATGTTTGCTATATAAGGCCAGTTTATGGCACATTGTGATTATAAGAAGCAAAATTATACCTGTTGTCCTAAATCCTTTTGTTTGTTTTACATTTTCTAATAATCATTTCTTTTCAACTGATTTTCAACAGCACTCTGTTCCAAAGAGTGAGATTAGAAAAATGAAAAAAAAGATAGATTCCAACTCACACCTGCAGTTGAGTCTCATAAACCTAGCAGGGTAAATTGGGGGGAAGAAGAGACTGTAAATCTTTTAAATACTCCCCAGATGATATAGGTAAAGTCTTCATTCACCCGCTGTTGAAAACTGCCTATCTAGTTTGCTACCCATGTACTTTGCTATTGGCTTCCTTTAAAAAATAGGTTTTCTTTTCTTTCTGTGCCTTTTCTTTCCTTTTCTTTTCCTATCTTATTTTTTTTCTTATTATGTTACAATCCTGTGACTTGACTGGCTCTCTACTTAGGATGTTAGGCATTGCACAGCTGGACAAAATTGAAGTAGCAATAGAAGAACAGAAATCATATTTAAATTCATAGTCAAAGTGAACAGAAAGGTCTATTACTTTCAATATAATACTATTAAAGTGCAAATCTTTCAATGTGACAAGTTTAGAATAAAGACCTCAAGAATTACAACTACAGTTTCTGTATTCAAGCAAAATAACTTGACAGTTATTGACAGAAATAAGGTACCAGTCACCTTTAAATATATTGCTTCCTAAATAAATCTCAGTCCAATGGCATTTAAAACTGTATGTTCAAGTTGTATACGTTCATAAGTTGTCATTTATTTTCCTTATCATCTTAACATTTTAATAGATTTACAGTAACATCTTTTTGAACAGTTTTTGTATACTTTCTTAAGCTTAATTAACAAAACACTTACTACTTTCTTATGTATAAAGAGTACTTAGTATCAAAAGGATTCAAAGACACCACTCTTTCCCTACAGGTGTTTATAATTTAGCCTTTTTACTCCATGTTTTTGATGTCTAGTAAATAGTCACATAGTTTTAACTTTGTGGTGCTGGAGGAGGGTATTTATGTAAATTTTTTTAAGTTACCTTTTCTCTGTTCACTAAAAATAATTCGCATCTGGGGGGTACTTGGGTAGCTCAGTCAGTTAAGTGTCTGCCTTGGGCTCAAGTCACAATCTCAAGGTCCTGGGTTCCAGCCCTGGGTAGGGCTCCCTGTTCAGTGGGGAGTCTGCTTCTCCTTTTCCTCTGCCCCTCCCCCCCACTCCTGAGTGTTCACTCTCTCTCTCTTTCTCTCTCAAATAAATTCAGAACAAAATCTAAAATAATAATAATAATTTGGGTCTTAAGTTCTTTTCCTCTTTACCCTCTGATGGAGGACTTCCTTATCAGACACATTATCAAGAGTTCTTATGATTCAGAATCAGAAGGGAAGTTGGGCTGGAAGAAGGACACGTGGTTACCTAAGCAAGGGCTGTAGGACACTTGGGAGAACTGCTGAAGTGTCTCTGGGAAACTGATAGAAGAGAAGAGTATAATAATAAAAATTATTGTGAACTATATGTTCTAGTTATTATGTTCAAGATATGCAAATGAGGATCTCTGGTTGTTTTGAATTTCTTTTTTGGTCCTGGAATATTTTCGCTTGAATATACTGTTATTTTGAGACTATACCATGTGTGCCATAGATTCAGCAGGTTACATGATTGCTAAATATCTTTGAATAAATTTTTAGGTTTAGTTTAAAATGAGGTTTAAAATATTTTTCAGCTTACTATGTAGACTCTGTGACCAGCTTTTCTCGAAGTTGCATATTTCATTGGATAGATTTACCATCATTTAATAACAGTTCTTTAATTATTGCATACTTATGGTTGCCTTTAATATTTTGACATTATAATAATGGATATCTATGGTATGGCCACTGATTTTCAGTCATCAGAGGTTTCTTTTCTTTTCTTTTCTTTCCTTTCCTTTTTTTTTAATTTTTCTTTTCAACCAGCAGGGCTCAGATGGCATGAGGTTGGGTATGAGTATGAGGGCATTCATTTACATTTCCCCCCACGCCTGAAGGTGACATTATTCTTACCACATTTTATTATATGTGAAAAGGAATTATATGTGAAAAGAAATCAGTATGCGAACGAATTCACATACTGATTAGTGGTCAAAGCAAATTTGACTTTGATGAGACTAACTTGTCTAAAACATTTTGATCGTTTTGATCAGTGTCAAGTTACAAGAATGTGATAGTGGCTGCCCTAACATTCTGCACAAAAGTCCACAACAATAAACCCTGGTGTTCTGTTGAATGATTGAGTGTGACTAAAGGCAAAACTGCTGCTACAGATGCATGCTTCTTACTTGCCCAAGAATCAAGTAGTGACTAAATATCCAAAGATAAAAGTGCTTTATGTTTATAACCTGAAGGAATAAAGAACTACTGTTATATTAGGTATACTAATAGACCCTCCATTTTATTTAATATTACCCTATGTTAGAAATAAGAATGAGTATTTGGAGAGCTTTGAAGGTAAAAGACATGGTAGAGAAAGGTCATGGTTTATGTACTCTCTTTTTTCCACCCTTTTCTACTTCTTTTGCTGATTTGCTAATTATTGAAAAATCATATATAAACTCAATTACTTATATACAATCTATAAGAAGGTGTAGCAGTTGAAAATTACATTGTTGTCTATGTATTGGTTTCCTAGGGATACTATACAAAGTACCACCAACTGTGTAGCTTAACCAACAGAAATGTATTGTCTCAGTTTTGAAAGCTAGAATTCTGAGACCAAAGTGTCATTAAGACTGTGCTCCCTTTGATGGTGCTAGGGAAGAATCTGTCCCAGGTCTCTCTCCTAGTTTCTGGTAGTTCCTTGGTTTGTGACAACATTAACTCCAGTCTTTACACGGTGTTCTCCTCGTGTACATTTCTCTGTGTCCAAATTTCTCCTTTGTATAGACATCAGTCATATTGGACTAGGGGCTTACCCTAGTTCTAGTACTCTCTTCATTTTAACCAATTACATCCGCAATGACTCCATTTCCAAACAAGGTCATGTTCTGAGGTTCTAGGGGTTAGTACTTTAGCATATGAATTTTGAGGGAACACATTCAATTCTTAGTCTATTACATAGTTAACGTTATTTATTTATTTATTTACTTATTTACTTATTTTTATTTTTTTAAATGTAATGAAATATTGTTTTTATTTTTTATTATGTTAAATTAGCCATCATTAGTTTTTGATGTAGTGTTCAATGATTCATTACTTGCGTATAACACCCAGAGCTCATCATAACACGTGCCCTCCTTAATAGCCATCACCCGGCTACCCCAGCAATTGCACTACTATGTATTTACCCCAAAGATACAGATGTAGTGAAAAGAAGGGGCACATGCACCCCAGTGTTCATAGCAGCAATGTCCACAATAGCCAAACTGTGGAAGGAGCCGAGATGCCCTTCAACAGATGAATGGATAAAGAAGATGTGGAATATATATATATATATACACACACACATACACACAATGGAATATTACTCAGCCATCAGTTAAAGTTATTTGGAAAGAGGATCCTTTATCATTGAAGCACTATCAACAAAAGATTATTTCGTTTCCTTATGTTCATGGATACTTCTCTGCCTACTGGAAGCTCATACCTCCTTGCATGTAGTGGATCTCATCTCTTAACACTTGAAGGATTTCCTTCCCTCAGTTATTCCTTCTCTCCCTTGTATTTCTAACTTCTCCCTCCTTACTGAATCATTTTTATCAATCTTTAAACCTGTTCAAGCTTTTCCATCTCACACACACACACACACACACACACACACACACACACACACACACACAGACACCATCTCAATCCTAACAGGTCCTGGAAGGAGCTTGTATTTTGATAATTATGTAGTTGGTAACTCCTTACTTCTACATCTTCAGTTTACTTCTGAGCCTGTAATCTGGATCCTACTTCTAACATGCCACCTGGAACTGCTTTGTTGAAGTCAACAATGACTATTTGATAAGCACTACTTTACTTTATCTCTGTTGCATCTAACATTATGGATCTTACTCTCTTTCTTAAAGTTATTTCCTGCCTTGACTATCATGACACCATGCTTTCCTTGTTCTCAAACTGTTCGTTTTCAGTCATTTTTTTGTTTTGTGTTTCCACAGTCACTTCTCGTCTTTCAACTGTTGATTTTTCACTACATCAATATTCTAATGATTCCCAAATCTCCACAGCCTGACCAGACGTCTCTCTTCTGAGCCCATGCTTATATCGACAGTCCATACTATATTTCTTCAGCTGGATGTTAACAAGAATCACAAATTAAACTCATTGTGTTTTCTTCATCTTAAATTCCTCCACCTCTAATTAGGTTTGCTATCAACAAGAATGAGCAACACTTGCATTCACCCCATACATTTCCCAGATACTTTATATCATCCTTGACTCTTTCCTTCCTCATTTTTCCCTCCTGTGCCTCCCATATCTGGAAGAGCCCACCTTCTAAATATCTTTCAAATCCACTCCCACAGCCCCATCTTAGTTTAAATGCTAATAATTTCTTACCTGGATCATTAAACCAGCCTCCTATCTCTGGTCTTTATCCCATCCAGCCCATCCTCCTTGCTGTCCCTGCAGTAAGCTGCATAAACTTAAATCTGATTATACCGTTACATGGATTAAAATTCTTTTTTTTTAAGATTTTTTTTATTTATTTGAGAGAGAGAGAATGACAGATAGAAAGCACGAGAGGGAAGAGGATCAGAGGGAGAAGCAGACTCCCCGCTGAGCAGGAAGCCCGATGTGGGACTCGATCCCGGGACTCCAGGATCATGACCTGAGCCAAAGGCAGTCGCTTAACCAACTGAGCCACCCAGGCACCCTAAAATTCTTTATTGATACATCAAAGCCTTCTGAATGAACCAACTTAATACTGTGGTACAAATGACTTTCATGATTTGGTTCTCAATTGTGTCTCCTTGTCAATACCTCTCCATACCATTATACTAAGATACTTGTTCCCTGAGCTCTTACAATGGTTTCCTTTACTTTAGGAATTCTCATCATCCTGCATTTGCTTAGAAAATGCTTTCCTTTCTTTGATCATTTACTAATTCTTCTGACCATTGAGATTCTGGTTAGATACTTTTTTTCTCAAGAAAGCTTTCTCGGGCGCCTGGGTGGCTCAGTTGGTTAAGCGACTGCCTTGGGCTCAGGTCATGATCCTGGAGTCCCAGGATTGAGTCCCGCATCGGGCTCCCTGCTCGGCGAGGAGCCTGCTTCTCCCTCTGACCCTCTCCCCTCTCATGTACTCTCTCTCTCATTCTCGCTCTCTCAAATAAATAAATCTTAAAAAAAAAAAAAGAAAGCTTTCTCTCTCTTAACTTTAGTCTCTGTATTTGTGTATGCAATTTGGTGACTTAAAAGACACTTGTAAGTCTTTTGTCAGAGTGTCACAAAGCTGAAATTAAGGGGTCATCAGCTGTCCTCATCAGGAGCCTCAGGGTGTTTTTCCAGCCTATCCCTGATTTTGGAAGAATTCACTTCCTTGGTTGAAGGTTTGAGGTCCCATTTCTTTGCTGGCTGTTTCTCTTATCTCCTTATGATCCCTTCTCACACAGCCCTTTCAATCCTCAAAACATCAATAGTGAGTAAAATCCTTACCATGCTTGGAATATATCTGACTTTTGCTTCATATGACTAGATTAGGCCCACACAGATATCTCCCTATTTTAAAGTCAACTGTACTATAGAATGTAATGTAATCACTGGAGTGATACCATATTCATAGATTCTGGAGATGAGGGCAGGACAAGTTTGGAGTTGCTGTTTTAGACATTCTACCTACCATGCCTCATTATGGTGGTTTCCCTTATGTGTATGTGAGTGAATCACTGTGGGAAAAAATATATAACATGATTCCCATTTTATGAGGGAAATTGAGGCTCTCCAAAGTAGTGCAGACTACTACTGAGAGACACTGGTTTTGTGTTAATGCAGACTTGGGTTTATTTCACTCATGTTTTTAGTTCTATGGTATAAGAAAGTTGTTAAAACATTGAAAAATGTGGTTAATACCACCTCACTGGTAAAAAAAAAAAAATGTGACTATCCATGACAATGTATGCAAAACATTTATTATTTCAGAATTTCAATAAATTGTACTTTTGTTATCAGTAATTGATTTGTGCAAGGTCACATAGCTGAACTGTGACACAACACTCAGATGCAATCTTGTCTGTCCCAAAGGAGAGACAGCAACAAAAAACATTGCTAGATTTGTAGGTTTTTTTCCTTTATTAGATAATAGTTTTTAGGATAGTTCAGTGTTGTTTAATGATAATGTAAAACTTCTCAGTACTCTTAAACTTAATTTATAGAATCTTTAAGCCAAACATTTGGTTTTATAATGGAAGTTAATTATGTAGTTGGGCAGAGTATTCAGATATTCACTAGATAAGCAACCATTCAAAAGTATATCTATTTCATAATTGAAAAAGTTACTTATTCCAAATTCATGTATATGCCATCTTAAAAGACTCCTGCTTTACAATGTACTTATAATGAGTAGTTGAATTTACTACTATGTATGCTGTTGCTATCCATTAGTGCTCTAAAAAGAACAAAGCATGACCTTTTTTCCTTCCCTTACTGTCTAATACTGGTTTATGTTTTGTAGTTGTGAGCTGTAGCATCAGCTAATATTCATTGCTTTTTTGCAGCTTACTTTTGTGACCTCCCAGACTGCCTGAAACCACTGCTTAAATTGAGTCACATTATCCATGATTTCTGTGTAGCACAATATTGAGCTTTCTGCTTTTTCTCCTCGCCAGAATTCTACAATTAGGGTAGGATCTTCGAAAAACATCCCTAAAGCATTACTTAATCTGTATTCTTCATTATTGTCACAGTTCAGCACCCTATAAGACAGAATACTACACATTTTTTCAGGATCTGCTAATATTAGGCATGTTTTTCCTCTCTGATTTTTACTCTATTAAAATATAAAACTAGAAGGGCTTTTTTCTCCTTTTATTATGCAAACAATGCATATATATTGCCAAGCAGTGCCCAATATTCACATTGCCCTTCCTGTCTGTCTGAGGGTGGCATAAATGTCCAGGGCCCAAGAGCTGGCTCAACTGCCTTGTCCCAGGTGAATGGCAAAAGTGTGCCCACTACCTGCAGCCAGACTTGCCAGCATTATTTTTTATGAGATTTAATTTTATTTATTTATTTATTTATTTTGATGGAGAGATAACACACTGATACTCAGATCTCTGTTACTTACACCTCCCAATAAGAGAAGGCTAGGAAGTTGCTCTCAGGCTACAGAGTTAACAGTGAACTCCAGCTCTAGGGGAACTTATGTAATGGCAAATAGCATGGGGTTAGCTAGATTTCCAGGGCTCCCTGAGGACTGGTTAACTTGAATAATTTTAGGAGCTCTGGGGAATACAGGGGGCTATCCCTAATTGCCTGATACCTGGTTTGGTAGGGCTGGTACATAATGGCCCTAAAGTGTGAGGGCCCAATAAGGGAAGTATTTGGAATGTGGACTTAATTAGTTGTTCAAGAAGGGGATCTAACTGGCCTCCGACCAAGGCCTCAAAACTGGGTCAGGATAGTATTTTAAACAAAACAAAAATAAAACAACTGTGTTAACACACCTCTAGGTGGGGAATGGGATATGTTTGATGTCTTTAATTGCTTTTCCTTCTCAGAAACTAAACTTGAAGTTATGTTCAGACATAATTCTCTTACTTCATTAAGGGATAAGAGGTCCCCTATTTCTTATTTAAAGCATGATGAAAAGCATGCGGTGCCTGGCTGGCTCAGTTGGAGCATGCAACTCTTGACCTCAGGTTCATGAGTTCAAGCCCCATGCTGGGCATGGAGCCTATTTAAGAAATAATAATAATTAAAAAAATAAAATAAAATAAAAAATGAAAGGGAAGCAAGCATGACTTCATAACAAAAAGGAATGTTTAACAGGGTATTTCTAACCATTTCATTTTTCTTTCTTGTAAAATCTGTATTGTGGGAAGAGCTGCAATCATTTACCTTATTTAAAAAATACAGGTATAATGTGACAGTTATATCTGTCTTCTGTGAGGAAAATAAAACGCTGGTATCAGAGAATCTTAAGATCTCCTAAGAATATTTTTTCCCCAAGAATTTTTTATCAAGCAAGTTCAGTGGGGCAGTATAAATTAATATTATCACTTGTTGACTTTCTTTGTTGACAAGCTCATTGTTGATGAGTTTATAAGACATTTATATCTTAAGTAGAGTTTATAATTGATTTTGATGAAACACATGGGTTTAGGAGATCAGAAAACTAATTTGCTATGCTTACTAATTCATTCTATGACCCTAGGAAATTTGTTTTCATCCTTATGCCTACAAAATAAAATCATTTTAAGAAGGCTTTGGATTGGGCGCCTGGTTGGCTCAGTTGGTTAAGTGACTGCTTTCGGCTCAGGTCATGATCCTGGAGTCCCGGGATCGAGTCCCATGTTGGGCTCCCTGCTTGGCGGGGAGTCTGCTGCTTCCTCTGACCCTCCCCCCTCTCATGCTCTATCTCTCTTTCATTCTGTTTCTCTAATAAATAAATAAAATCTTTTTTTTTTTTTTAAAGAAGGCTTTGGAAAATGAAATACAGATGTTTGGTTTTTTTAAATTTTACTTTTAACCACTCCCCCCCAAAAAAATCCTGGGTGAAACAAATAACAAAATAGTGAAAACTTTGAGTAAATATTTTTATAAGGATCATAACTTAGATTAACATGTTCTGTTCACTTACTGTATAGAAAAAAAATAAGGTAAAGTACATTAAAAGAGTTATGCAACCCAAGTTTTTCTTATTAACATAAGAAAGTGAATCTAAGAGCATTCTAACAACTTGGAAATGACAAGCCCATAGTCTCATGGAACTGTTTTAACATCCTAGCAGATTTCTCAGTGAGGCTACTGTTTTTAATGATTCCAGAAAATGTAGGAATACAATAAATTTTGTTGAGAGGTTAATGAAAACATCCTAAGGGTCTTAGTATTATTATTAATGGTTTCCTTTTGTTTGACCTTTGCTACAGTTGCTTTTTCTGCTTCATTTTTATGCCTAAAGCTTTTACTTATCCTAGAAATGTACCATTTTGCCCAATAACTGGTCAAGAAATATTTTGATAGTAAAAAGAAATTATATACATAAAAATGTTTTACAAATTATAAAGCCCCTATGCTATACAAATATCAGGTATTGTTATCATTGAGTGATAAAGATCAGTAAGAAGTCTTAATATTTCCTAAGAGTAACACTTGCAAATGAAAAGATTATGCTGATATCCATGCTCTGATTGTTTGAAAATCACAGCCAATATACCATTGTGTCAAGGGATAATGCTGTTTCCTGATTTGATCTATATGCTAAAAATATATATTTATAAGATTCACTTTATAAGAACACCTATTATGCCTTTTTTATTTTTATATTTCTATAAAAATATTTAGAGAAAAACACTGTAAATCAATGAAATGTTATGTCATCTCATAAGTCAATGTACAAAGTCAAATCTGGAATATTTTTTAATTGAATGTAAAAAGAAATTTTTTCATCATGAAGCATTAATACTGAAATGATTTATTTTTTTCAATTATTTTAAACTAAATAATAAAGAATTAGAATGGTGTTTTTATTCACCTTGGTTTTTTTTTTTTTAAGATTTTATTTACCTGTGAGAGAGAGAGAGAGAGAAAGCATGAGAGCAGGGAGGGTCAGAGGGAGAAGCAGACTCCTGGCTGAGTGCGGAGCCTGATGCAGGGCTTGATGTGGGGCTTGATTCTGGGACTCCAGGATCATTATCTGAGCCAAAGACAGACACTTAACTGACTGAGCCACCCAGGCACCCTGACTTTGTTTTCAGTATTCAAAAAGCAGTTCCTCTTATGCTCCTGTTAGGTAACTATATGCCTACACTGCTTTATTTCTCTAGTTGCTCAGGTTTTGCAGATAGCATGCTACTTTAAAGTTCAGTTAACGTGAGAATTATATAAGGTCAGTTCTTTAGGTAGAGCTGCAAAATACTCTTGTCAATTTTTATACATTTCTGTGTTTTCTAACCTCTGCCCTGCTGTCCTCTCCTACCAGATTCCTATTACTTTCTTTTTCTACTTGTTCATAACATTCTGTCCTTCTTTTCTCTGATAGTCTCTTTCCTTTATTTTTTAAAAATCTTTTGACCTTTTTGTTTACAAGAATGAGTAAATAACTTGTAAATCATAAAGTAAAGCCCTCCAGAGGTCTATAAATAGAAAGAATCATGATGACTCAATACCATTTTTGACATGTGTTTGTAACTAGTAGCCCAGAATTACAGTAATAATTTTACCTGCAGAATTATGTGGAGGTATGTGAGTTAGAAATTATGTGATTTTTTAACCTATATTTCCAATTTCAGCATAAGATCATTTTCAAAATGATTTACAGATTCTACTTGCCTTTTTTTGGCACTTGATTTCTGTTTATATAGTAGTCTGAAACAATGAGTTGTTTCTAAATTAGGCAAAAATAAATTATGGAATATATGGGACTGAAGTCAGCTAACTGAATTTGGGACAAATTACCCTAATATCTGTGTATCTGGCTCTAACTTTCCAACTTTATCAAATAAAAGTACAAGAATAAGATAATTTGGAAACTGTTTTTATATCTGTATGTCTGATTCTCTAGTAACTTACACAATGAGAACATAAATCTTCCTTTCATGCATGAAATGAGCTATTTGACAATTGCACTATTTAAACTATAACTTAAATCACAAAAATCATAAATTAAATCACAAAATATTTTATTTCAAAACTAGCTGCATACATTTTTTACAGCTATAATGAGTCATAATTTATACTAATTCTAATTATAATAATTTGGAGTTTGTCCACATGTGCTGTGGTGTTTGTAACAAATCATCCCCAAAATTAATGGCTTAAAGTAATAATTTTAATTGCTCACAGTTTTGTAGGTCAGGAATTTGGGAATAATTCAACTTAGGCAGTTATGGTGAGATATTGGTGTGGGCTTTGGTCACCTGAAAGCTCCACTGGGCTAAATGTGCAAGATGGCTCACTCTCATGGCTGGCAGTTGAAGCTGGGTATCCATTCACAGCTCATAGGGGGTTGTCAACAGAAGTGCCTGTGGTTTTACTTTTCAGCATGGCTGTTGGGTTCCTTCTGCAAGGGAATGACCTGAGAAAGGAGCGTTCTAAGAGACCAGTTGTGGAAGCTGAAAGGCCTTTTCTTATCTAGTTCTGGAAGTAATGTAGAGTTCATTCCATGGTATCCTATTGTGCAAACAATAAAACCAGCCTAGATCCAAGGAGAGAGCATTGGCCTCCATCTTTCAGTGGGAATAGTAGCAAAAGATTTGTAGCCATCTTTAATCTATCACACTATAAATTCCATATTTATAAATAATTATTGAATTTAGAAGTAATAGAATTTAATTTAAAAAAACAGACTTGAATTTTCATCCTAAAATTAATTATGCTTGAATGAGAAAAAGAAAATGTCATAATTATTAAAATGTATAGTTTCCTATCAATGAACAATATACATTTAAATAAGCAGAAGCTTAGTCTGACTCTTGGTTTCAACTCAGGTCATGATTTCAGGGTTGTGAGACTGAGCCCCACATCAGGCTCCAAGTGAGCTGGGAGTCTGCTTAAGACTCTCTCTCTCCCTCTGCCTCTCCCTGCTGCACTCTCTCGCTCTCTAAATTAAATCTTTCTTTTTTAAGATTTTAACTTATTTATTTGACAGAGAGAGACATAGCGAGAGAAGGAACACAAGCAGGGGGAATGGGAGAGGCAGAAGCAGGCTCTCCGCTGAGCAGGGAGCCCGATGCGGGGCTCGATCCCAGGACCCTGGGATCATGACCTGAGCCGAAGGCAGACGCCTAATGACTGAGCTGCCCAGGCGCCCCTAAATAAGTCTTTCAATAAGCACAAGTTTAAGTTTGTTTCATTAGCCTACAGGTTAATGGAATAATCTTTTTTTTTTAAGATTTTATTTATTTATTTGAGAGAAAGAGCAAGCAGGAGCAAGAGGGGAGGAGCAGAATCCCTGCTGAGCAGGAAGCCCTATGCGGGGCTCAATCCCAGGATCCTAGGATCATGACCTGAACCAAAGGCAGATGCTTAACCGACCGAGCCACCCAGGCGCCCAGTTAATGGAATAATCTAATTTGAAAAATCAAGAATATTAAAATCCAGTTAATTCTATACATCAATATTATTTCTTTTTTTTTTTTTAAGATTTTATTTATTTGAGAGAGAGAGCACATGAGAGGGGATAGGGTCAGAGGGAGAAGCAGACTCTTTGCTGAGCAGGGAGCCCGATGCGGGACTGGGACTCGATCCAGGGACTCCAGGATCATGACCTGAGCCGAAGGCAGTCGCTTAACCAACTGAGCCACCCAGATGCCCCAATATTATTTCTAATTCAATAGATCATCCTGCCAAATATATCCTAGAAATTTGCAAACATAGTGAGAATATTGAGGGAATATTGCTCTTGCTCTTCGGCTAAGAGTGTTCAAAGGATTTTATTTTATGTGTTAGACAACTACTTCTGTGAATATTGACACATGTATATGTAACAACTAAAAATGAAACTAGATAATTAAAATTCATTTGCACAGTCATTTTATAAAAAGTCTTGGCTTCTGATGACATAATAAATATTTAAGGTGTTATCCCATAAGTAAATGCAAATGATATATTATCACCTGTCTAATTTAAAACTGTGAGATTATGAACTTCTTTTTTTTTTTTTTTTAAGATTTTATTTATTTATTTGACAGAGAGAGAGAGAGAGCACAAGTAGGCAGGCAGGCAGGCAGAGGCAGAGGGAGAAGCAGGCTCCCCGCCGAGCAGGGAGCCCGATGCGGGGCTCGATCCCAGGACCCTGGGATCATGACCTGAGCCGAAGGCAGACGCTTAACCGACTGAGCCACCCAGGCGCCCCAGATTATGAACTTCTTGAAAAAGTTCCCCAGGAACAAAATCAGAGAATTGTATAAAGTGAGCATATTTTTGGAAAACCAATTTTTTTTTTTTTTACAATTCCTATTAGTCACAATATAGGTGAATCTTCCATTTTAAATTAATTAATCAACAAAATAATTAGTATACAAAAATATTGTTGATAATTAATCTACAAAAAACAATTGTATTAGATTCAGACAGATGCGGAGATCTTCTTTTAGTAAAGGACTCAGTGCCCAGCTACAAATCCTGTGGTTAGCTGATTGCCTCCTGCTGTTAGCTCATGCCTTAAGGGCCTGCCTCTTCTTTCTAGCTGAAGTCAGTCTCATCTGTGGATGATCTGAGACAGTGAATAAGTAACAGCAGCTGAGATCTAGTTATTCTTGAGACAGCCCCCAGTCAATGACTGAACAGGGAGCGATATAAGAGCCTGCCCACTTTCCCTCTACATATGATTCCTCTAAGAGGCGTTCTTGGCGCTGGAGCTCTTCATTTGGCTGACAGAGGATATGTCAGGTATGATTCTTGGTCCGACTATCTCCCTACCCAAATCTGATTTTTCTTTTCTTTTAACATCAGTTTACTCTCTAATAAACCATTTGCACCCTTAACTCCACTTCAGTATTTGTTTCCTGGAGAACTCACCTGTGACATTTTATTTTATGAGAAGACTTAATTTTTCTTAAGTGAGATATTATGCAAGACTTTAGGAATATAAGTATTAGTACAATGTAGTGTTTCCCATCAGGTAGTTTATGGTCTGCTGTTATCTTCAACCTCCACAGAAAGTTTCTAGCACAGAGCCACAGGTCTAGTTAATTGAAAGCCCAACAATTTGATCCTAGATCTCTGATTCTAAGACGCATGATTATTCTCTTACCTACCTCTTAAGTTTGCTATATTTTTCCCTTTACATTGTGGAGCAGGCTAAGCATTCTTGCCATTAATATTTAAAATCTATGAAAATAAATATTAAAAACAATGAGTGTAAACTCCATGAAAACAGGATTTAGGGAAGAAATAGGCCTACTGCAAAAGGAAAGGTACAGAGATAGTTAGCATCTCCCAGCCAAGCTGGTTCCAAACAACTGAAAGATATTTGTAAGTTAAAATCATATGTTTGGTATTGCTTAGTTTAGAGGAAGTAGAAATTATTAACACCATGAAAGCCAAAATAAACAAATATTCTGGTTTTTTCTAAGCCATTAGCTATTGTGTTCCTTGTCAGTTCAGTTAGGTTAACAGATTCAGAAAAAGTGGTAATTCTCCTAAAGTTTATATTACTTATTTGGTGATTTTTATGGGAAGGAAATGTGGATTTGAGCTTATGCACATCAGTTACAGTGTTTGGTGCTGATGAAATAATCTATCTACTAAAGTGGAGGGGGAAAAAAGAGTCCAAAGAAGCAGGGGAATAAGCAAACAACATGTGAAGTTTTAATATTGCATGACATAGGATTTAGATGCTATGGAGCACGTCCTTACTCTCAAGGGATATCTTACTCAGCCAACAAGGGGAAGCTCTCTAGTGGAATAAGGAGCAATGTTTGAAATGCCTCAAAAAGCATAAGAAATTGTGAGGAATAGAGAGGCACTGTGGGTTGAAGACTGTATAATCCAGTCTCGTGTATGTGTAAAGCAAGGATGCATAAAAACCTCTCGTGTTTCAGTTCTATAGGAATGAGTAAAGGTTGTAAGAAAGTTGGAAATGAAAAGCTTTGAAGCTCCAGAAATAAGCGAGTAGCAGATAATGAAAGGCACTCTACACTATGCTAAAGAGTGTTGCCTTCTTTATTTTCCTGAAGGAGATGATTAGCTGTTAAGTAAGGGATGTAATTTATCCCCATTTAGCAAAATATCTCTGGCAGATTGGGAATGTGATAGAAAAGCAGTTTAGAAACTTACTGCATTAAGCCAGGAAAGAAGCAATGAGTACCTAGAATAAGTTAATGAGGATAAAGAGTGGGCCCAAGAAATACCAAGGAAATAGAGATGAAAGAGTTTGGTATCTGATTTGGTTCAGAGCGAATAAGAACAGAGTATAGGATGGCTTCCTGGTTGTTTTTAGGAACTAGGAAGATGTAAGAAGTAAGTAAAAGTGAAGGTTTCAGGTAGAGAGAAATGATAAGATGAAGGTTGCCCTGAAATGTCTATGGGACAATGTGAGTATATGCTCAATAAGTAGTTTTATTTATGGGTTGAAGCTTAGAAGATGGAAGAGTCTAGATTAAGTATTTGTATCTGAGCATTACCTACACACAATAATATAGGCCCTAGATGTGGATGTACTGTGTACAGAGGCTGTAGCTGAGCATACTTGCTCAGTGAGAAGATTAAATGCCCAAAGACAGAGGTCTAGGGAAAGGGACAAATATTAGAGAGACGTCGTTGAAGACTGTAACATGGTAACTGGTTTGGGAATTAATATTTAATTATAGCAGGGGAACAAATGGTAGATAAAAGTATCTTTTTTAATTTTATCTTTTGTTATGTTAATCACCATACATTATATCATTAGTTTTTTTTTATTATGCTATGTTAATCACCATACAATACATCATTAGTTTTTGATGTGGTGATCCATGATCCATTGTTTGCGTATAACACCCAGTGCTCCATGTAGGACGTGCCCTCCTTAATACCCATCACCAGGCTAGCCCATCCCCCACCCCCCTCCCCTCTAGAGCCCTCAGTTTGTTTCTCAGAGTCCGTAGTCTCTTGTGATTCGTCTCCTGCTCTGATTCCCCCCCCTTCATTTTTCCCTTCCTGCTTTTTTTTTTTTTAACATATAATGTATTATTTTTTTCAGAGGTACAAGTCTGTGATTCAACAGTCTTACACAATTCACAGTGCTCACCATAGCATATACCCTCCCCAATGTCTGTCCCCCAGCCACCCCATCCCTGCCACCCCCCAGCACTCCAACAACCCTCAGTTTGTTTCTTGAGTATAGCCATTTTTAAACTCACTATGTTTGCACAAGAACAGGAGGAAAGAATTTAGGATAATTCACTGGTTTCTGTCATGGGCAACAAAATGGACAAATGGATATCAAAGAAAATGACTGATTAAAAAAACATACGTGGGTATATTATATAGAATAATATCTTCAGATATAGTAGCTTATTTATTTTGCAACTTAGAATGTATTATGAAAAATATCACACTGTAGAGAAAATTTCAGTTTCATTAGTCATATGCAATTATCTGCCACTGTGTGAAGCTGACTTTCCTTATCGAGAGCAAAGTGAAAGGGCTAAGCCTATTCTGTCTCTTTGATGTTTTTATAGGATATAATGAAAGATGAATGCTCACTGCTGAAGCTGCAGCTGAAAGAGCGGGATGAACTCATTTCCCAACTTCAGGAAGAGCTGGTAAGTGATAAAAATACTTGGCCCACAAGTATACTTTCCTTGCATGGTTATTTGCTATAAACCCTCCAACAACTTCTTTGTTAACAATATTATTATTTATAAACTGTTAGTGCTTCCGTTGGATTCATTATCAATTTTATAGTCCTATAGCAATGATGATTTGAAAATCTGAAAAATAGGATACTCTATCATGTATATTGAACTTTGTATAATTCCAAAACAGGTCACTGAACCAAGGTTAGATGTTTTAGTTGTATTTCTCAAAAATTGTAAAGACTGAGGCTGTATTTTATTTTGTAAAGTGTGTGATTTAACTTCAGACTTCCCTACCTAGAGATATAACCATGTAATATGAGGCAAAGGACTCAAAAATCTTAAACAGAAACATTTTAATTTTTATTTTCACAAAGCTACCAAAAATGTATTACCTTATGAGATTTTTATTTATATAATATCTATATTATATAAAATATAGATAAACATAAATATAGATATAGATAAATATAGATAAAAATATACAAAATAGATATAAAATATAGATACAAAATAGATATAAAATATAGATACAAAATAGATATAAAATATAGATACAAGATATAAAATATAGATATAAAATATAAAATATAGATACAAAATAGATATAAAATATCTATATTATATAAAGTATATGGACATATGTATCTAAATACATATGGATACACAGTATCTATATTATATAAAAGTTACACAAAATATTAAATGTTTATAGTTGATGTTTTCCGGGTGTTTTTAAAATTTGATGTCATAAAAAAATGTCTTAAGTTAAACTTTTATAACCTGAAAACATACTTGGTAGGTAATAAGAATAGCAGTGTGCATTATTTTTCTATCAACTGTATTTTGCAATAAAATTTACTGAGTTTAATAAAAAATCTGTAAAATAAGAATGAAAAAGGAATGAAAAGAATTTTTTAAAAATTTTTTATTATGTTAATCATCATACATTACATCATTAGTTTTTGATGTAGTGTTCCGTGATTCATTGTTTGTGCATAACACCCAGTGCTCCATGCAGAATGTGCCCTCTTTAATACCCATCACCAGGCTAACCCATCCCCCCACCCCTCTCCCCTCTAGAACCCTCAGTTTGTTTCTCAGAGTCTATCATCTCTCATGGTTCGTCTCCCCCTCCGACTTACCAATAAAATGAAAAAATATTACACAATAAGAGAGCCTAACTCATTATCAAGATCAAAATAGTGTTCTTTATGATGATGTACTACATTAACAATGATATATTACATAATTATTTGATACAATTAAATGACAAAACAGATTTTATAGACCATCAAGCTTCTGAGAGTTCTTAACATATTAGTGAGAGCAGACAAACTTAGAGCATATTTTATTGGTTCTTGGCAGTGGACAGTGTTTTTACTGAAATTTGACCTTTAGACTGTGTTATGATTGCATTGATGCCAATTATTGGCTTCATGAGCATATTATTGTTGCTTTAGAAAACCTATCAACCAGTATTTAAAATAGTAATAGTACTATAGACAAAAGGAACATGTGTTACATTAGTGGGAATAACTTTCTGTAAATGATTGATTTATTATAAACTTTATTATGCTAGGAGAATATTTCTATATTTAATATAACTATAGATATGTGATCAAGCTTTGTTTATGTGGCACCAAAAAATCTGCATTGAATAAAAATCATGTAGATTAATATTAAAGGATGCATAGAATCACCAGTTTTAACACAACAGAAAATCTACCATTCACTTTGTCAGAGAATGCTTATTTTCGGAGGATTAACTCAGAAAGAAGTATTCATTTCTCCCCCCTAACACTAGTTGTGTCAGATTTAAAACATAGCACATACAAGACATCAGACCTTCATTTGTTGAATGAAATTTAGAAAGGAAATGATTACTTTGAAAGCCAATATTACATAGTTCAACTCTTAAAGCAGTTTAGTACCCCTTTCTCCAAGAAAGAAAGTCTTCTGTTTGCTGATTTAGTAAAATGACATTCAAGGGTTTTGTTTCTGTTTTTGTTTTATTTTCTATTTTTCTTTTTAACTTGAATGACCCAAAATGACTAATTAGCCTCCAACATTTTGCAGGAAACAATCAAGGTCTTATTTCCATTTTTGTTCTATGTAGTTTGCATAAGCATCTTGGATATTTAAACAGGAAAATGTTAACTTTTGAAAACAAAGTTGGTTTTATTAAAGAGGACTATCGCTAAAGAAGAAAGTGTATAAGTGATTTGAGGATTTAAGGAAGAAGAGACATTGCTAAAAAGAAAAAGGCATCACTAAAACTGGATTTGGAGCATATAGGAGGGGTACAACCCCATAAAAGCAATGTAACCCATTTGGATCCATTAAAATTAAGTCGTAGCACTTTTGATCCCAATAACAAATAACTTGTGACGTTTTGACAAAGTGGACGTTAAGCTGCACCTTTATACATTACCTACCTAAATTTGAAGATTTTAAAACATTTTAGAAACCAGTTTAGCTGGACCCTCTTATAATACATTATACTAGATCTGTAATTTGGAGCTAGTTTAGTTCTCTCTTGTTTATCTTGGGTTTTTCATTTCTTGACCACTGCTATTATAAGAATTTTATATACCTTCTAAATCAAATTTTGATATAATTATATCAAGAAAGGATTTATTTCCAACTTAATAAGCTTATTTTTTGTATGATTGTTTACTTATTCAGCCTCATTTTGGTAGTTTCAGGAGTATTAAGAAGTAAGTTGGAGCAGTGTGGGGTTGGTGCAAAAGAAAGGTTTTTAAATGCAAGTTTTGGGTTATTATCTTTAGATCAGGGTTTCCAACAGCAGCACTCTTGACATTTGGTACCAGATTATTGCTTGTTGTAAGTTCTGTGCAGATGTACAGCAGTGTCCATGCCCTCTAGCCTCTCTCCCTTAGTACCTTCCACACATTGCCAGTTATCCAGAGGGGGAAAATTTCCCACAGTTGAGAACCATTGCTTGAGGGTTATTAGATTATAGTCCCCAATAAAATTGTATGTTATAGGATGAGTGTCTGTTGATAGCCAGTTTAAATGAAGTAAAAAGTTCTGTAGAATAGATGGGCTTCTTTGTCTATTCATAAATAGTTCTTTGCATGGTATTTTAGGCTGCTAGGCTGCCATACAAAACACCATCTACCTTGAAATATGAAGGATATTGCTATGGATTGAATTGTGTCCTCCCAAAGTTAATATGTTGAAGACATAACCCATGGTGGGAGGGGGGTGCTCTTGTCTCTGCCTCTTCTTATAAGGGCACTAATCCCACCATAAGGCCCTACATTTATGATCTCACCTAACACCTCCCCAAATTCCCACCCCCAAATACCATCACATCAGGGGGTTAGGAGTTCAATGTGAATTTGGGGGGACACGGTCATTTAGTCTGTAAGGGAAGTAAGGGTATCAGAGGTCTTATGGAATTGTACCCCTTCACTACAACTCCTTAATAATAGTGGTTGTGATTTTACTATTTTTGCTATCACAGTTATCTTGTAAGATTCTAATTGGCAAGAAGTCACATCTGAGGATAAAAATCAAACCAAAAACCTGGACAAGATTATTGCTAAAGACTGCTAGGAGTTACTGGTTCAGAGTAGGAAATGAGATGAAAAACTGTGACATGAATGAGAATTATTCAACATCTTCTTAATAAGGATATTAGCTGAAGGCATGGAAAAGAACCAACTTTCAGAGTCAGAAATGATAAGAAGTCTTTTCTTTTTAATAATTAAAACTTGGATTTATACTTAAATATAAGCTTGTGCTTATTGTGTATGTAGAATATATTTAACTTTTTGTGTATTAGAAATAGAACTCTCTGACCAGAGCAAAATTTTAGGGATTTCATGAATTTACTTTAAGGCTTTTAATGCATTGGTATAGATTTAGACCAAAAATCTAAACATAATGGCTTAAAGTAAGAATGCTCAATCAGAATCAATATAACAGTTACTTAAATTATTTTTAATTTTACATTTAACTTTGACTATTCGTGACATAAAGCAGAGAAATATTTTTCCGACGTATGAGAAAGTTTGAGTCTTTTTCTCAGCTATTAAGTGAAGGTCATGTTGAAGATTGCAGTGTAATTTTATTGCTGGTATAAAACTGAGGGACATTGTAAATATTGCCTTCTTGTTCCTAAAATAAACCTGGGTGATTTATCATAAACATTGGTGGTGAAGTGTGTAGCCTTGTGTTTTGGTGGGGGGTAAGGGGTGTACAGGTATTTTCTGGTAAATGATTATTAATCTTGTAAATGGCTTCAGAAATTTTATAAATGATTTCACAGTATGGATGAAAAGTGTGCCCTATAGGATTTCAGAAATTGAAGAAAATGGGTTTGGTATTAATAGATTGATTCAAAATATTTTTAAAGAAGTTGGAGCTGACTTAAAAGTAAAAATAACTTTTGTTGGACCTAAGACTGTAAATAGTAAAATTTAATTGCCCTAACTAGGATCAGTACACCATACTATGTATTTACTATTGTTTTACCAGTAATTTAAATGCCTATTCCTTTGTCAAAAATGAATGTATATGGTAATCACTCTAGAAAAGGTGAATTGTCAGCAATTTATGATTCTAAACTTTATAATTTCTACTATTTTACTCTTCCCTTTGGTTGGAACTTTCATTTTGTAGCTGATCTGAGTAAAAAAGCATCAGATACAGCTTTTTACAGTATATTTCTTTTTAAAAGCATGTTTCTACTTAAAAGGTCAGTTTAAATGAATAACCCAAAAATAAGATTTCAGCCAAAAAGCTTATGAACTGTCTGAAAATAAATATACTTTAAAACGTCCCTCATTAAGAAAAAGGCCAAATAAAAATACCTCCTATGTTTGCTTTCATAATCTATTTTACCACATAACATTGATACTTGTCAGAATGTAGTGAAAGCTATTTGTTACCTTAGTCACCACATGTTTCTAAGCTAAAGAGTAAGGGGATGCACTGACTGTGAAGCATTTAAAAAAATTAAAAGCCATCTGCATTTCCCATAGGTCAGTTGTAAAACCCCTCCCTGAAAGATGTTTTGTTTTCTTGTGGGTCTGAATCCTAATTTAGTAACTTCAGGTTAAGATGTTTACATTTTACACACTTTACAATTTCAGTCAGCACATTATTACTCATCTCTTAATAAACATTGTATTTTTAAAGGAAGGTTAATTGGGAGAAGTTCCAGTTGAGGAGAACTCTGTACAGATATTAACAATTCAGAATCGGCAAGCTTTAAATTCAATTTGTGTTCCTAACCCCTGTAGTACTACATATTAATGTATTCAATAAATTCAAAATACAAAATGAAAGCATGGGACGCCTGGGTGGCTCAGTCATTAAGCTTCTGCCTTCAGCTCAGGTCATGATCCCAGTGTCCTGGATTGAGCCCCGCATAGGGTTCCCTGCTCCGCGGGAAGCCTGCTTCTCCCTCTCCCACTCCCCCTGCTTGTGTTCCCTATCTCGCGTGCTCTCTCTCTCTGTCAAATAAATAAATAAAATATTTTTAAAAAATGAAAAGCATATATAAAGATGAAAGAATGAATCTTGCATTACTTCAGTTCTGTCTTTTGATGTAACCATTTGGAGTATTTTTATTTAAGATGTAAACATATAGAGAAAGAACTGCAAGATCTATATTTTGGGGGTAATACCTAAATTTTAGTTCATTATTTTACTGAATTTAATAGCCAATTCTGAACTTCTTAATTTTAAATTGCATATTTCATTTTAATGTCTTAAAACTAATGCACTAACCAAAAAAGTTGCATTAAGGCATGATTTAATATTTGCTTAAATTATACCTTCTGCAGAATCTTAATAGTTTATTAAAACTTACTACTTCTTGGCATGATCACATTTACAAAGATGAGTATGATAACCTTTTAATTAGCTGTGTTTCTTTTCTGACCATCACTAAATCTCATTTTATGTCATTATTTAAAGTAAATTTTTCTTCTAGAAATGGGCTTTTACAAATGATCTCTGTTCTAGGTATCCAATATGGTAGGTACATAACTGAGTTTTGAACACTTCCTCCTGCCATGCAAAGACTAACTTGAAAACCAGATAACTTAAGAGAAGTTAAAATCAATATATATATATATATATATATATATATATATATATATATCTGTGTGTGTTATTAAACCTTTTTTCCTCACTGAAAGCAAATATTGAAAATTCTTACTTGAATGCAAGTAAACATAAACAATCATTTTTCTCCAGCCTCTTAAAATCCCATTTACTTTATTTAAATGTAAACCAAGCTCTCAGCTCATTTGTTAATATTTGAATAGCAAAGTATGGAGCTGCATAAAAGGCACTTGTAGAACTGATGAATTTTGAAAAATTGAAGGCAATTGAAGAACTGAAAGTAAAGCATTATGTATAATCAGGTTACTATGCATAATAAAGGGGGAGCTAAAAATAAGACTCTAAGAAATACATACAGCTAAATAGCACTTTATCAAGAATCTGAAGAGAATAATTTTGATTTGGTTTAAAACATATTCAGAATTCAAATTGAATAAAATTGTATGTCCTTGAAGCTTTAGTAACAGAATAATTCCTGCTTGATAAGAGAAACATGCTTTTTGCATGAAAATCATATCCTGCATCCATCTTAAAAGTAATTCCCCACTTGCTCTACATCCTATTATAACTTAGGGTATTATTTCATACCAGTCATTTTAAGATAGACGATTACAGGCCCGTGGGTGATTTACATAAGAACAGACAGCTATAAGTACTTTCAAATCCTCTTTCTTTCTCATATTTAGGAAACATTAGGCACAGAAAATAGATTAGGTATACTTAAACATTATTAAAGTGTCAGGCTACTTTCCTTGTTTTTTTTTTTTTTCCCCCCCCCCCCCCAGGTGAATTAATTGCATATATCCAGAAATGGCTTATCGCAGCAGTAATTACATTCCTCCTCAGGTCTGTGAGATAGATGTACAGTGTGCATGAGGCAATATCCTATGATACATAATGGGGATTAGCCTCCAGTTCCTTACACACTCCAGTACCCTGATGAAGAGCTGACAAAAAGATAAAATCTTTAATATTCTACTGCACTTGCCTTGGCAATAGTACATATTTATTTAAGTCTTTATCATGAAGTGTTGTCATATTGTATGGCATGGATATAGGGAAATAATTGTGCTATAATTTAAATGCTAGTATGAAGGCGTTTGATACCGTTAAGGTATAAATATGCTTTAAAAGCAGCAGCCAGCCATACTATGGCCAAATTAAGCATGTAGCAGAAATTCATCTATAAAGTTGGGTATTTTGTATATTTTTCATTTATAAGGTATGTCATAAAATTTAGTGGTTTCTCTGCATTTTTATTTCTTTTATCATACCAATCAAGATTTCAGTGCATAGAATCACCTACCAAATAAAACTATTTAATCAACAGGAATAGAGATAGCTGAAGATTTAGGATTAGGGAAAAGACTTAGAATTTAGAGGGACGGGGGGTGGGGGTTGGCATACAAATTGTGAATTACTAGCGGAGTTAACATGCAAAATGAGACTATATATGTTGTATGTGTGTACATGTTTATATGTGTGTATAAATATATAAAACATAACATAATGTTCTACCTCACAATAGGTTATCTTTAAGTATTTGAAAGCCAGGCTGAGCTAGGGACTTCGCAGCAAGGGTTAACAAGATGAAGTGGAGTATAGTCTCTGTTAAGGAGCCAACATTCAAATGAGGAAACAGGAATAAACAGTTCATTTAATAACAGTCATTATTTACTGAGCTCTTATTCTTTGGCAAGTGCTCTGGTGAATGCTTTTGGTTTATTATTGACTTTACTTTTTATAATAAAATCGAGAAGTATGTATTTTTACTTCCGGTTCATCTATAATCAAGCAGATATTCGGAGGGATTAGCTGATTTGTTCAAGTCTGCATAATAAGTGATAGAGTTAGGATTTGCAGCTAAGTCAGCTTGACTCCATGAACATATATTTTTCTCGTAATACATCCAAATTTATAAATTACAAAGCCGTGAGGTTAGCTTTATACCATAGTTCTCATTTGCAATAGATCAATATCATAATAAAAAAAGTAACACTTGTTTATTGATTGATTAGCCTGGTAGTACCAGTCAGGCTTGGGTGGTCAGGGCAGCTGATTGTATGATACAAAACGAAAACTTTATTAGAGCAGTGACCTGAAGCAACTTCTCACAGCCTTAGAGATGAGTACAGTGGCTTTCCTCGGGGCTCCGGACATCACAGGCACATTTAATGTCCTTTCTGTTACCATGTCCTTTTTATGGACACCTCTTGGAGCTGAGTGAGGATACTATAGAAGTCCATTTTTTTAAAAAGCACTTGTAAAATCATGATTTAGCATTATCAGAGCGATGAAGAGATTGAGACAAATCTAAGTATTTTACCTAAAAGCTAAGAAAATAAATGTTTTTTAATGATCGTAAATATCTCTGTCTACCTTCTGCATGTGAATACAATATCTCCATATTCACATATGTGTATTTCATATTGCCAATAAATCCACCAAAGTCTGTCAAATACAGACTGAGGGAATTGTCAAAAGTGAGGAAAACCACTAATCCAAACAAACATCAGCAACTATCTGATATCATCTGACAATTATTTTACTCATTTTATGAACAAAACATGAATGACTGGGCTAGAAATTTCTTTAATAATTTAGCACCATCTCAATTCTCAACTATTTGCTCTATAACTAGGACTGTTTTAAGTTCTGTAAGGAATATAAAGGAAGTTTCTATAGGGGAGAAGAACCTTTCCCTTCACCTCTAGGTTCTTTGGCTGGCCTAATAATTGACATAAAACAGATTAATAAGCAAACTTAATTTCCTGTGCTCAGGAGTCTCCCATAGACACTAAAGGCTCAAAGGCTGGCCGTAGAAGCTTACATGCCATGATGAGCTAATGAAAGGGGGTAGGGGTACGGGACTTCAAAGGATTGGAAGACCATTCACAGGAATGTAAGAGCAAATGTTTGGTAAGCAAATGTCTGTCTTGTCATGCCGGTAAGTCTTTAGTTATCTATTTAACATTAGACATACAGATAAGCTATAATTATCTTTGGTACTGGTTTTCTTCCTGGTAGAGGCTTTCTATCTAAATTCTTTCAGATATTTAAAGAAGAGGTAAAAAGCTCTTCATGACTGTTAGGCCTTGATTTCCTTCACCTCAAACAATCCACACACCAAAGCGGCACATTCTGGGCAATTCAAAATTAAAACAGGCCTCATTCCAACAAGAAGCCTGAGCTTAAGTATACTTCCTGTGTGTTTCCCTATCCCATTCAAATGTGGCTTTACCTTGACTTGGCATCCTTTCCTCTCTCATTGATGAGTGCCTTAATGATGGGGCCTTGTCATCCTTCTGTGCTCAGCATCCAGCCAAGTGGGCATTCAGTAAATGTTTAAAGAAATGAATAAAATTTATATCCTAGTTCCTGCTACAACATTTGTTAAGGAAACCTTTAGAGAATAAAGCAAAATAATGTCACATTATTAAATTATATAATTTGGGAGATGAAAGATTGAAATAAAAGGAGGAAGGAGTAGTGTTGGGTTTTATTGTATAATTTAATGGAGGGAGTTCTAGGGCGCAAATAAGCCAGTGGTGGAAACATGAAACGGAATTGAAATACAAGATGGGTGCCACAGTAAACAATGAAGATAAAACATCAGAGGAAAATATAACTGTTAAAGTATCTGAAGACTAGGAACTGAAATAAATTATAAACACATAAGGAAAGGACAAAGTCAAAATTATAATCTAAAATATTCTAGGGGTGCCTGGGTGGCTCAGTTGGGTAGCATGGACCCTTGGTTTCGGCTTGGGTCAGGATCTTAGGATCATGGGATCGAACCCCGTGTGGGGCTCTACGCTCAGTGTGGAGTCTGCTTTTCCCTCTCCCTGCCCCCGCTTCATGCATGTGTTTTCTCTCTCTCTCGTGCTCAAATGAATTCATAAATAAAATCGTTTTTTAAAAAAATAAGATATTCTAAAAATCAAAGAAACCCCCCCAAAACAGCATTCATCAAAACAACGGAAAAATTTGCACAAATTTAGGTCATCCTTATGTAGTCTGCTTCTCATTTTCACAAGAAAACCTTTTGATGAAATAGTACAATTAGGTGGTTGTCTTAAGCTAATTTTTTAGAAAAAAATGGTCTGTAATGTGAAGAATTGGTAAAAGAAACTAGGTATGGATAGAAAGTTAAGATAGTGGAAAAAGAACTCCAAAAGACAAGTATAAATGGAAGAGTAAAAATTTAAAATGACTAACCTATTTATGACCTATATTTGTGAAAGTACTAAAGACTGAGAAGTATAAGATAAATAAGCCTCCCTATCATGTGTCAGTATTATGCTAGGTAATTTGCTTATGTATCTCACATCACACTCAGTTATAATTTTATATATAAGTATATATAAATTCATATATAAATATATATAATTTCATATATAAGTATATATAAATTCATATATAAATATATATAATTTCATATATAAATATATATAATTTCATATATAAATATATATAATTGAAGCTGACACTTGAAGATGATAAATACATTGAACAAGGTTACAGAACTACAAGATGTCATTTAAAAAATCTATGCATATGTGAATTAAATTTGAATACGTTTGCTATGGAGAAGCAAAAAGTACGCCACTATAATGTTCCTTAAATCTAGTGATTTCTCACTGTGGCATGCACACACTGGTGGAATGTCAGGCTGAGAGGAACAAAGAAAATAGAGCCCATGACAAGCCAGGGGTTACAGGGGTTTCTGAGCTATTGAAGTTCATGGAACTGGATTGTTTTGGAATGGGAACCCCTTAAAGTTCTTATAATTCCCCAGACACAATAGCTAGTTCTCCTTTTATTAAATTCTCAGTTCCCAGTGCATTAGGCAGCTCTTTATTCATTCAGCAGCCAGCCAAGAGTAACTCAATTCAGTATTTACAGGCTCCCAGGGTTTAAGACTGCTGTACCCACCCTTCCATTTCTTCCAGTTGCATGACTTTTGTCAATTGTCCTTGATCTGTGAGCAAACTGGTTTGGTAGCAACCAACACTAAATAACTCTTAAACTGATGGGAATTTTAATAAGAAATGTAGCAGCACAAAACACATCTAATATCAACATAATAGATATCCACATAAGTCCTCCTCTCACTGTTCTGTTTTAGTTTTTATTCATTTATTCATCCTATATTCCATTTATAATTCCCAACAACTCTGTGAATTATGTGGGTTTTGTTGTCTTTCTCAGAGCATTGCAAACAGGGAAACTAAGGTTTAGCACAAATCAATGAAATTTCCTATCACCTAATGAGCAGCAGAAGAGAGACCGAGGGATGCTTTAGGGTCCTGGACATGCAAAGAGATGCCAAAATTTTTTTTCTTTTTTTTTTTTTTTGAGATGCCAAATTTTGAAAGAGGGGAGGTTGGATAGAATCAACCAAAAATATATTTGCTTACTGATTTTTACTTCCTAGCTAATCTGACCTTTTCAATTAAATAGGCACTCTTCATAGTTCTATCATTTTGTACACTGAAGTCTTGAACTACATAGCCTATCTTGTTATATACAATCCATCATTTAAAGAAACCACATCATTATAGAAATTTCCATGGATGAGAATCTATACATTTTTTCCCATTGTGAACTTTGTCACAATAGGCATATTTGTTTAGCAAAAATAGTCAAGCTGCTAAAAAGATGACATTATGCCTGTTATATTGCTCAAGATTGGCTACATAAGTTGTTTGAGTTGTCTCCAGTATGTTGCAAAAGGCAGACACTTGGCAAATTTAATGTCATCCATCTGATGTAATTGAACTTAAAGTTGAATGAATGATACTTCAATTCATCCTTGAAATTTTATGAACACAACTGCCATTATGTCACAGCGAATTCTGCTTCTTAAAGAAGTCTTACTATTTGCATATGTAGTAGAGGTACTTTTTACATAAAATTATAATCTTGACTATTAGGTAAACTTTATTTTAGACTAGATTTTTGAAATCTATTTTTTTTAAATGTTATCTAGTGGCAGAAGAGGAAAAAATTGTTACCCATTATTCCACTACCTCAACATAATTCTTTTGGATATATTCATGTGTTTCTCCCCCTGTTTTTTGTTTTTTATATATAGGTGAAATGATAATGACTATATATTTTACACTTTAATTTTTTTTCTTAGTTATATATCAAATACATTTTATATGTTTAATTATTAAAGTAAATTCTCTACACACTATGCTATGTTCAACAGAAGTGTAGCTACCATCTGTAACGATACAACGCTATTACAGTATTATTGACTATGTTCCCTGTGCTGTGCCTTTTATTCCCATGACTTATTCCATAACTGGAGGCCTGTATCTCCACTCCCCTTCACCCATTTTGCCTCTTTCTCCACCTCATTCCCCATTGGCAACCATGTTTGTCCTGTGTACTTAAAGATCTGATTTTACTTTTTGGGTTTTTTTATGTCTATGTTTTTTATGGTTTTTCACTTGACGTGGGTAAAATCATGTGGTATTTGTCTTTCTCAGTCTGACTTATTTTACTTATCATAACCCTCTAGATCCATCTGTGTTGTTGCAAATGGCAAGGTCCCCTATTTTTTTTATAAGATCTCCTTTTATGGCTGAATAATATTCCATTCATCTATCAATGGACACTTAAGTTGCTTCCATATCTTGGCTATTGTAAATAATGTTGTAATAAACATAAGGATGCATGTATTTTTTTGAATTAATGTTTCTTTTTTCTTTAGGTAAATAGTAGTGGAATTACTGGGTAATATGGTGTTTCTATTATTTAATTTTGTGAGGAAGCTTCATAGTGTTTTCCACAGTGGCTGTACCAATTTGCATTCCCACCAACAGTGTACAAGGGTTCCTTTTTCTCCACATCCTTGCCAGAACTTGCTATTTCTTGTCTTTTTTAAATTTAGCCAATCTAACAGTTGTCATGTGAAAGCTTATTGTGGGTTTGGTTTGCAATTCCTTGATGATAAGTGATGATCACCTTTTCATGTGTCTGTTGGCCATCTGTATATCTTCTTTGGAAAAATGTCTCTTCATGTCCTCTGGCCATTTTTTTTTTTTTAATTGGATTGTTTTTTTTTTTTTTTTTGGTTTGTGTTGTATAAATTCTTTATATATTTTGGATATTAACCCCTTACTGAATATATCATTTGTGGCTATCTTCTCCCATTCAGTAGGTTGCCTTTTTGTTTTGTTGATTGTTTCCTTTACTGTGCAGAAGCTTTTTATTTTGATGTCCTGATAGTTTATTTTTGCTTTTGTTTCCCTTGCGTTAGAAAATGTTGCTCTAGAAAAATGTTGCTATAGTTGATGTCACAGAAATTACTGCCTGTGTTCTCTTTTAGGATTTTTGTGGTTTCAGGTCTCACATTTAGGTCTTTAATCTATGTTGTTTACTTTTTTTTTTAAGATTTTATTCATTTGACAAAGAGAGACACAGCAAGAGAGGGAACACAAGGAGCGGGAGGCTTCCCGTGGAACAGGGAGCGGGAGCGGGAGCGGGAGGCTTCCCGTGGAACAGGGAGCGGGAGCAGGAGCGGGAGGCTTCCGGTGGAACCGGGAGCGGGAGCGGGAGGCTTCCCCTGGAACAGGGAGCGGGAGGGGGAGCGGGAGGCTTCCCCTGGAACAGGGAGCGGGAGCGGGAGGCTTCCCCTGGAACAGGGAGCTGGATGTGGGGCTTGATCCCAGGACTCTGGGATCATGACCTGAGCCGAAGCCAGATGCCTAATGACTGAGTCACCCAGGTGCCCTGAGTTTACTTTTGTGTATGGTGTTTGAAAGTGGTCTAGTTTCATTCTTTTACACATTGCTGTTCAATTTTACCAGCACCATTTATTGAAGAGAATGTCTTTTCCCTATTGTAAACTCTTGCCTCCTTTGTCATAGATTAATTGGCCATATAATTGTGGGTTTATTTCTGGGTTCTCTACTCTGTTCCATTGACCCATGTGTCTGTTTTTGTTCCAGTACCATACTGTTTCCATTACTATAGCTTTGTAATGTATTTTGAAGTCTGGAATTATTATACTTCTAATTTTGTTCCTCTTTCTCAAGATTGCTTTGGCTATTTGAGGTCTTTTGTGGTTCCACACATATGTTAGTATTCTAGTTATGTGAAAAATGCTGTTGGTAATTTGATAGGGATTATATTGAATCTGTAGATTGCTTTGGGTAGCATGGACATTTTAACAGCATTCTTCAAATCCATGAGTGTGGAATATCTTTCCATATGTGTCATCCTTGATTTTTTTCATCAATGTTTTATAGTTTTCAGAGTACAGGTCTTTCACTTCCTTTGTTAAATATATTAAGTATTCTTTTTGGTGCAATTCTAAATGGAATTGTTTTCTTAATTTCTTTCTGCTACTCCATTATTAACATATTGAAATGCAACAAATTTCTGTATGTTAATTTTGTACCCTGCAACTTTAGGAATTTATTTATTACTTTAGTACATTTTTTGGTAGAGTCTTTAGATTTTCTATGTATAGAATCATAAGACATCCTTTTTCACAAGCATTAGGTATTTCTGTTTAACTGTATAACTTTTTTTCAAATTCTGTGGTCTAAATACATATTTACTAGTAATATTTTGCCAATTGTATGTTAAAATAAACATATATTAAATTAATCCTCTTCTTAAAACAAAAAATTTAATGACTTCATTTTTTAAGTTTTCTGTCCTTACTGTAAATGTGCAAATGAGTAGAACATCCTTCATTTTAGTTGTGTGTGTTCAGCTAAAACTATAGATATGGATAAACATTTGATAATGAAAACTGTGATTTTTTTTTTCTGAGCCACAGTAAATGAACAAACTATATTTTTTTAAACTATATTTTTTAAAAATGAAACTTCAGTTTACTCATGTGTAATAATTTGATTCTTAGAAAACTACATTACCTAAACATGTTAATTGCTTTGAGTTGAATTCTTTTTTCTTTAAATTTTATTTTATTATATTAGTCACCATACATTACATCATTAGATTTTGATGTAGTGTTCCATGATTCGTTGTTTGCATACAGTACCCACTGCTCCAAGCAATATGTGCCCTCCTTAATACCCATCACCGGGCTAACCCATCCCCTCACCCCCCTCCCCTCTAAAACCTTCAGTTTGTTTATCAGAGTCCATAGTCTCTCATGGTTTGATTCCCTTCCGATTCCCCCACCCTTCATTTTTTCCCTTCCTACTTTTTTTTTTTTTAATATAATGTATTATTTGTTTCAGAGGTACAGGTCTGTGATTCATCAGTCTTACACAGTTCACAGCACTCACCATAGCAGATTGCCTCCCCAATGTCCATCGCCCAGACACCCCATCCCTCCCACCCCCACCACTCCAGCAACCCTCAGTTTGTTTCCTGAGATTGAGTCTCGTATGGTTTGTCTCCCTCTCTGGTTTCATCTTGTTTCATTTTTTCCTCCCTTCCCCTATGATCCTCTGTCTTGTTTCTCAAATTCCTCATATCAGTGAGATCATATGATACTTGTCTTTCTCTGATTGACTTATTTTGCTTAGCATAATATTCTCTAGTTCCATTCATGGCCTTGCAAATGGCAAGATTTCGGGTTTTTTGATGGCTGCATAATATTCCTGTGTGTGTGTGTGTGTGTGTGTGTGTGTGTGTGTGTGTGTGTACATATATATATACATATACACATCTTCTTTATCTGTTATTATGTTGGTGGACATCTTGGCTCTTTCCATAGGTTGGCTATTGTGGATATTCCTGCTATAAACATTGGGGTGCACATACCCCTTCGGATCACTACATTTGTATCTTTGGGGTGCATATTGCTGGGTCGTAGGGTAGCTCTATTTTCAACTTTTTGAGGAACCTCCATACTGTTTTCCAGAGTGGCTACACCAGTTTGCATTCCCACCAACAGTGTAGGAGGGTTCCCATTTCTCTGCATCCTCGCCAACATCTGTCATTTCCTGACTTGTTAATTTTAGCCATTCTGACTGGTGGTGTGAGGTGGTATCTCATTGAGGTTTTGATTTGTATCTCCCTGATGCTGAGTGATGTTGAATACTTTTTCATTTGTCTTTTGGCCATGTGGATGTCTTCTTTGGAAAAGTGTCTGTTCATGTCTTCTGCCCATTTCTTGATTGGATCATTTGTTTTATGGGTGTTGAATTTGATAAGTTCTTTATAGATTTTGGATACTAGGCCTTTATCTGATATGTCATTTGCAAATATTTTCTCCCATTCTGTCGGTTGTCTTTTGGTTTTGTTGACTGTTTCCTTTGTTGTGCAGAAGCTTTTTATCTTGATGAAGTCCCAATGTTCATTTTTGCCTTTGCTTCCCTTGCCTTTGGCGATGTGTGTAGGAAGAAGTTGCTGGGGCTGATGTTGAAGACATTGCTGCCTGTGTTCTCCTCTAGGATTTTGATGGACTCCTGTCTCACATTTATGTCTTTCATCCATTTTGAGTCAATTTTTGTGTGGGGTGTAAGAAAATGGTCCAGTTTCATTCTTCTGCATGTGGCTGTCCAATTTTCCCAACACCATTTGTTGAAGAGACTGTCTTTTTTCCATTGGACATTCTTTCCTGCTTTGTCGAAGATGAGTTGACCATAGCGTTGAGGGTCCATTTCTGGGCTCTCTATTCTGTTCCATTGATCTGTGTGTCTGTTTTTGTGCCAGTACCATACTGTCTTGATGATGACAGCTTTATAATAGAGCTTGAAGTCCGGAATTGTGATGCCACCAGCTTTGCTTTTCTTTTTCAACATTCCTCTGGCTATTCGGAGTCTTTTCTGGTTCCATACAAATTTTAGGATTATTTCTTTCATTTCTTTGAAAAAAATTGGTATTTTGATAGGGTTTGAATTAAATGTGTAGATCGCTCTAGGTAGCATAGACCTTTTCACAATATATGTTCTTCCAATCCATGAACATGGAACGTTTTTCCATTTCTTTGTGTCTTCCTCAATTTCTTTCATGAGTATTCTAGAGTTTCTGAGTACAGATTCTTTGCCTCTTTGGTTAGATTTATTCCTAGGTATCTTGTGGTTTTGGGTGCAATTGTAAATGGGATCGACCCCTTATTTTCTTTCTTCTGTCTTGGTGTATAGGAATGCCACTGATTTCTGTGGATTGATTTTATATCCTGCCACTTTACTGAATTCCCCTGTGAGTTCTAGCAGTTTTGGGGTGGAGTGTTTTGGGCTTTCCACATAAAGTATCATATCATCTTCAAGGAGTGAGAGTTTGACTTCTTCTTTGCCAATTCGGATGCTTTTTATTTCTTTCTGTTGTCTGATTGCTGAGGCTAGGACTTCTAGTACTATGTTGAACAGCAGTGGTGATAGTGGACATCCCTGCCGTGTTCCTGACCTTAGGGGAAAAGCTCTCAGCTTTTCCCCATTGAGAATGATATTCGCTGTGGGTTTTTCATAGATGGCTTTTATGATATTGAGATATGTGCCCTCCATCCCTACACTGTGAAGAGTTTTAATCAAGAAAGGATGCTGTACTTTGTCAAATGCTTTTTTTTTTTGCATCAATTGAGAGGACCATATGGTTCTTGTTTTTTTATTAATGTCTTGTATCGTTTGATTTGAGGATGTTGAACCAACCTTGCAGCCCAGGGATAAATCCCACTTGGTCGTGGTGAATAATCCTTTTAATGTACTGTTGGATCCTATTGGCTAGTGTTTTGGTGAGAATTTTTGTATCCATGTTCATCAGGGGTATTGGTCTATAATTCTCCTTTTTGATGGGGTCTTTGTCTGGTTTTGGGATCAAGGTAATGATGGCCTCATAAAACAAGTTTGGAAGTTTTCCTTCCATTTCTATTTTTTGGAACAGTTTCAGAAGAATAAGTATTAATTCTTCTTTAAATGTTTGGTAGAATTCCCCTGGGAAGCCATTTCGCCCTGGGCTTTTGTTGGGAGATTTTTGATGACTGCTTCAATTTCCTTAGTGGTTATAGGTCTGTTCAGGTTTTCTATTTCTTCCTGGTTCAGTTTTGGTAGTTTATACATTCCAAGAATGCATCCATTTCTTCCAGATTATCTAATTTGCTAGCATATAGTTGCTCATAATATGTTCTTATAATTGTTTGTATTTCTTTGGTGTTGGTTGTGATCTCTCCTCTTTCATGCATGATTTTATTTATTTGGGTCATTTCTCTTTTTGATAAGTCTGGCCAGGGGTTTATCAATCTTATTAATTCTTTCAAAGAATCAGCTCCTAGTTTCGTTGATCTGTTCTACTATTCTTTTGGTTTCTATTTCATTGATTTCTGCTCTGATCTTTATTATTTCTCTTCTCCTGCTGGGTTTAGGCTTTATTTGCTCTTCTTTCTCCAGCTCCTTCAGGTTTAGGGTTAGGTTGTATATTTGAGATCTTTCTTGTTTCTTGAGAAAGGCTTGTATTGCTATATACAGTTGAATTCTTTTTCTTTTCACTGATCCTTCTCTTGGTGTGTATACTAATATGGCTACCAAAGGGCACTGTCTCAGAGATCCATAAAGAACAAAATTACTTTCTGAAACATGTCATATCTGTCATTAGGCAAATGAACGGTATTCCTCTTATCAGTTCCAGAGTCTGCAAACATTTTCCCTATTTAATTTTACTCAAAAACATTTAACTACAAAAAATTTACCCTAAAGGACACTAACGAGGCCAGTTTTTCCCAACACATTACAGATTTGTCCTTTGAAGAATAAATGGTGTATACTTGAGCAAAATATTATGGAACAAAGAAATTGTAACTTATTTATAGTGTTCTTCCATACATAATATATTAAATTTACTTTCTGTAAATAAGACATTTTCTGTGTATTATTGGGAAGGTCCACACCTATGATAAAACTTAGTATATCTTGATGGGTATTAAAGAGGGCACATTCTGCATGGAGCACTGGGTGTTATGAACAAACAATGAATCATGGAACACTACACCAAAACAAATGATGTAATATATGGTGATTAACATAACAATAAAAAATTTAAAAAAAACTTAGTATATCTTATCCTATCCATACTACATCACTGAGGAAACAAGAAGATATTATGTACGTATTCTAGCCTTAAAGACAACAAATGCTTTATTTGGTGCTTTTCCAATAACCCAAGGGTTTAGTTCCCCTCTCTTTAGCACAAGGGCAATGGAAAGTAGTCTCTGAAGTTATGGAGACTACTGATATCCCATTCATTATGCCTATTTCTTGGGACTTTTTTTTTTTTGGCAATAAGAAAAGATAAGCAATTTGTGTATCCCTGTAGAGATTTCATCCAGTGCCCAGTGCATAAAACAGTGCATGAGCTATAAATGAATAAATTATCCTAAGCATACAAAATACAATCCTAATTCCTCATTTGAAATAAGCCTTTCAATAAGCTATATATGCAGCTTTATATGAATTTTTGCGTATTTTCACAATTTAAAGGATGTTCTCTCTAGGATCCATGTCAGTCGGCCCTCTTGGAAGTCACGTGCCTATTTCTCTTCCTAATATTCACAGGGTGTTTATTAATAATCAGAGTAAACTTGAAAGTGAGTAATTTATTTCTTGTTAACAATCAACATGTTCAAGTCCTTAGAATTTCATAAAGGGTTCTCAGACTATAAGTTGAATATTAGCACCTCAGCAAGCTGAGTGAATTATTAATACTAAATACCATGTTGATGTTAGATGCTACTTGAATTAATAGTTTCAGTATGATCTTTATTTTACTGTTAGATTCCTAAGCTAACTAGAGTGCAGAAGAAAAAACATTAATTCCATTTTGGGATTGCTTTTAGGCATTTATCTTCATGCAAATTAAAAACTGCAAATCTTTTAAACATTTTTTTCAACTGCTTCTGATATTTATTTTAAACTACCATTTTCATTTATACCTACCAACATTATTTTCTTAGTATTTTAATTTTACATTTTTCCAAACTAATGCAACCAATTATAGCTTTATATTTGAACTTCTAAATGCAATGATATTAGACATATTTGCCACTTCACATATAAGGCCTCTTTTATGGTGTGAAGTATTTATTACCTTGGAGTCATGAGACCACCCGCAAGACTGTAATCCCAGCTCAGTGATATGCTTAGAATCCTGTGTGTTGATACATGAAATTCTTCCCCTGAGCATATTTTATTTAAATCTGGTTGTAAAAGATTTTCTTTTTCTTTCTCCATACATCGTTGATAACATCTAATGCTTTGTCAGCAGCACCTGGAACTCTCATCAACGATGACAGTTTAGGAAAAGTGCATTTTCCCAGAGAGACCTATCCAACTAGAATATTGTTTTAATTTTGCCAAGCTGAAATAGATTATACTAGATTGTTTTAATTGTATGCAAGACATCTGGGAGAATTTTGCTGGAGTCTAGAGAATCCTACGCCATTGTGAAATATTTGCCTTATTACAGGCAACACAAGGTCTGGGACATAATGGTGTGTGTTTCCTAATTTTCTAGCGACTCCACTTTACTGAATTAAGCCTAATGCAATAATAGAGATTTTGCCTTTTCAAACTGGTACACTCGTATATGACTTAAGGATATTTCAGGATTCAGGGCAAACATTCCCATTTTGCTCATGTTTCCAACATTTGGAAATGGTTAGACATCTGTTCTGAGCTGGAGTGAGATTAGTGATATTTTTATCCATGCAAATTGTATGGTACTATTGAGTAGAAAGTCAATATAAAGTTGACAAATAAAATTTCACCCATCCTCATCCATGCCCCTCATTTCCTTACCTTCCTGATATTGGTGAACAGAAACATGATCAGTGAGCACACAGAACATGAATTTAGATTAAGCTAACCTTTGGGTCTGTCATCCTGATGGAGAATTATTAGTCAAATGTCAGAAACTGCAAAAAGGTTGTTGTTTGTAACTCAGGTGAGCAGACATTCTGCTGAGCCTACTCAACTCAAAAGCCCTGCTATGTGGGTCCTGTTTTCCTTTCATGGCCCTGTCTGACTTACTCCTAGATTTCCTGGCAGACAGTCTAATCCTTTTAGTCTGTCAAAATTTAAATAAGAATTTCTAAATTTTAACATAGTAATGTTATATAGGGTATAGATATCCATATAGGAAAATAATATCAGCTAATATATTTTTAAAATTGAAGAATATGAGTAATTTTATAGTTAATGAGGTGTCATGGAATATTTTAATTATTAGAATAGAACACTGTAAACTTTCTGATATAATTAAATTTTTCAGTTGTCCAATAATTAAATTATTGAAATATATAAATTAAATGAGCTATTTTCTATTAAATACCTATTTAAATATAACATATAATTGCTTAATGATTTTCATCCTGTAAATCACCAAGTGTCTTATATGTCTTCTGTATTTTCTAAGTTCTGTAAAAAATGTTATTACCTTTGTCCAAGAAGTCTATAATCTAAATGATGTATCTAAAAACAAAAATATAAGCAATTAATATCACCTATAATAAAATTTTTGGTTAAGCTTATAACATACCTTACAACAAACAAATGTGAGTGAGCTTTTCATAGAGCTTCCAACTGCAGGTCAGGACTGAAACAATTGAAATCCAAACATGGGATGGGGCATGGACCTGTGCCTTCTATATACCTTAGATCTTGTTTAGACTTCTATAACCAAAGACCATAGACTGGGTGGCTTATAAACAGCAAACACATATTTCTCATACTTCTGGAGACTAGAAGTCTGAGATTGCGAAGCCAGTATGGTACGGTTCTGGTAAGAGCTATCTTGAGGTTGCAGACTGCAGACTTCTAGTCATGTCGGCACATGACTGAAAGAGAGAAGCTAGCTCTCTGGCCTCCATCTATAAGGCATTAATCCCATTCATGAGGGTTCCCCTTGCATGACTTAATTACCTCCCAAGTGCCCCCCCCAAATACCATCACTAAACTTGCTGCAAGTTCATTGCTGCATCATATGGATCAAGGCCCAAAAGTGGGACCACAAAGAGAGCTAACTTGCTTCTAGAAAGCTTCGAACCCCTAGTCCAAATAAGTTTACATAGAAGGAGGAAAAAGAGGAGAAAGTCCACGTGATAAATAACATTATCTTAAAAGAGAGACTGTTAAAAGGCTGAAATTTCCAATATTTCATCCTTTTGCCTAATCTCACTGATTAGATAAGACATTTCTTTTCTGTTGTTGAAGCATAGGTAAGGAGGAAAGAACAAATACTAGAAATTCTTTTCCCATTCTCCCAGAAGTTCAGAAATTCACACTTTAAGACAGGAATACTAGAAGAAAAAGAAAATGGTGCCTCCAAAGGAAAGTATATATAAAAAATTGTTATATGAATTGTCTCTATTCTTTTATCTTACAGTCATTAGTCAATACTGATGTCTTTGAGTTAGTGGTTTGCATTGAAGTTATAATTAATGATATAATACAATATAGCAAATTGTAATAGTATAGCAATACTATATATTATATAATACGTATAAAATATGACCTATTCTGTAAAGCATCCTTTTGATTTCTGCTGCTTTAGTACCTTGAGATTTATTATTCTATTTAATCTGCTATTAAAATGAGCATCATTTATTTAGTAGAGAAGAGAATCCTTGATTTTACTAGACAAAAAATTTAAATCCGTTCCACAAATATCTAAAATTAAAAATGTGGGGGGGGGGTAAGTGGGCGTCAGCGGCTTCAGCGGGAGTCACTGTTGGGCCCCAGCGGCAGCAGGCGGCAGCAGCAAATGACTGTCAAGAGACAGTGATGACTCAGAGTTTACCAGCTAATTAAAGAAGTTGGCTGCCCAGCCGAAAGAGCCTGAGTAGACAGCAGCAGCGGCCTTTTCTGGGATCTCAAAAGACACCTACATGATGGAACATGCCCAGGGATTTGGAAAACCGATCTGGTCCCAGGAATTCAGCTGGATAGGGATCAAACCATTCAGAACACCTCCAAACTCAACAGGAGATCGAAGAAAAGAATAGCGACAACTCTCTGAACAGAAAAGCAACCACTTTCTGGAAGGTTACCAGATGGCTTACCGCCTGGCCAGGAGCAGCCCCAGCACGTTCACCACGGTGGAGGTGGGTGCCACCAGAGGCAGTTCATGCCACCGACCTGTCCCCGGATTCAGCAGACATCTTCAGGCTGTCTGCCAAGATGAGGCAGGGCGGGGGGAGCCGCTGGAGGCCCTGTCATCACCACTGAGAAGAGAGTGCAGTTGGCTGATTCAACTTGAAGCGGAGGTCTCGTGGCCCCATGGGCAGGCTGACCTTGATGTATGTGCAGCCTCCAAGAGACGAGAACCTGAACAGCCTTCTTCAGGAATACCAGATCTACTACTGGGAGCTGGAGTCAGAGGTATCCTCAGCCACCGTGTCCAAGAATCTCAAAACCCCTTGAGCTTTATGTGCTGAGCTCCCAGCTCTGAGAAACACCGGTGCTATGAGGTCAGCCTTACGGGCTACAACATCATCGGCGAGAGAATCCGGCAGTGCGCCCGAGGAGGTGTTCCTCTGTGAGGCCAGGCAGTGCGCCCGAGGAGGTGTTCCTCCGCGAGGCCAGTCTGAAGGAGTACCCGCGTAATGAGGTCGTCCTGACCGCCTACAACATCATCGGTGAGAGCCCGGCAGTGCTCCCGAGGAGGTGTATTCAGCGAGGCCAGGCTCAGCAAGGGCTAATCAGGCTTCCTGGCTTTCGGGGAGACCCGTGCTCTCTGAACGCGACCGAGTCTAGCTCACTGTGGAAACGCAGCAAGGGCTCCTGACCAGTGTTCTTTCTCATCTCACCAGTGAGGCACTGGACTCTTGCAGCCATGATGATCAGCCTCTCATCAGAGGTTCTGTCAACACACCTAGATCTGGAGAATCAGGCTTGAACACCTGGATGTTCCCTCTCCACTGTTCTGAGTCACAATGTAGTCAGTGGCTCTGTTTGGAAGCTTTAGAATCATTATCACGCTGACCCCTAAGTTTCTGCTGCTCCTGTGCAGGAGGAGAGTCCTGTGACCCTGCTGACTCTTTGAAGTTCAGCAAAACTGCGCCTGTGTTGTGGCCATTTTCAAGATAGATTCTTAGCCAGGATAAACCTATGCTGCTCCTACCTAGATCTCATCTCTTCCAGAAGATTGGAATTCATTTAAAGAACACCGTGTTGCAGGGCTGCATTCAATCCTACCAAAACTACCCTCCAGTTTTATATTCACTAATCATTTATCATGAGGAAAATCAAAGATAAAAGCTTTCAACATACTGACATGCCTGCATTTCAAAATAGCCACCATCAAGGACGCGCTGTTTCTTTCCAGTCTTCCGTTTATGTGCAATGTGTGTGTGTCCTTTGAGTCAGTGGGATCCATTCTCCCAGGAGCCCCCCCTCCCCCAGCAAGTGGCAAGTTCATTACAGAGGGGAGGCCTGGTGAGAGCATGGACACTCTCTCACCTGGCCATGCAGGAGATTTGCAGTAAGTTTGGTCGGGCACCAACCTAATGATGAAGCTTTACTGGGAGTCCCCATTTGCCACTTACCCTTCAGCATGTGCTTTCAAGATGTGAGCATTTTGAAGGCTAATGATGATTTTTTGATAGACCAGAATGTCTTCCTGATTCTTCTCTGCTTTGGTCATGTAGGAGAATTGTCCCCCAACTATGACAGGTGTTGGGCCCTTCATTTCTGCCCCATCCCCATCTGAGGAAAGGGAGCCCTAAGCAAACCTCCAGGTGTAGCTGTGGTCAGAGTCAGAGAGGAATGTGGTGTCCTACATGGTGTGCACTGTGCAGATGAGGTTTACCTTTGGAAATTTGCCACTTGTATTGATTTGTGTAAGTGGGAAATGTCTTCTGGTGAAACACATGCACTCATCACACCCACATGCACAATCCTATCCCATCGACTCACAGAAACAACCCCCAACCCTCATACACACCAGCCACACCACCTAAATGACCTACTTGTTTCCAGGGACTGTAGAACAGGGTTATAGGGTTATAGGTTTCTACAGGACAATCAGTTTTTCTCACTCAACCCCAGCCTCCATTCCCAGCAGGAGCCCAGAATCAGGGAAGCTCTCCAGACCAAAGGGGAGGAGAAAGCCCCACCTTGTCATCAGCTAGATTAGTCCTCAAGAGGTGACTGATCTTAGAATACATACTTGGACCATTTCCTGTTGCCTCCTCCTACAGTTAGAGAAAGGGAAATACTGTGAGGATCACATCATCCTGTGTACACGTCTTTTGTTCTCTTGGTGATGTAAGCAAGCTAGATGGGATACATCATTGAGTTTATGATCAGAAAGCTAATAAAATCACCTGCAAAAAAGGCTCCACCTTTGAATGTCAGATCTCACAAGTCCATTTTAATCAGCAAATACAAAGTTATTTTCCACAGACAAAATTATCTCCTAGAAAATGCTCACTACCATACATTGTGTAACTAATTGGTGGTGAGGTTTGTTTGTTTGTTTTAATGCCCCTCTAAATACAGGTCAGTTAGTAGTATAAACACACAGGAAACTCTCAACACCGAGGACATTGTATATATCCTCTGGAATGTACATGCTCAGTTGTTCGTGGAAATAGAAATAAAACAATGGTTGTACTTCAGACACAGAAAATGACTTTACCATGGTGCCTGAGTTTCTCAGTTGTTTAAACGTGTGCCTTCAGCTCAGGTCATGACCCAGGGACCTGGGATGGAGCCCCAGATTGGGCTCCGTGCTCAATGGGGACCCTGCTTCTCCCTCTCCCTCTGCTACTCCCCCTGCTCACTCTCTCTCTCTCTCTCCTTCTCTCTCATAAAAATAAAACCTTTTAAAAAGTGAAAAAAATAAAAATAAAAATGTGTGTGAGTGGAGAAAGAGGAGAAAAGGTTGTATCTTTATTTAGAATAGGAGACAAAATAACCATTTTCTATTACAAAAGAGGTTGATTCTGTAACATTAATTTCACATGGCAAATCTATAATCTTCATTTTAGAGAAATTAATTGGTAGCAGTACTATTTATGAAGTGCTATGCGCTCAAATCTTTGAAGAACTTTTCTACATTATGATCAGCCTAACATGTCTAGCCTGGAATGTTTCACATTTTTCTAGCTTTGTGATTATATCCCCCCAACTAGGTCTCTGATGAACTGAAGTAGGCAGCTCTGAATTTCAGCAAACTCAGGAGTAAGGTTTTATGTGTATTAAAAATAACAATTTAAAATGTCAATATTAAAAAATAAAATCAGTATTCAAAATGTTTCACAGTTCATATATTTTATGTCTTCACTGACTGTAGTGCCTACATGTTCAACTTGAAGCAAATCAACAAAGTGACAACATTATTTTGCAGAAAGGGTCATCCTCATCCATGAAAACTATCCAGCCACTCACAGGTTTTTTGTTTGTTTGTTTGTTTGTTTAAGAGTGATAACCCTGTCTGCAAGACACTGAATTTCCATGGCAGTTGTGGCATTTCTCACCAGAGAGTAAATTCTTCTTTCTATTGATGAAATGGTATCTGGGTCAATAAGCAAAACAAACAAATAAACAAAAACAAACAAAAACCCCCAACCCCTTAAAAAAAAAAAAAGGCATCTAGAACTGACCAGTAGTACCACACCACAATATCACTGGTACATAAATTGGATTACCTGATTCCTTATAGCACTAAAACATCTGGCCTCAGCTCTGTCCTTTTTGAGCATTTTACCTGTCTTCTAGAGACATTAGGTCAACAGCTAGAGTCAGTTGTCACTGAATGATGCGTTTCAACTTGGGAAGATAAGATCAGTGTCTAAAACCTCTGTAGCTAATGACATATGGCTTCTCAAAACTAACCTTTATTATATACGTTTGTGACTTAGTTAACTCCTTCCTAAGAACAGAAATCAGGAATGTAGTTGGGGGCAAGGGTGGGAACAAACCTAAAAATAAATCCTTAACGAAGAAATGATTTCTGCCTGTATCCCTGACATAGGCCGAGTCTGGATGCATTGTGTATTAGAACCACTCATGATCTAAATTTTATCCTTTACCCAGCTTTCTGGCTACTCCATCGAATTTTAAAAGATGGATTGACTTTTATTATAACACAAGTAATAACTATGTTATCCCTACTTTGAGGGCTGTCGTAGTATTTTGGAAGTGTGTCTGGCTTTCATTTGTCTTCACAATAACCAAAACTCCTAAGTAGAAAGAATATGGTTTATCTTGCTCCTATGGCCCTTCCCGTGACTTGCCCAGTGAATGAGAATTTGGGCACAACTCACAAATAGGAACTTCCTGTATTTAATCTGCAGGACTGCTGTTTTTTGTTTTTGTTTTGTTTGGTTTTGTATTTCCTCTTTCCTGAACGTTGGCTTATTTAATAGTTTCTCTTTTTCCCCCCATTAAAAGGTAAAGCTTGGCATTAGAGAGTGCTCAGTAAATGGTGATTACTCCACTCCACTAGCCTTCATTGAACTAACTTGTTAGTCAATATAGTTTATTTTTTCTCCCCAGCTTCTTATTTAAAAGATCTTTAAACTGTATTTTAAAAGCAAAATTACAAATTTTATCTTGTTTATCAAAAAGGACGTGGAGATTAATAACATCATTAAAACTCTTGGTATTTTTCTCTGCTAGGAAAAGTTAGACAAGAGATATGGGGTGTTTTGAATTAGCAAATTCTAATTAGCAAAAGTTAGAATTAGCAAAATTCTAATTTCTTGATTCCGTTACTTCTATGGCTAAGTGGAGCCATCTCTTTGCTTGTTGGAATTCGATTGGTCTTTGCAAGAGGAATAAATAGGAAACTAGCAGGAACATGGAACCAAAGTAGGCACAGAAATGATGACCCCAGGGATGAACCAACATCTGGATTATGATACAGGAAACCAGTGTATTTTAGGTGAGCATTAGAGTCTGAAAAGGGAAGAGGAGGAGCACTGGGGTGCTGAATGCAATGTGTTTTGGATGTACAGAGGAAAGAGACTGTGGGAAGTAGTCCGAGGTGTCTGACTGTTAAAGAGAACCATCAGGGAATGAAGTAGGAAATAGCAAGGGGAAAATGGCCCCTACAGGAAAGAGACAGACACGAGGGGCCCTGTCTCCTGCTAGGGTAAGGGTAGGGATTCTTATGGGATTAGTGCACAAAGAAAATGAGTCATTCAGAGAACCCCCATGTCTAGTGTGACTACATTCTGGTTTACCTAAAACATGCCTGATCACAAAGTCATTATTCCATCTTTATTAATAGTACCCTTTCCCATGTTCAAAAATGTAACAGTTTTCATAATAAATTATATGCTCAATTTTTTTTAATACCCAAGAGATGTGTATGAGGAGGCTTCTGCCTAATAGGCTGTGAAATTACTTATGTCTTCAAAAAATGACATCCTGAAGTAAGAATAAGATTTTAGGTTGGGTGAATATCTGAAGACTATTTCTAGACTTCCTAAGTTCAAGGAAATGGCATCCCTTAACATGTGAGGATAGATTCATAACTGAGTCCTTCGGAGCTGTACTAGACAGTTTAAGGCCCAATTCTCCACCATTTATTATTTGTATGACCTTGGGCATAACATCTTTGACATAACTTCTTATTTCCTCAGTTTTCTTATCTGTGGTCTAGAGGTAAAAATGGTATGTACTTCATACAGTTGTGGTGCAGATCACGTAAGTCAATGAAAAGAAAAAGCTGCTTAAACAGTGTGGCTATTTTGTGCAAAGTGGTCCCCCTCTAGTTCCAGGAAATCTGCTGCCTACAGTTCTCAGGTGTTCTTTGATCTGCTGGATTAAAGTTTGTCCAAACATTAAAGGAGAAATTGGTAAAAGGTCTGACTGGTTTATTACCAATGTTGTCTAAGGCTGTCTAAAGCATTCTTCGGATGTGGAGTTTATTAACTTGCATTCATATTTTGAGGGTTTTTTAATATCATTTTGCTTTTAATATTGTAGAACATGATTTAAAATTTAAGGTTTGATCCAGTCTTAATGATCTTTTTTTTTTTTGTCATGACATCAAAATATTTTCTAGAGGACTATTTTTGTAATGTGGAAGGAACTTTTCTCATTATGCCCAACATAAATCTATTTTTTCCGTACTTATTTATATTTTTCTTCATCTTTTGCTGGTTTTTCCATATGCCCTTTGTTGTATATCTATCCAAACTACTTGGTATGATTTTTTTTAAACACATCTTTTAAGTTTCTTGACAATATGAATTTATTTCAGGAGGGTGCACATTATATCCTACTCTCTAAAAATAGAATCTATGTTTTACCATTTTTTTCATCTTATAATAATTATTGCAGTCCGTCAGGAAAGCTTAACTACATGATGAGTCTAATAGCATTGCTTAATCTCTTAAAGCTTAAAGGTAATGATATAAAATGTATTATTTTATGTGTTTAGTATTCCTAAGCCTAATCAAACCTTTCAAGATTTTGTGAATTTTTTTTAGTGCATCCTATGACCTCATATATTATTACATAGTAGATATTCTCCAGAATATTGTTATAAATCATGTCACCATCCCAATCTCCTTTCAGTATATTATATATATGGAGAGAGAGATGTAGCAACTGGATTTTACTAAACTAACACTATACTTCAGAGTTCTCAAATTATGCTAACCCATGCATGTTAAAAAATAATTTCTAAGCCTAGAGCATTGACTCCTATTTAACAACAGTCTTCGGCAGTAACAACTGTTGGTATCATTGAAGACAATCCTCATTGTTAGAACTACTTTCCTCTAGTTACTTGTCCCTATCAGCCTCCTTATTCGTCCTTGGACACACAAAGCATGTTCCTTTCTTTGGGTTATTTGCCTTAGCTGCCTTTTCAAAATCCAAACATTCTTCCCCCCAATTCATATGGTTACTACCTCCAGTCCTTCAAAAATTTGCTCAGATGTTACTTTCTCAAATTCCCCTACTCGACCCTATTAAAAATTTAAACCACATCATAGGCTCTGTTCCCATTACTCTACTCTTTTTTCCACAGCATCATTACCTTCTAATATGCAATAAATTTACCTATTTATATGTTTGTAGTTACTGTAAGCCTACCCCTGCCAATATGGAAGTGCCAGGAAAGAGAGAAATTTGTTTCATTCACCAAAGTCTACCTAGTTTCTAGGTAAGGGGTCAACATAATTTTTTGACAGATAAATTTTTAAAGGTTAGATAATAAAAATTTAGGGCCATATAGTATGTTTCTTAGTTGAACGGTGCCACTGTGGCCTGTAAATAGCTCTAGACAATATGTAAATGATGGATGTGGCTATGTTCCAATAAATGACACTTAACCAAAACAGGCTCTAGGCCAGATTTGGCTATAGTTGGTTGATAATGTCTGGCACTTTAGTAAGTGCTTAATAAGTATTTGAGGACTAAATGAAGGAAATGCATTGAAACTAAACATCTTTAAAATGTGAGTATAAATAACCTAACAAGTTTAACTCATCTTTCACACTAAAAGTGATCATCATTCATTCTCAGTTAAAATGTTTACTCTGCCCATCTAAGACAAAAGAATTCCTCATCCCATTAAAACTAATGGTAACATTAGAGTTACTAGAATCATGATGAGTAGTAAATGCTGTCCTGGGCGAGAGGATAGCAAAACCTTGAAATCAGTATTAACATTAAGTACATTGGTTAGGTTAGTGTTTAATTTCATTCCTAAACAACAGAAGTATTCAACATTTTACAAGATTGTAATTTCTATAACGTGTAATATTCCTTCTTATTTCAACTGTGGAAGTAAGAGTTTCCTATTTTTTTTTAAAGATTTATTTGGGGGGAGAGAGCGCACACTGTGGTAGGGCAGAGGGAGAGGGGGAGACAGAATCTCAAGCAGACTCCCTGCTGAGTGCAGAGCCCCACATGGGGCTCTATCCCACAACCCTGAGATCATGACCTGAGCTGAAATTATCAGTTGGAGCTTAACCAACTGAGCCACCCGGGCACCATGAGATTTTCCTATTTCTTGAATTAGAGATAAATTTGAAATAGTGGCAGTAGACTTGTGGCTGTCATTTCCTGACCCTGGAGCATATTTCCAAGCAGCAACACACAATTTAGAATTGTTAGTGTCATAGTACTATAAGTCTATTTAAAGGTGTTATTTATGGGGGTGCCTGAGTGGCTCAGTCATTAAGCGTCTGCCTTCGGCTCAAGTCATGATCCCGGGGTCCTGGGATCGAGCCCCATATCGGGCTCCTTGCTCCATGGGAAGCCTGCTTCTCCCTCTCATTCCCCCTGCCTGTGTTCCCTCTCTCGCTGTGTCTTTCTCTGTCAAATAAATAAATAAAATCTTTAAAAAATTAAAAAAATAAAGGTGTTATTTATGAGTGTTATCAATCATAAGTGTTCAACATGAAAAAAATGAAGGGCAGTAGCTTTGTCTAATCATAGTAGAACACCATGAGTTTATTCTACAACAAACTGAAAGGTGACTCAATCACACAAAAAGGGAGAATTAGTTCATCATCTCATATATAAATGTCTTTTGCAATTCAGTGGATCATTGTTTCTGATAACCTTCAGAGGACTTTTTTATTGTCCTAGAGCTTTAAGGTGATGTGTGTTCATTCTGAATGGGGGTTTGTGTGTTTGTGTATAAACCCTTCAGAGCAAGAGTGAATTTGTCCATCTTAAAGAAAAACATCAATTATAGCCAGGGGGTGTGTGAAAAGTTTAGGTATATCCCCCATCCTCACAGGATCTATTTGCTATCTTTGTAGTATAATTATTTATTTTTTCAATGGAAATCTGTTTTAACATTGTTATTGGGACTTGCCAATTAGAGAAGTTAATTTTGGCATTTAGATTATATCAAGATGCAGACTGACAGTTAGTCACCCTCATAAGACCATCCAGAATAATTGACCAAAGCGTGTACATTTTTGACCTGCTAAACGCTATTAAGCTTTAAGTTTTAGAAATAGTAAGGTATAAAATACAAAGTAAAATGTTCAGAAGTAATTCAGTGTGATCAGACCTGAGATGAAGGAATTGATTATTTTCTATCCCAACAACAAAAGAAATGTTTATTAACTCTTTTCTCAGGTAGTTGTAGAAAGGAGTCTTTTATTATGAATAATATTATATTACATTAGATAATTTGTTTTGACAAAAATTTTGACTCCATTTTATTATATTTACATTTAAATAATATCTGACAAAATATGATTAGTATAATGAATTTGATTTTGGTTTAATCTTCTCTAACAAGGTGTCTTTATTTTGAAACTTTTTTCCACATTTGTAACATATAACTTAATTGATTACTAATATTTTCTTAACTGATATTACAGACATGTTATTTATTCATTTGTTTAATCATTAATTATTCACCAGTACTTAATGTTTACTTTGTGTCAGGACCTGGGAATCAAAAGAAAATATTTCTATATCTAAACCACTATAGTCTTGTGAGAAAGTGTGTGTGTGTGTGTGTGTGTTTCAATTCAGTGTGAAGAATGCTGGGCTGAGTATATATACAGGCTGTATGGACATGCCATCAGTGGAGCACCTAATACAGTCTGACAGTGTCCCTTTGCTTCTGATAGGTAGACCTTGACCTTTGTCGCTTAGCATCTCAGAAATCTACCTCTGGATCTTGTTCTTCCTACTTGCTACAGGTTTTTCCTTCATCTCAAAATATTTGCTTATACCACTCTTTCATTCTAGTCAGATTTTCTGTGTTAAATCCAAAATTTTAATGATTTTATTATTTCCAGCTCTCACTTCTCAATTTTTTTCTTATTGAATGCTCTCCATCTTTTATACTGGAAAATTGCTGTGGCCGATCTACTAAAGAATAATATGCATTTGCTTCACCAGATTAAATCTTTATTAGCAATGATTCCTTTAGCTTTCTTTTGACATATTTTAAATGTAAACTTATATATACTTTAAAAAGGATGAAAGGGGAAAAGTAGAGAGAATCCCATGAAACAATATAAAATTTTTCATTCAAACTAAACTGACGTGTACATCCAGTGTTATCTTGGGTCTTTTCACAATTATTTTTCAGATTTTGTAATTTGATTTTTTTGCTCTTCCTAGTTTCTGCCATATATGTGCAGTTTTTATTTTGATTTTTTTTGTTTTCTCATTAAACAAAGATCTTCACTGATAAATAATGTAAGTATACATATTCCAATAGTGTATTCCTTTTTCAAACTTAGTATATGATTGTCTTATCTACTTAGGATTATCATTTGCCATTCTGATTATAAAAAGGCAGGTTTTTCTAATGCAGATTGTTATGAATTATTCTTTATGCTTGCTTCACTTGTAGTTTTTCTTATACAGTCATGAGAATTAATAACAATTGTATATTTGGTAAGTGTAAATACTGTATTAGGTAGTAGGAACTGATGGCTCAAAAGGTGAGTGCATAGCAACAATGAGGAAGCATACATCACTTCCATGTAAAAATGGCACTTAAATATTAAGTCATTTTAATTGAAATTCTAGCTGGAAGCTAAGGACAGAAAATGATCCTAAGATACAGATTTAGCAGGTTGGGACATATCTATGAAGTATAAAAGGGTAGTATAAATATATAAGTGAATTTCTTTCTTCCTGCAACATAAAGACATAATGAACTAAATCCCTTTCTCTGTTTGACAATGTCTCAAAATTTCTAAAATAATGTGTTCTATTTATATTCTATTCGTGTTAATGTGCCAGATTATTTACAGTTATTTTGATTTACTCACAACTCATTCTTGCTACTGTGAATTAACTCCTAGCAGAAAACCTAATAATGATTGATTAATAGATCATGATATTTTATGATCATATGCATGGCTCTTCTCCATATACTTTTGAAAATTTGTAAATACATTTGGAAAACATCTCAGAGGAGCAAAGTGGAGTAAGTAGCTAGGGTGAAACACAAAGGAACTCTATAAGCACCTATTTTAACCCTCAAGATGCTGCAGAATCAGAATTCTAGGTTCTTACAAGACCTTTTTTTTTTTTTTTGCCAATTATTGTGTTAATTATACTTATGGATTGTTCCCTGAGATACACAGAAGTCTCTCCAGTCTTCTAAATGATTAGAATTTTTCCCTTTAATTCAATTCAGCCCATAAAAATCTATGTACTCGTACTACATTGGGCTAGTTATGGAACTTTTTTTTCTCTGATTTGACATTTACAATCATGCCATTTACCAATTGAGCTAAATTGCTGATCAACTTTGGAGCACTGTGAATCCTAAAAACATTTCTTTTTAAATTTTGATTGCTATTCTATATGTACAACCCATCTAGTAATTGTACATCACTATGTGGCAACCTTTCTGTTCACTAATACCATCCCTATCTCTTTGATTTGGTTATCCATTCCTTTTTCCAAAACATTCAGAAGTTTATTTTCCTTTAACATAAAAAAAAAAAACTTTCTCAAATCCTTTGTGGAAGAATGTATCAGTGATGGTCCTGTCAATAGATAGAAATCATCATACAGTAATTGAACAGAAGTTCATATAAAGAATTGTTAACTGTATTAGTAGATTCGGGTAATGCAGTGTTAGCTAGTAACGTGGGAGAAAACTCTCAATTACAGAAATAGCAGATAGAATGGCCACTAATCCTAAGACTGAGACAAAGCGACCACAGAAGAGTATATGCACCCCCAGGCTGAGATCTGGACCTTGTGGGAGAGAACACAGCTGTAGCTCATTGAATGGCAGGGAAGTCGTTTTGGTGTTGCCCTGGCACAATTTACTATAAGTCTGCCCTCTGGTCTTTGCTGGCATTCCACCGTCTAGAGTGCTGGGGAATGCTCTTCGTGGGGAGTACCTTGGTGGAGATTCTTCTATGAGATGATCTAAGCCGGTCATCAGGGAGAGCTGGCCACTGGGTAGCTGGCTGTGATGCACTCACTCTAGGCGCTGGGCAGTGCTGAGGCCGTGGTGCTACAGAGGCTGGATGCTTCAGAAGCTGCCTAAACTCTAGGAGCCTACCACACATTGTAAAAGCATGTTTGACCTAGAAGGAAGGAAATCCCTTTTCCTTCAATGACACTGTAGCACCCTCTGTAGATAAAATTTAACATCATGCTAGCTGGCAAAAGAATATTTTGCATCCCAAACAGGCATTGAAAGGTGAACTTGGACCTGAGAGACAGTTAATTGACACGTGGCACAAAATCCTTGTCGTGAACAAATAATTGTATTTTTGCTTTAATTTGGTTAGATGGAATTTTCAGAATAATCCACAAAGACTTTAGGTGCCAAAAAGAAACTTATAATCTTGATGTAGAGAAGTTCATGGATGTGATGTTTGAAGCTCTCTCCAGATTCTGGCAAATATAGTCATTTGCCCCAAGGCCAGTGATTTGAGAGAGACCCTAAGCTGGTTTCAAGATCAAATACCTGTAGTTATACTATGATTCCTGGATGGCTTTAGGCAGGAGCAGGAGATAATGCAATAGAAAGTATGAAATAAAGTCCAGGGTTTCATCCTACACAGAATCAAAACCACAGCAACAACAACTATGAACAACAACAACAAAAACAAAAAGCCCTGAGGTCCCCTTCCTGCCTCTGTTCATATTTTGCCCTTAACCGACTTCCTCTCTGTAAAGTTAACTTTTGGTGACGTAACAAAGAATGAAAGCTCATGCAAAGAATGGATGACTCTCCTATAACACCATTTCTCTATAGATGGTCATTTTTTTTCTAATAGCCTTCATTGTTAAGATTGGAAAATAAAAAAAAAATCTTAGGAAAAAGAAAAGAAACTCAGTGAACCTAAGCAATGCTGCTATAATTTGTTTTATTAATAAGTCCAAGAAAATCAGACAAGATGTAAGTGTAAACAAATCATAAATAAAAATCCAATTTAACATTTAAGCTAAGACTGAATTATTTCTGATCAATAAGTTATTGATCCATTTCAAAGGGCCACCTTGAATTTTCTTTATGGTTTGTTTTAACCTTTATATCTGAAAAACACATTTTCAGCTATATAAGCTAATACCTATAAAGATATTTCATTTCATTAAAGATTTTATGTATTAAAATGAAAGCAACTGGGAATTGAACATAATGGTTTAAATGTAGAGTATTTGCAAGAGCATGCCTATATACACTTTGGATAGTTCTGAGGAATAACACATAATATTTCTTTTTGTATTTTACTTCACATATCACAGACGTCATTCTCAACATTAGTATGGCTCTTACGGTTGTTGAGGTAAAACAAATTCAGATTGGCTTAGGAAAAATGTATGTACTCATGAAATCCAAGGAAAGGTATAACAGTAAACCATGGCAAGGAAGGGAGTAAACCCATCCATCTATGAGGTATTTTTTAGTATTCGCTATTTGCACCATCTTCCAAAAGGGGAGAACCAGGAAAGTATATAGTATAGCTCCTGACCTCACCGAATTTGATGTGTTATTTACTGCAATTTGAAGAATGTGTACTGAACTCCTGAGTATATTCCAGTCACTCTTCAAGGAGCTAGAGATACAAAGATGAGTAAGATATGATCTGAATTCCTACAGAAATAGTTGACTTCTAAATATGATGGTTATGAAGCACTTCGTGGATATGTTGGGATTTAATTAGGATAGTCTTTAGTTACATGATTAGAAGATTCATATTGGGTTAATAGTCTAAACTGACTTACATGTGCAGAAGGGATGTTAGGGAATCTGAAGTACATGAATTTGGAATGCAAGGCCTGAATAAAGGTAGTGAGCTAGAAGGAAAGATTGCTTCACTCAAACTCTAAAAGGGAATATTTCAAGTGGCTGTTGCTTTGTTATCACTCAGATCATGTCTTATAAACAATTATCCACTGTATGTATAAGGTCATTTTTTACATTGCTATTTTATTTTAGGAAAGCATGTGCTACCTACTACCAGGGAACTACAATAATTTTTGAAAAGTCCACTACACAATACTTCATCTGAGAGCGCTTCCCTGACTCTTCTTGGCTGACAGATGGCCCCAGGATGGCTTGTTCTCCTGTTCTCTAAGCCTGCTCTCTCGGGGGATGCTTCCTCTTCCACACTCAGTTATGTAGGTGAATACAGCCTCTTTACCTTACCTCTCTTCTTGCTGGCCGAAAAGGCACATTCACAACTTCCTTAACTTAAAAATTACTGATGTTTATTATGGACCTGTTCCTATCATCTCTAGGATGATTACTTTTGCTTTCATTCTCTTGATCTCACGGCGCCAGTTTGCCTTTTATCACAACTACCACTCACATATCCTTAGTGAAGACAACAGACAAAGCATAGTTTGGGAACTCTACTACAATCTGCCAAATCAATTTATGCTTTTAATCTTAAAATTTTGGTATAAGTCTAGCTTCTGCGATAAATGTAGAGCTATTAAATATTTTGTTTATGTCACTTACTTTAGCAAGAATTAAGGCCAAAGGAGAATTCTGAAAAACAAGTTTGGTTACTATATCTTCTCATAACTGATTTCCATTGTCAACATTTTTTTTTGCATTTTTATGTAGTGTAATCATTATAAATAGGGTTCTTCAATAATTTTTACTTAAAATTATTTTTTCTGCCAGCTTTCTACCCCTGTAATGTTAGAAAAGTAATTATTTTTTTCCTGGAAATACGTGCTATTTATTAGCTAATTAATATCTTTATGTTGTGGCTTCACTTTCAATTAGATGTCCATTTATTAACTCTAGATCTTAAAATGATAACCAGTTGGGAACAATTTACATAAAGGAAAAGGCAATGTCTTTGGAGTTATGAAAGCTTCAACATTTATTAGCTGTGGTATTTCCAATATTTATCTACATTTTGTGTCAATATCTTCCTCTGACATGTGAATGATATATTTATTCACTCAACATTTTTCAGCAAATGATTTATGTAGGAACTGTTAAACAACAGTGGATGCAGAGAAAAAACAAAACATTACTACATTTAAGACACTCATAACGCTACTTCTCCAATTAAAGTACATAACCTGTGCAAAATATTAACTCAGTACACATTCAACTAAATTTGGTTATTTTCTCTCTCACTTTTTAGATTTTTTCCAATGCTAATTCTAAAATGCAGCTCCTTGCTGTTTGGCGTCAACATGTTTGGTAACTTCCTTATTATATTCTGTTTGGATGAGCTAATACTGATTTCTAATTTCTAATGCATTTGGTTTACATAGAAATGTTATTGCTTCAGTTAGTACCTTGTGAGACTATTTTACAAGATAATTTAACATCTAGAAAATAATTTTTAAATTTTAAAAATTACTTTTAAATATTAAAGTTTTCAGCTTACATCCACTGATAGGTTCACTTAACATAGAAAATGATTTTGAAATTTCAAAAATGAGTGTGCCAATTAAGATGAATTGTGTGGAGAAGAAAGTATGTTTGATAAGGTTATCCATTCCTCTAGGGTAGCATGCCATGTTTCATAACATAGTATAATTATGAAGAAAAAGAAACATGTCCTAGATCTAAATGCAGTATAGGATAGAATTCTAGACAAGGAACAGAGTGTTAATATCTAACTATTTCTAACTCATAATAGTTTATTAACTTGTGACTTCATGTAATTCACTTTATCTCCTTTTCCATTTGTGAAATGGGAATAATGTTATGTCAGCATGCTTCACTGTGCTGCTGTCTCCTTGAATGTAGCTGTCCACAGTATGATCTGAACACAGCTGAAAAAAATACTCACCTTGGTAAAGGTCTTTCACAAATGCCTAAAATAAAAACGGATGCCTAAAATAGCAAAACATCCCAGGCTTTCTCAGTTTCCCAGATACACAGACACAGACTCTAAAGGCTATTTAAATTGAGTAAGACAGATTGTACATACAGACCCTTCAACTTCAGTGGTAATATATAAAAGATAAGCAGTTTCAACCTGTGTTTTCCACAAAGTGAAATTATTAGGAAGCTAAATACTTTGTATTTAGAAATGTTATTTTTGTAGCTATTTCAGTTGTATAAAATAGTTATTCATACAGTGAAATGACTTTCAAAGTGGTATCTGTAAAGGAAAATAATGCATAAAAATTGCATTTCATACTTCGAGCACCCATCTATAGTCACAGGGGCAAGAGGTGTAATTTGATATCACTATATAAATTAGAAAGATTTTATTATGGCATTTGATCTGTGTAAATACAGAATTTATATAGCTGATACATTTTTTTATATATATATTAAAAATGTATCACCTATATAAATAAATATATTTATATATGTGTTTTTAGGAAATGATTCTGCCCCATACATTTACTTATCCTTCTTTCCTGCTGTAGAATGAAGGGAGAAAGGGAGGGAAGGAGGAAGAGCTATGAGAAATAGTAGCTGTATCAGATTGTGAGTAAAAGGCAACTGCATACAGCTCTTGAGAAATAACTGAAAGATCAAAAGCAATTTTGGAGTGTGTTCAGGATCTTCACAAAGTTGTGGCACCCACTTGACATTTATGTCTTAAAAGAAAATAAAAAATGAGTGTCTGATTTTACTAGTCTAATGTTTGAAGTGGCAGAAGTGACCAGTAGCCAGGAAAAATTCATATATATAGTGCAAAGAATATTGGACCAGATCCAGTACCATCCCTGACAGACTTTATTGCCAAATATTAAAATATGGACTATATTCCCTATGCTGTACTTTTCATCCCTGTGTCTTATTTTTATAACTGGAAGTTTATGATTATATCTCTTAATCCTGTTCACCTATTTCGCCCATTTCCCTACCCTTTTCCTTCTGGCAACCACCAGTTTGTTTTCTCTATTTGAGTCTATTTCTGTTTGGTGGTGGTGGTTTTATTCATTTGTTTTTTTAGGCTCTACATATAAGTGAAATCATAAAATACTTGTGTTTCTCTGAATTATTTTACTTAGCATAATACCATCTGGATCCATCCATCTTATTGTAAATGGCAAGATTTCATTCTTTTTCTTATGGCTGAGTGACATTTCAGTGTGTGTGTGTCACACTACTTTAACCATTCACCTATTGATGTATATTTAGGTTGCTTCCGGTTCTTGGCTATCGTAAACAATGCTGCAATAAATTTAAGGGTGCATATATCTTTTCAAATTAGTGTTTTCATTTTCTTTAAATTAATACCCAGCAATGCAATTATTGGATAGTCTGATATTTCTATTTTTAATTTTTTGAGGAATATCCATACTTGTCTATACTGGCTACACCAATTTACATTCCCACCAAAAGTGCAGAAAGGTTCCCTTTTCTCCACATCCTCACCAACACTTGATATTTCTGACTGTTGTGAGGTGATATCACATTGTGGTTTTGATTTGTATTTCCCTGATGATTAGTGATGTTGAGTATCTTTTTATCTGTCTGTTCGCAATTTGTCTTCTTTGGAAAAAATGTCTGTTCAGGTCCTCTGCTCATTTTGAATTGGATTATTTTTTGATGTTGAATTTTGTGAGTTCTTTATATATTTTGGATATTAATCCCTTATTGGGTATAGCATTTGCAAATATCTTCTGTTGAACAAGAAGGAACTGAGGCTATACAGCAATCCCAAAGTTTATTTGGAGTTTTTAGGAATTCAAATTTGGGAGACACAGATTTAGGAGCAACTTGAAATGTGTTCCAAGCTGGCGAAGAGAAAAACAGAGTTTATAAAGGAAAACCACAGTCTTATGTAAGTTCTTTTGAAAGAATTCTGATTGTCATATGCAAAAATAACTAATGTTGGTCTGCATAGGATAGGTTACTTGCTAGTTGCCAGGTTGGAGTTCAGTGAAGTAAGCCTCATTCTGAAAATTGTAACAGGGTGTGGCAATTTGTGGTTGGCATGATCTAAAGTTCATGTACCATTCACATGTGGTTGTTCATAAGACCATCCTTCCCAAAGGCCTCCTGGCTTCAATTTAGGGCTCCTTGATGTTCCTAACTTCATTTCAGATCTTCTGTTCACACTTTTCTCATTCAGTAGGTTGCTTTTTCATTTCATTGATGATTGCCTGTGGTTTATAAAATCAGTGGTCTCCTGTGCTGTACAAAAACTTTTTAGTTTGCTGTAGTCCAATAGTTTATTTTGCTTTTGTTTCTCTTGCATGAGGAGACATAACCAGAAAATGTTGCTGAGGCCAAAGTCCAAAAGATTATTACTTTGTTTGTTTTTTTAGGGGTTTTATGGTTTCAGGTTTCAGACCTCTTATTTAGGTCTTTATTTTGAGTATATTTTTGGGAATAGTGTAAAAAAGTGGTGCAGTTTCATTCTTTTACATGTGGCTGTCCAGTTTTTCCAGCACCATTTATTGAAGAGACTGTCTTTTCCTCATTGTATATTCTTGCCTCCTTTGTCATAGATTAATTGACCATATAAGCATGGGTTTGTTTCTGGGTTTTCTATTCCATTGATCTATGTATCTATTTTTGTGCCAATACCATACTGTTTTGATTACCAAAGCATTGTAGTATAGATTGAAATCTGGGGTTGTGATAGCTCCAACCTGGCACACTATTTTTTTGATTCTATGGAATTTACTTAATTACTCTTTTCCTTAATCTTCTCAGGTATAATTTCAGTCTCTTGGAAAAATATGTGAAAATATAACCTTAGTCATTTTAAAATATATATATTTTTTTACTTTTCACATTGTGAAGAAAATGTTTTAGCACACAGCATAAGTACACACTTTAAAAAGCATACTGATTGCTTATCTTTATCCCTTTATTTATGGGGGAAAATGCTCTTTCCTCTAATGATCTTTATCATTCACTGAACACTGAAATAACATTCATGGATTTCTGAATGATGTAAATAATCAAAATTTGTATTTAATTATTTTCCTTGAGATACTTGTTTGTTTTCCTGCTATGCCAAAAAAAGTATTTCTCATAAAATTTGAATTTCAATTCTAAATTTCTTCATGATACTATGATTCCTATAACTATTCTTTGCAGCAGTTCTCAAATCATCTTTCCTTACCATATTATATGGTATAAATACTATTTAATTTAAAATGTAGCAGTACAAATCTTTTATTAGTTTAATATGTTGCCTTTTTTAGGGTCTGTACATACTTTAGACTTGTTTACAGATTAGTACACTGAATTAACTTTGGTTCTTTGTCCCTACTGAAATGAGTGAATGTATCTTATCAATGCAGATTTATTTCAAATGTAGTTTAGCCCTTAATAAGTAATACTTTGCTAAGGTAGCTCATATTTAAAAATGTGATATATTTGTAATAAAGTAGGGTTGAATTTGAATAATGCTACTGCAAATTTGAGGCAAGAAAATGTGAAACTTCATCAGAAGTAAAGGTTTAATGCTTGAAAGAGTACTGTCGAAAAAGTGGAAAAGACAACCTGTAGAATTGGGAGAAAATATTTGCAAATCATACATTTGAGAAGGACTTGTATCCAAAATGCATAAAAAATTCTCACAGTTCAGGGCGCCTGGGTGGCTCAGACAGTTAAGCATCTGCTTTCAGCTCAGGTCATGATCCTGGAGTCTTGGGATCGAGTCCCGCATCGGGCTCCCTGCTCAGCAGGGAGCCCGCTTCTCCATCTGCCTCTGCCTCTCTCTCTCTCTCTCTCTCTCTCTCTCTCTCTCTCTCCCCCTCCCTCTCCCTCTCCCTCTCTCTCCCTGCCTTTCATGAATAAATAAATAAAATCTTAAAAAAAAAGAATTCTCACAATTCAGTAATAAAAATTCAGGCCAATTTTAAAATGGGTAAAGGATTTGAATACGCATTTCTCAATAAAAGATACACAAATGGCTAATATGTACATGAAAACAATGCTCAACGCTGAGGAAATGCAAATCAAAACCACAGTGATTCCACTTGACACCCACTAGGATGACTATAATAAAAAGGATGCACAATAACAAATATTGACAAGAATGTAGAGAAAGTAGATTCTTCATACATTGCTGGTAGAATTGTAAAATGACAAAAGTGTTTGGAAAAACTTTGACAATTCCTCAGAATGCTAGGTATATAAAGTTAACATTTGAGCCAGTAATCTAGTTTTAGGTATATACTCAAGAGAAATGAAAATACATGTTCACCAAAATGTTCATAGCAATATTATCCACAACAACCAGAAGAGGAAATAACCCAAGTGTCCATCAGCTGATGAACGGATATACAAATGTGGTGTATCCATGAAGCAGGAGAGCGAGGCTCTTACTGAGTCGAAGAATGTATCTCACAGACAAAGGAGAGTGAGCAAAGCGGTAGTTTTATTAAGCAGAGATACAGAAAAAGCTCTCAGGAGTGAGAGCAGTCCAACTGTGTTGCCAATGAGGGCTTTTCATCTCAGGCCTTTTATTAGGACTTTACTAGGAAACTTACTGATAGTTAGGTGGTCTGGAACTAGACATGACACTATACATTTGTGAGAGTCTTTGTTTCTTGTGACATCTGTGATCTGTAGATATGTTTTGCTAGATCTGGTTAATTTTACAGCTAACTTCTCCTTTTTTGGCCTGATTTTTTTTTTTTTTTTGGTGGTTATTTTCTCTTTTCTGTGGTTACAGTGTAATTATTAGAAAAACATTTTAACCCTATCAGTTGGGACGGGGTTCCTTAACTCTAATTTTGTCCTGTCTCAGTGTCTCTATAGTTGAAATGTCCTCAGAGCCTAGTTGGGCTAGGCTCAATCCCCCCATCTAAAGTCCCATCCTTTCCCTATTCATCCATATAAGAGGAATGTTACTGTGCCATAAAAAGGAAAGAAGTACAAATTTTAGGACTGTTTGTTCCAGCACTTTGAAAAATGTCATGGGAACTTTGATCGGGATGGCGCTGAGGTTTAGATTGCTCTGAGTAGCATAGACATTTTAACAGTGTTTAGTCTTCCAATCCATGAGCTTGGAATGTTTTTCCATCTTTTTGTGTCTTCATCAATTTCTTTCATGAGTTTTCTGTAGTTCCTAGAATATAGATACTTTGCCTCTCTGGTTAGGTTTATTCCGAGGTATCTTATGTTTTTTGGTGCTATTGTAAATGGAATTGTTTCTCTAATTTCTCTTTCTACAGTTGCATTGTTAGTGTATAAGAAAGCAACTGATTTCTGTGCATTGATTTTTGTATCCTGCCACATCACTGAATTGCTCTATGAGTTCTAGTAGTTTGGGGGTGGAGTCTTTTGGGTTTTCCACAAAGTATCATGTCATCTGTGAAAAGGGAGAGTTTGACTTCTTCTTTGCCAATTTAAATACCTTTTATTTCTTTTTGTTGTCTGATTGCTGTTGCCAGGACTTCTGCTATGTTTGTTTGTTTGTTTTTTGAAGATTTTATTTATTTATTTTGACAGAGAGAGAGGGGGAACACAAGCAGGGGGAGTGGGAGAGGGAGAAGCAGGCTTCCCACCAAGCAGGGAACCCGATGTGGGACTCAATCCCAGGACCCCGGGATCATGACCCGAGCCGAAGGCAGACACTCAACGACTGAGCCACCCAGGCACTCCCCTACTATGTTGAACAATAGTGGCGAGAGTGGGCATCCTTGTTGTGTTCCTGATCTTAAGGGAAAGGCTCTCAGCTTTTCCCCATGGAGGATGATATTTGCTGTGGGTTTTTCACAGATGGATTTTATGAACTTGAGGAATGTTCCCTCTATCCCTATACTCTGAAGAGTTTTAATCAGGAAAGGATGCTGTATTTTGTCAAATGCTTTTTCTGCATTGAGAGGACTATATGGTTCTTCTGTCTCCTCTTATTAATGGGTTCTATCACATTTGCAAATGTTGAACCAACCTTGCATCCCAGAGATAAATCCCACTTGGTCATGGTGGATGATCCTTTTAATGTATTGTTGGGTCCTATTAGCTAGGATTTTGTTGAGAATTTTGGAATCCATATTCATCAGCGATATAGGTCTTAAATTCTCCTTTTTGATGGGGTCTTTGCCTGGTTTGGGGATTAAGATAATGCTGGCCTCATAGGATGAGTCTGGAAGCTTTCCTTCTGTTTCTATTTTTTGAAACAGCTTCAGGAGAATAGGTATATTACTTCTTTGAATGTTTGGTAGAATTCCCTGGGGAATCCATCAGGCCCTGGACTCTTGTTTTTTGGGAGGCTTTTGATCACTGCTTCAATCTCGTTACTGGTTAACAAATGTTGGAGAGGTTGTGGAGAAAGGGGAACCCTCTTACACTGTTGGTGGGAATGCAAGTTGGTACAACCACTTTAGAAAACAGTGTGGAGATTCCTCAAAAAATTAAAAATAGAGCTTACCCTATGACCCAGCAATTGCACTATTGGGTATTTACCCCAAAGACACAGATGTAGTGAAAAGAAGGGCCATATGCACCCCAATGTTCATAGAAGTAATGTCCACAATAGCCCAACTGTTGAAAGAGCTGAGATGCCCTTCAACAGATGAATGGATAAAGAAGATGCAGTCCATATATACAATGGAATGTTACTCAGCCATCAGAAAGGATGAATACCCAACTTTTATATCAACATGGTTAGGACTGGAGGAGATTATGCTACGTGAAATAAGTCAAGCAGAGAAAGTCTATTATCATATGATTTCACTTATTTGTGGAACATACGGAATAGCATGGAGGACATTAGGAGAAGGAAGGGAAAAATGAAGGGGGAGAAATCGGAGGGGGAGACGAACCATGAGAGACTATGGACTCTGAGAAACAACCTGAGGGTTTTAGAGGGGAGGAGGGTGGGGGGAATGGGATAGACTGGTAATGGGTCTTAAGGAGGGCGCGTACTGCATGGAGCACTGGGTGTTACATGAAAACAATGAATCGTGGATCACTACATCAAAAACTAATGATGTATGGTGACTAACATAACATAATAGAATAAAATTAAATTAACAAAAAAAGAAATGAAGTACTGATATATGCTACAACATGGATGAAACTTGAAGACAGCTAAGTGAAAGAAGGCAGACAAAAGACGGCATATATTCTGTGATTCCACTTACATGAAATATGCAGAAAAGGAAACCCATACAGGCAGAAAGATGAGTGGTCACCAGAGGATGTTGGAGTGGGCATGGAGAATGACAGCTGATGGGTTCAGAGTGTTTCTTGGGGTGGAGAAAACGTTTTGGAATTACATAGTGGTGATGGTTGCCCAATTCTGATTATCCTAAGAACAACTGGATTATACACTTCATAAGGGTGAATTTTGTAGTAGGTGAATTATAACTTAAAATAGTGATAAAATTATTTTTTTAAATTGGAATATGTGTCAGGATATTGAGGAAACAAACAGTATCAAAGAATATAATTGGGATATTATTTAAAAAGAAATTAGATTTTCCAAAACCAGAAAAAATACAAACCTTTGAACTTTCAGATTTATTATGGATACAGAATTGTCTATTAATGATATTAGAATTTACAAAATTTTAACTAAATCAGAAATCCAAATGCTAAGCACTGAGGGATGTAGTGTGTATTTAAATCAGTCCCTGAAGATTTGTAGCTTATGATTTTAATGCATAGGTTTCGAAAGTAGTAACACAATACTATCATGTATAATGATTAATGTTCCCATGCAGATATGCACTACAGACATGCGGCTAAGAATTACTCATTTAAGTAACAGAGAGGTTATATTTTAGGTTAAAATTATCTTATAAGTGCACCCTTAAGAGGCTTTGTAGTTTTCCTATTTCAAATGCACACCTTGTAGTAAAATAGGTTGTTTAGTACTTTTGATGAATTTTGTTTGAAGTCAGAAGGTAGAACAAATTATTTATCTGTCAGGAGAAAACATAAAACATTTTTGAGGTATTATAATTCAATTAACTTGTAATTTCCAATAATCATCTTTAATTTGAATAGTTTTTTTAACTTTCTAGCACATCTTTTGAATATCTTGTCTCATTTGACCCTCACAAAATCGGTGAGATAGGATGTATAACTATCATCCCTCAATTTTTACCAAAGAGGAAACAGATAAAATGATATTAAGTGTAATATTGCATAGTTGGATGTTTATTATAAAGCCATGATGGAAAGCACAGATATCCTAATATGCTCCATCCATTTTCCTACCCTGTTGGAATAGTATTGATGGAACAGTGGTGTTGGTGGGATGAGAGAAGGACAGGGTGTTGGGAGACTTAGTGTCCTGAACAATGATTTTATAAAGAATAGACTGGGAGCAGATAGTTCAGAAGCTAACAAGCAAAGAAATAAAAATATAAATAATTGCATAGTTAGATATAACTTCTAAGTATATTACCTTATAAAATTTCTGTTCAGTAGGATTTAGATATTAGAGATTCAAGAGGTTCTCAGCATAAAAATATGTTATCAATTAGATCATGTTACCATATGTACTTAAAAAGTGTCTGGGCTGCTGCTGTGTCCTCAAGACTAATAATTATGTAAGTTAGAAACAACATACCATATGGTTCCTCTTCCCAAATGAAAGTCAGTTACTTCTAATTAAGCATTTCAGGAAAGCATTTTGGCTATTTCCCAAATAAATTTGAATTCATTTCTTTTTAGGAATGGCAATCTAATGATGGCCCTGGTTTTTGGTGCCCCCCTGATGCTTTATGTGACTATAAATCGAAATCTACCTTTTAAGACAACAGAATGTCACAGTGCATTGCTCTTCGTTCTACCAAGCGTGAGGCATCCCATACCATCTCAAGATGATATAATGGCACTTTTACATTACTCCAGCCATAGCAGCTTTCCCCAGTCTCCTACCTTCAAGATAGAAATTGGACAATTGTAATATGAGGACACAAAGCTGTTGTTCCATGACTAAAGTTGCAGGATAGAGATGAGCCTCCTTCTGTGTTATGTAGTTGGGCTCCAGGAAGACACAATTACTACTCAACACATGGATGCTCTCAACAGCCTGGCCTGGTTTGCAATTGAGGCATATCAGTGTGTCTTTTCTCCCTTTTATTTACTATTAAATTGTAGATTTAGAAGATACAAACTTAACAGAATACTCCAGTAATAAGGGTCTTTTTACCTTTTAGGGAATACCTGGATGTAACACTTGTCCTCATTTTATTGTCCTTTGAAATAACTAACATTTTATTCTTGTGAGGTACAGTGAAATGTACCTGAAATGTTCCTGAAATGTCCCTACCTATCATTCACAGAAATCATTATTTCCTTCTGCCTCACCAATTCAGTAATTATTTTCTCTCCTATCAGATTATACTGTCACATACTTTTGCATCTTATTAAGTGCTAATATAAGAATAAATGTGATTGTATATTTTCCTATTATATACCCCTTTTCCTTCCTTTCCCCTCATTTTTCCCCCACAGCAAACTAAGTTTTTACTTAGACATTCTTAACAATTCAGTATAATTATAATTTTTGTTAAATGGTAGCTCTTGTGACTATCCAGAATAGTGCTTTTCATTTGAAGGTTTTAACATACCCAATCAACAAAAAGGAAAGAAGGAATGAAAAAGGAGAAAGGAAAGGGAGGGATGGAGGAAGGGGAGGAAAAACACTTTTTTCAATCTTCATTTCCTGAAACTTGATACATACATTTTTCTCTGAGTAGCAGAATTGTAGTTGCACGGAATAATACTTTGTCATTAAAGCACCTGTGAATGCCCTTTAGCATTTAGATGACCAAGAGAATCTCCTCTGGACCAGACTTCCTCTCTTGCCCACCTCTGAGTATCATCTTTCAATGAGTTTTTCCTCTACTGTGATGACCTGTGCTAGGATATCACTTTCTTGCATCAGGGGTCTTAGTCCCCATTTTCTCCTTGTGAACTTGCTTCTATTTCACCCCACTAATGTTTTGACAGGCTTGCTTGCTTCCTCCTATATTTCTCACAAACTGCTCTTTTCTTACCATATTTACTTCTTAGCTTTGATTTCAGTGTGCTTGCTTAATGCTGCCCTTCTATTTCCAGAACTTAGTGCTCAATACTTCCTTTCTATATGATTCTGTCATAAACAGATTTTTAAAAAAAAATTCAGCAATTTTTGTCAGAAAAAGTTTGATTTGGGTTTGTTGACCTTAAAAAATCAGTTATTTTACCAGTGGAAATGGGTTTTTTTAGGAATAGCAGAGAATTGCAATTTGGAACACAAGCTATGACAAAAAAATTATATATGTATATACACACACACACACATATATAGACTAGTCTAACAAAAAAGGAGAACAACATAATTTTATGGAGAAGTTGGAAGAAGTTGGAAGGGGTTGTTTTCAAGGGAAGTATATTGAAGAAAAGCAAGAGTTCAGGGTAATGGACGATATGTCATTGGCTGAGTTGCTGGGGTAGTCAGATTCTTATAGGGATGCTGTGTATATCTTGTTGAGGTCTGTAATTGATGGTTCTTGCCTGTTGATGATTCTTCTTTCTGGTCTGTAAATTGACAGTTCTTCCTGTAGCTGACTTCAAGTGGTACAGTGTGAGAGCTCCCCCTTCTGGTCTCCTGACTTCACTTTAGTGAGGTTTCCCTTAATTTTTTCACAAGTTCCAGGTAAATAATAGGTGCAGTAACCTTCCCTGAAAATCTGTGAACGCAGTGATCTTTCTTTCCTAATCATTGGTGTTCTCAAAACCACGGCACAATATCTGGCCCAATAAAGGTTTGGTCAGGTGGGATACGTGTTTATGGCATGTCCAACATTCTTGTTGGCTACAGATATTACCAGTATCTTAATACAGGCTCTGTTAAAGACTTGTAATTAATGACATTTCTATGACCTGGGTTAGAAAATCTAAATATTTTGGCTATCAAATATTAAAAGATACATTTTTCCATATGCCTCAAAACATTTTGAATTTCTAAGACCTTGGATTTTTGTTTTAATTTTTATCTAAGCAACAATTTCTCATTTTGATGAATCCAATATATTCTTTGTGAAATAATGAAAAAGAAATGTTACTTTATAGATATACTAATGGTAATACAGACAACTCAGTTGCCCGAGAACATAGAAGTATACTGACAGGAACAAGATAGACTTTTGTCTTCTGGTGCACTCTCAAAAACCAACTGCTTTTGCTATAGTTACGATTAAGGATAGAAAATGAGAAGATTATATCAAAAAGTCTCTTTAGAATTTTCTTTTAGGTTATTTCAATTTGACATAGTTTTATTTTATCAGAGCTGACCTTTTGAGCAGTGAAAAGACAATTTCACCTCCAACTGAACATTAATTCATACTAATTAGATGTTAGGAAGTCATGTGACTACAACAGCTAAGCAAACATGACATATCTGAGGAGATTTTAAAATGTGTCCCTTCAGACTCTGATGTATATGATCCTTGCTGGCAATTTGCCGTTGGTTATGGAAACACTCTTTGAAGTCCTGGTTTCTCATACACTAATCTAGGCAGCTAGTAGACATATGGTACATTAGTAATAGAGTGATGTATGTTCTCTCTTTCTAGCACCATACCTACCTCTTTGTTTTGCCTCTCTGTACAACTCTCATAATCATTTCAGTATGAAAGACACTGGAGGTCATATATTTAATTAAATTTCTAGGGGGCAATTAACAACAACAGTGCGACTTTATCTTCTCATTCTCCTTTATTTTCTCATCTCCCCACATGACTTAAGTTATTACTTTCCCCTTTCTCCTTTAGCCCTCCCCCTTCTCCGTACCAATGGCTGGTGCTGCTATCCTTATAAAACTACAGATAATTAGAAATTACTAATGTGACTAATTTGCTTTGAGAAAATATTTGAGCATGTTATAAATGAGTTAGAAGTTGAAGTAATGAAGCAAATAACAAAAGCAAAGAAGCATTAATCTTATTTTACAAAAGGTCTTTATAGTCACACCCCAGAACAGGGTGTCTGCATATGAAAGAATATTAACATGGAAGAGCAGTGAGATTGTTTGTACAAGCATTAGTCAAAATCGGTACCCACAATTTGCAATCTAATTATCAACCCCCTACCACCTTGTCAAATACCTTTTCTTTTCCCTTTTAAGATAACCCATCAAATTTAGACTTAAATGTTAGGCTATAAGTTGAGTCTAGAGCAAAAGAAATTTCCTAATAGACGAAAAGGCTATGGGGATGCAATTTCTTAAGATGCCATAGAACTAATCCCAGTTTACATCAGATAAACACCACTCTCACTTCCCCATCTTTGTCACCTGAAACGTTTAATTAGCTGGGTTCCTTACACCTATACACCATTCCTCTTCCACTGTATTCTATTCAGTGTCCTGTACCCCGCTCAGAAGACTTCTTATGGCTTACTATTGCCAGCATGTGAGAGATCTAACAGGCAATTCAAAACCGAACCTCAGAATATCTTAGCAGTATTAACTCCTGCCATATAACCCTATGCGCTCATACAACAGCTCAATAATTGAGAACAAAAAAGCTGAATTAAGCATACAGTTAATAATCTTTAAAAGGCTCATAAATATTTAACTTTTAATTTAATAAACATTAAATATGGATTTTTTACTGTTACCCATAGGAATGCAAAAAAAAATCGTATTCTAAATAATAATTAAAATAATTATCTTAATTTTTGAAAACTAGAGATTTCTAAATTTCTATTCGTATTTTATATTTTATTCATATATTACAATTCTTTAAAATTTCCAAAGTTAATTTTTATATTCAATTTCTAACAGACTTAATTTGCTGCTATTTTTAGTCATATTTGAATCATTTAGTAAGGTGCTATTTTTCAGTTGCTCTTTTCTGGGAAACTTTGGGTGGGATGTAGAGCAAAGATTACTATAGTGGTGAACAGCACTGCTTCCAAATAGATCTGTCCAAATATATCTGAGTTTGGCCTGGGCATTACTAGCAGGGTAACTCTGGCATATTACTTAAATTCCCTGAACCACATGTGGAAAACGGTGGTAATAATATGCACCATGCCTTATGTTGCAAAGGTTGAGTTAATGCCTGTAGTTAATTCTCAATATATGTCAGTTATTATCAATGATGATTATTGCTTAAGCCTAAAAATATATATATAAATATTAGATTGGGAAGGAACATGAAAATTAGAAATAGTGTTGTAATATCAAAGCAGATATAGTACTATTGAAATAGTATTGAAAAAATCAAAGGAATTCAACTCGTTTTCTGTTTTTTGTTTTTTTTTTATAAACATGCATTTATATGATGATTCAGAAATAGAATTAAACATCTGTCATCGGTAACTTAGGTAAATTTTGAAAAAAATTTGCTTGTACCTTTGTGCAGTTAGGAAAGGAGGTGAAAGTTTAAGGTTCACTGAAGTTTGAAATGTTTAAAATATAAAGTTTATAATAACATAATTCTAGTTGGTCTCATTTTTAGAATACAGATTATAATGAGGTCATTTATATATTGGCAAGTTTTGTGTACATGTGCATGTATGTGTGAAATACATATATAGGTATTTGTGCACAGATATTTTTTAAGAGATTATTTTGCAGGTGTATTAAAAATTTTTCCAAGTGTCTGAGTGAAATAATACTCATTTTACAATATAATTCATAAGAAGGTAACTAACAGTCACTTTGGAGAATGGAAATCATAGCAATAATATTTATAGTAGCTAATATTTATTGCAGTTTTACCATGTACCAGGCATATTCCTAAAATTCTCTAATATACATAAAAATGTAATTTTTACAACAATTCTATAAAGCCTAAACTATTACTGGTACCATTTTATGGTTGAGGAAACTAAGACCCATTTGTTTTAGAAATGATATAAAAACATAGTAACTCTAATTTTTCTTAAAAATAGCCCTAAGTATACATTGGTATCAGTATTTCTACAAATATGTTCTTCATATCTTCTAGATGAAAGGCTGCAAGGCACATGTAAATTATTGTATCCTACAGCCTTTTCTAAACTCAAGGAGGTATTTTTGGCAGGACTAACACTAGCCTACCAATAGCAATGAAATGAATGTTTGTCTTTATTGGAAAGTAAAGTGTGTGTTTTGAATTTTAATGAGCAAATAAAAATATTAAACTGCATAGGATAAATTAATAGCAAAGAATAGAAAGTTAGACCTAGCAAATTTTTACATTTAGATTTTCATGATGATATCACAGGATGGGTGAAGATGCTTAACTGAGCATGTCACTTCATTTGGAAATGGCTGAGATGTTATATTAACATGATATATACATATGCTTCCAGGTGGATATTGAGAATTATCTTCATTAAGAAAAATAATCAGGGCGCCTGGGTGGCTCAGTTGGTTAGGCGACTGCCTTCGGCTCAGGTCATGATCCTGGAGTCCCGGGATCGAGTCCCGCATCGGGCTTCCTGCTCAGCAGGGAGTCTGCTTCTCCCTCTGACCCTCTTCCCTCTCGTGCTTTCTATCTCTCATTCTCTCTCTCTCAAATAAATAAATAAAATCTTTAAAAAAAATAATCAAATTACCATTTATCAGTTTCTTTGGTTTTATGTTGTATCAATAGATGAAAAATTTGATCAGTATGATCCTGTGCCTGTATAACCTGAAGTGATAATTGTAGCTTCCATTGATACTTCTCTCTTGTAATTTATCAACTATTTTTATGGTCATGTAGCTATCCTAATAATTATATCATGTCTTATTTTTACCTTTTAACTAGGTTGCATACCGTTGGAGTACAGAGACTATATATTTATGCTTTTGTTTTTCCCACAGGGCTTAAATAAATCCTCTGTATAGTAGATGTTCAGTAACTTTTTAATTCAAATTCTAAACAACAGTACTTGAGTGTAAACTTCTTTGTAGCTAGACCCTTATTGTTCTTCAATGCAATATAATTACTAATAACTAAAATTTTAACAAAAATTGAAACAAGATAGGGCGCCTGGGTGGCTCAGTCCGTTAAGCGTCTGCCTTTAGCTCAGGTCATGATCCCATGGTCCTGGGATCAAGTCCTACGTCAGGCTCCCTGCCTAGCGGGGGGTCTGCTTCTCCCTCTACCCCCCCGCTCGTGATCTCTCTCTCTCTCTCAAATAAATATTGAAAAAAAAATTAAAGCAAGATAACCATTGTTAAATATATACTGTGATTTCCAAAATCCTCAACTAGAACTCAAATTTCCTTAAAGGCTTTCATCCAACTGATATTTCTGATTTTTCATTTTTGGTGTTCAATTCATGTTAATAGCCAACCAGTGCCTTTAAAATATGTACCTTTAACATCCCAGGCAGACCTCTAATAGTAAATGATTGATATTATGTTGCTTAGGTCATTATCTTTTTTTTTTTTTTTTTTTTGCTTAGGTCATGATCTTTAAAAATTTTATTACACTCTACATGACACTATGCCCTTTGACCAATAATCATGTTGAATATACACACATAAACCTTACATGCTAAAAATAGCTAAGTGAAGTGAATATACCTGCCAAAATGTATATTTATAAGTGAGTACATTTTTAAAGAAAAAAAATTGCAATGGAATTGTTACAGCAAACATTCGGGAACAAACAGCAAATACTAAACTAACAATTGGAGTGTCTGGACCTGCTTATACTGGTTCTGTTATTTTCTGTGCCCCTCATTAGTGACAGATGGCATGGGTCAGAGGCTCAGTGGGCTGTTCCCATATTTCAGACTTATCAAGATGCATTATTTAATAACAGGCTTTGTTCTATTTTCAAAAATGCAGGCAAACAATTATGTATAGCACCGTGCTACTAAGTATGTGTTAATAATTTAGTTTTCAAACTTTTCTTCTTTAATCTGTCTTCAAGGTGAAAAAGAGTGCTGGTGTAGTGAAAAGTGAATGATTACTTCATGTTTGGCTTTCCTTCCATTTTCAACTTAAAAATTAACTATGTACCTAGTCAGAGGTATTGAATAATGTTTCCTTCTACCTAAAATTGCTGTTGAAGCTTTTTTTTTTTTTTTCCCCTCATACACTTCCAGTTATCTCTAGGCACAGCTTTGGGTAATATTTTAGGTTACAAAAATATTTTTTATGATATGATTACATAAATCCTTTATCTACAAACACAAATCATTCAGGGGTTTGTATTTGAAGTGTTTTTAAATAAGCATACAAAGCTAGTGGCTGTGTAGCAAACCTCTAAACTTATTTAAAATATTTCTTTTTTTCCTTATTCTTAGAAAATATGTTATGTCTTTCAACCCTAGAAGAAGTGTTTCTTTCTATAAAGAAACCCTACCATGGGTTTTCTATTTTGATACTAGTCTTATGAATGGGGCATTTGGCCAGGTCACCAAATGATCTAGATCTTACCAGCTGCTACCGTTTCGCCACTACACCACAGCCCTCCCCACCTCCAGACCTTGAGAAAGTCACTTAACTTTATTAAGTACCTATTCTGCTCTTTATCTAAAAATGCCATAAAAATCAGTAAGTGCTTATAGCTGACTTTGGGTAATATTCATAGGTTGTGATTTTTTTAGAGGAAATACCTTATCATGTCTTTTTTTTTTTCTTTGCTCATCCTGTTTAGCCACTTAGAAATCCCAATACCCAACTGAAAAAAACAAAACAAAACTCTATCAGTAGATCTAGATATCTAAGTCTATTGATATAGATATATAGAGTGTTTTTTCAACATCTCGAGTTCTTTAACGATCAATGGCATGAAACAGCCTGTATCAGCTGGGCCACTTGTACAATTGTGTTGTGCATCATGTCAAACAAAGAAAAGGGGGGATAATAAATCAGTACCCTTTTGTTTTGGAGGTTATTAAATGCCTTCACTTTCATACAATGAGAAATTTGATAAACAGAGTTGAGCTTCATGGTTAATGACATTTCCAAATTCTAGAATGTCTGTAAATAATGGAGTAACTTCATTATAAACAATGGAAGATAAAACAAAGAACCTCTCTCCTGACACATGAGAATAAATTACTTCACATCTCATCTATATTTAGAGAACGATGTTGAAGTCTCTTCATTTATCCTCTGATATACATTTTTGGATAAATGATGCTCTTTTTAAACCTGAAGTCCTAATGGCTTAATACAATAAAATATATAGCATTTTATAGGCCTTTTATAACACATCTTGCATGTCACTGTAGTGCAGTTACATACAATATCAATTATTTCCTGAAGTATTATGTAGTTGTAGATCATAAGCTTTTTGCTTAAATTAAACATCACAGCTGGTTGCTTTAATTTGATGCATTATGCCACAAATGTTTCAGCAGCTTGACTAAAATGAGCCATACTGCAGATTCAAAAGAAGAGCTAAGGTCAGTGCATATGAAGCCTAGTCATTTGCAAATTTTCTTTGGGCATATTAAAAAGCATTCTGTAAAATATAGTTTAATGAATGTAACCCAACAAAATATAAGAAAACAGAGTAACTATCACAATGGTGTTTTACTTAAGGAAAGCAATACTATAAATTCTTAGTCTCATGATAGTGTTTACAATAACATTTTTTTTTAATCATGAATATCATGCTTTGAGAGTGGTGTTTACCTATTCCATTGTAAGGCCTTGCTGCCTCTTTCAAACTTAAAACATCACTAAATCTGCAAAGGAAGGCAGTTAGCAAAAAAAAAAAAAAAAAAAAAAAAAAAAGACCAGAATGATTGTCCTCCTGTACCCATGTAAACCCCATCTCCCCCCATTAAAAGACTAGAAAAGCTATCTTTTCACTCAATCTTTCTGCAATCCAAAAGTCTTTCGTTAAGAGGATTGGTAATATCATTAAGATTATCATACATTACAACATGAACCCAAAGCTGTTGTAACTCTAAGCATGTTCTTGTAGCCTGTAGTAATTGACCCTAAATATTATTTTTAAAGCAATTCATAAGGTAAAATTATTTCATCACTTATGATCAGAAAATAGTCTCCCAAATTAGGATTCAGTAACACAACAAACATGAAAGAAATTAGTAGGTTAATACTATGGTATTTCAAGATATGATTAAAAAAAACTGAGTTACTTCCTTATTAATCATAAAATTAAAATATTTTAAAGCTGAATGAGAACCAAAAGATGTCTGAGTTCTCAACATTTATCTAACCATGATCTCTCTGTTCAGAAACATTAGTTGTCCCTAATGTGTAAGTCTCCTGTTATGACATTTGGAGCCCAATCCAGTCCCATCCATATGTCACTAAACTACACTCAGTTATGTGCTCTGACACAGCCATTGTGTGTGTGTGTGTGTCTTAGCCAATATTTAAAATAATCCTCCTCCTTTTAACATAGCTTACTTATTATCTCCTCCTAGAGTTATCCTAAATCCTTTCAACCAAAACTCTTTATTGGTGTATCCACAAAATGTTATTAAGGAATTTAAGTTACAGGATTCTTTTAGTCTATATTAGTTATTTTAACAGCAAGAGTAAGACTCCTTTCTTTGGTTCATGTATCATTCATTTCTTCTTCAGGTCTCCATTCCTCTGTGTACCCAGTTAATGTATACTGAGGTGAATTATATCATTCTAATCTAACACTTTTCTTTATACACACACACACACACACACATAAATTTATATATATAAAATATATGTATATATGTATATATATGTGTATATATATAGAAATATACATATAAATACACACAGATACATACATATTTGTATATATATATTTGTGTGTGTTTATATGTGTACATATGTGTGTATATATATGAAATATATATATGAAATTGAGTTTCAGAGATTGTTTTTTTTTTAAGATTTATTTATTTTATTTTATTTTATTTTTTTATTTATTTTTTTTTTAAAGATTTTATTTATTTATTTGAGAGAGAGAGAATGAGAGATAGAGAGCACGAGAGGGAAGAGGGTCAGAGGGAGAAGCAGACTCCCTGCCGAGCAGGGAGCCCGATGTGGGACTCGATCCCGGGACTCCAGGATCATGACCTGAGCCGAAGGCAGTCGCTTAACCAACTGAGCCACCCAGGCGCCCAAGATTTATTTATTTTAAAGGGGAGGGGGAGAGAGTGAGCGTGAGTGGGAAAGAGAGGCAGAGGGAGAGTGAGAAGCAGACTCCCTGCCAAGCACGGAGCCTGATGAGGGGGTTCTATCCCAGGACCCTGAGATCAGGACCCGATCAATCAAGAGTTGGCCACTTAACTGACTGAGCCACCCAGGCACCCTAGAGATTGTGGTTTCTGAACAAAATAAAATAGTATTATTTCCAGGGTCAAAAATTCATTTTTGGCTCACCTTATGTAGGTACCTCATGACATAGAGTTGAAAAGTGTCCTCTGCTTAAAGTTACTGATATAAGTCAGAGTTTAGAACTACAAGTTTTGAGATGCTCAACGCAGCCTTCATTGCTTTTAGGAGTAAAAAAATATATATATATGCCTTGACCTCCTTATCTCTTGTCTATTCAAACTGTCCTGTGAACCAATATTTCTTTGGTTGATTTCAACAGCAGTAATAATCTGCCTCACCTCACCTTGCCTGTTACCTGCAAGTAATCAATTGAAAAGAATAATCAATTGAAAAGAATAATGGCATTTACGTATAGAGAAACCCAAATGTGGTCATGTTCCTAACTTTGCATTTACCTTGTAGTTATTTTGGGATCCCTCTTAGTCCCATGCCTTTGCACAAATTAGGGATTCTCTTAAGATATTGATCTTCCCTCAATGGAGAGGTGTTCTGGGTTTGAATATCAGCTATGCCACTTACTAGTTCTGTGATTTTGAGTAAGATATTAAGGTCTTCTGTATCTATGATTTCTAATGTGAAAATTAGAATGATACATAATTGTGAGATGTCAGTGAATTAGTCATTGTGAAGCATTTAGAATACCATATGCATTTCTGCTAGTTTTGGCATTTTCTTACAATTGAAATGGCCATTTCATTTCCTTCCAGACATAACCAAGAATGCTTTCCCAAAAAAAGATGCTTCTTCCACAAATCCTCGAGGACATTACCTCTAGAGATTTCACTTTGTCTCAACACAATTTTTCCCCCTGAGCATTCAGTGTGTTTGAGTATGTATCCTGTTACATAATTTCACTACCTAAAATCTTTTACTGGCATAGCATTGCAAAATCCCTGGTGTGTGGATATCCTAGTCTGAAAGAAAATATTCTCAAATTTTCATTTCCATAGACTCTTCATTGTCTAAATGAAAGGACTAGTGTGGGAACTTCAGGTCTAGAAAAGGCAATGGCTGAGGGAATTTTAGCAGTGGACAGGGGACTTCCAGATAACAATATATTACTCATCATTAAGATCAGGGCTGGTCTCTAATGTGCAACAAAAGGTACTGAGAACACAGGCTGAAGCCTCTTTGAACAGTTAACCAAGGGGGCTCCTGCAAGCACTGTTGTAAGAGACCTTGACATTAGCAGTCATTATTTGCTGTTTGGACCTCCTTAAGCACGATGGTAACAAGCTTATTCCATTTTATGTGGATTCTGATGGGGCTTTAGGAATAAACAGTACAAATGCACTTTCAAAGAAGCATTGTCCTGTTCCCACAGGACACAGAAGGTATTTTAGTGGTTTTGTTATTTTAAAATTAGATATCTTAAAATCTTACATTTTATTGTGACCATATATTGTTTCTGCAATCCTGTGAGGTAGCTACTGTTTTACTAAATTTCACTGTTTCATTTTTGAGTTAAAATTGTTGGCTCAAACTGAACTGATAATCTTTGATATTTACCATTTATCATTTCTACTTCCAAGAATGAATAAATGGACTTAACATTTTTTGCAATTAAAAATGAAAACTTCTGTTTATGAAATATGAGAAATATGAATAATTAAATTATTAATTACAAAATATTGAGAAAATGACTTACCTAATTTTAGTTACTATTGCATATATGATCTTTGTCAGTGTTTTAATATCCTCAGAAGCCATTTTTAATAGCCTTTCTAATATGTTCACGTAGTTAGATTCTTTTATTCTAAGAATTATTGTTTCATAACATATCTGGTTTGAGATTAGTATGATTTTAACATACAATTAAAGTATATCTTCAATATTAAAGCAAGCTTATAGTAATGGAATTTGTTTTTTAAAACAGTTAAGTCATTTTAGTATGTTCAAGTATGATTTCTTAATCTCTAAAATTCTTACAGGGTAAGCTCTTTATAGTTCTAGGAAATAATAAAACATCATGTTTCTTAACATTTAAGTTTAAAAACTTAAGATTTATAGTTCAGTATAAAATTTTAGTCATTTAACTTTCAATCTCAATTTTATTTCTATAATGCAATGTTTATCAAAAAATACTTTCAAAGTATAGATACACACACAGGTAGAGGTTAAAAGTGAACTAGAAAAAAAATATCTTGTCTATAGACTTGGGAAAAAAGAAAGAAACCCTTAAGAAGTGTAGAGATGACACTTTTTGTCCATATCATTATCCTCAATTTAAAGAGGAAAAAAATGGCGTTTGGAGTTAAGGCCCACTCTATCTTCCCACACTTCCCCTATCTATACCAACCTTAAAATACCACTCCACTGCTGAGGAAACAGTAATCTAAATGTATTCTAAAGATTTTTATTTTTTGTTGAGTAATCTCTACACCCATCATGGGGTTGGAACTCACAACCCCGAGATCCAGAGTCGCATGCTCTACCGACTGAGCTAGCCAGATGCCCCTAAATGTATCCTATGGTGATTTTTTTTGCCATGAAAAAATTCCAAATTCAATGCAGTTGTTCTTGGCATAAAAAATAAGTACTGAATTAAACTTAGAGGAATAGATTAATTTTAAAGAAGAGAAATTAGTGAACAGTGTTACAGTAAAGTTGATTAATTCCAGTATTTAAAGATTTCCTTCCAAATATGATTGCATTTATTATGTATCTGTGTGTAATCACTATTTTGTCTTTCTCAGCCCTTTATTTTATATAGCAACCAAGCAAAATGTGCATGAAAGTAGTTCATGTATAATCCATAGTCATGATAATGAGCTAAGGTCACTGACACAAATTTACCAGAGAACATTGACAAATCTGTCTGCCTGTGTAAACCTGCTCATACATCAACACATACACAGAGCCATTCAGAAACCACAGGCAAAGCATAAAGTTGTGAATATAAAAATTGATATATAGCAGAACAGGGAGATTCTAAATACATTGAAGCTGTTTGCTAAGTATTTCATATTGGGCATTTTTTCTGAACTTTAAAAATATGTATGCTTATGGTAATATATTGATTGAACTTGCTATATCACAGGGCTGTTGTGATAATCACATGAGCTAATATGTATTGAAAATGCTTTAAAAACTAGGAATTGAGAAGAAATTGGAAAGGTTTTTTTTAAGAATTAAAAGAACTAATTATAACTAAGCTCTGTCTGCTCATTAAAGAATACATGATTCTTATTTTATTCATTTATTCCATATCATAGAAAGCACTGAATGGCTTTTTCTAGTTTCTAAAAATCCAGCCTAACTTTAATACTGAAAATAATGAAGTTAGCCTCCCAGAATATATAGAACAGTTTTACTTAAGAATAGGATACATAATTTCTCAGGGAAGTATGTGAAAATAAAGTCTAGCCATGAATTTAAAAGAATCACACAAATAGTAGGTGATGTTTATCAAGTGCTTATTACGTATCTGACTTCTTGATATAACACCATAATGTAGTTTCTATTATCATCCCAAATTGATGAGAAAATTGAAGCCATGAGATAAAGTAACTTTCCCATCACAGTTACTCCTTAATAAAAATTATCAGGAATTATTTCAAGCATATATAAATGCTTGAGAGGTAAAGTAACCTTCCCATCACACAAATATAGTAAGTAGTAAAGTTAGAATTAGAAATCTTGCAGTCTGACCCCTGAGCTCATGGTCTTAAGAACTACCATTCTTATTTTCTTACCATGTTAGATTCAAGGATAGTTGTAGGTTGTTTTTTGTTTGTTTTTTAGTAAATTTTTCAGTGTAATCAATGACAGCAGTAAGGTAGAGGAGACAACTATAAATTGTTTCCATATGTCAGTAGAGATGATGTTATTTATCAACAGTGACAAACAACAAACTTTGTATTAGAAAAAAAAAACCCACACAACTTTATTTCCAAATTATGTATGTTCACTAAAGACAGTGCATTTAAATTCAATTCCCACTAATATTGATTTGAGCACCTACCATATACCAGGAATAGTGTAATTGGGATGCACAGAGAATGGTAAGATGGAGGAAGGAATTTTGCCTGCCCTAAGAATAAGGGATCACAAAAGGGAGAATAAGAGATAGACAAGTGAAGGAAGTCTGAGAGACTTTTCAGGCAGAATGAACAGCAAATGTGCATAGCTCTAAAATAGCCAGATATATATGGGGAACTAAAAATAATTCATTGTTAATGGAGAGAAGCGTGAGGTGGAGAGTGGCAGAGATGAAGCTGGGAAAGAGGCAGGTGCCAGTTAGCAGAGAGCCTTCTGTCACCCTATCATGGTGAAGCGCTTTGGCTTCATGCTCTGGAAACTATTTGAAGCCATTTCCTCTTTTGGGTGGGTTATACGTAAAGGCTATTGGGTGAAGTTAAACATAAAGAGATTGAAATAGTACAGAAAGCTGGCAAGGGCCTTCAAAGGACAATTGGAGAGAAGGAGATGCATATAGGAATTATTTGGAGTTCAAACCATCAGATTGGTGACTAATTAGAAATGAATATAATAAGGTGACCTCTATAATATAGAAAGTGAGTAGGTGACATGTGGAGCCATTTCTAATAATCAGAAATTAGAAGGCAGAACCAGTAAGGAAAGGGAAGCTGATGTGCTCATCATGTTCATCTTTAAGTGTCTAAGAACTCTCCAGTAGCTGTATCCATATAGAGATAGACACGGATGCCTGGAGCTTAGGGGAGAGGTCGGTACAATGGACTTGGGGGTTGTAAACTCATAGGTGGTACTGAAATCCTGCAAAGGACATCAAGAGGATTTGGCATATAGTAAGTTCTCCAAAGTTATTTACTGAAAAATGAAAGCAAGGTGTAATGAGTCAAGAAAAGAACATCAAAGAATAATAGCACCATTTAGGGGCAAGAGGAAGCACTCATGGGGCAGAAGTGACACATATAATTTATATAAATTTTGTCTGTGGCTATAAACATATGTACTAAAATTATAAAAGAATCCAGGGAAAGTAAGCAGCAGATTACATTAGTGCTCAATTCTAGATAGGGAGGCATGGGACAGCTGTACAGAAGACTTCAGTAGTATCTCTTAATTTTATTTTATTAATAGAAATAAGCAGGAAAATACACTAAAATTTAACAAAGCAGCTTAGTAAATCTATAACATATGATACTTTTAATACATTTGTGTATCCTTGAAATACTTGCTGATAACTTTTATTCAAGAGTAACTGGAAAATGTGGAACACAATCAGTAAGCGTGAGCTACACTTTGTAAAACCTAAGCTTGAAGGTAAGAAGATGAGAGGGAGTTAGAGTGGCCTCAAGACAGGGGATTTTTTTTTTTTTTTTTTAAAGACAGGAGAGACTGCAGCATTTTATAGATTGAAGAAAAGGACAGACAGAGAAGGACAGTTTTTGAAATACAGAGGATGTCTCAACAATGTAGTTGTGAAATCAAAAATGAGAAGATTCGTATCATCCTGTATGATGTTTGTCCTTCAAACTCCATTACAATAGAGCTGGAACTTTTATATTTTTAGTATATGCCTTAGCATACTAAAAGCATAAACTCATTTTGTCTAGTTCTGCATTATAATAAAGAACTAAGGGGATAATGTTGTACTTCTTAGATGACATCATTCAAGAAATTATAGTTAGACAGTCACATAATCTTTTTTTTTTTTTCCTTTGGGGAAATTAGTGACCATGAGACTCTTTCACAAATTGCAGTGCATTTATAGTTTAAAGTATCATCACATGGTTGCGGTCCTCTCGCTAATATAATATCATCACCAAAACAACCTGGAAAAGAGCACCTGCTGAAAGAAAAGGGACAAAAACTGTGTTAAGCCAGCATATAATTTTATATTTCTAAACATTGAGGGCTGTTGAAAAGATAATATAATTGAAGTTATGGAAATATCACAGGATGGTAATGGAAAATTTGTTATAATACAGGATTTCTTAATGACTTCAAGAATTAATATTCCAGGTAAAGTAAATTGCCTTTGACCTTCCCTGTATAACAACACCTACTCTGATTCTGTGTCAGAAATTTTTTTAGGATTTGCAGCATTTTAGTTGGAAGTACCTTTTAATTTTGCCAAATTCATCCCGCATTTGGAGATATTTTTCCATTTGTTCTGCAGAGATATATGGAATATTTTCCCGAGAAATATCTTCTGCTATAAGGGCACTGTTAGTGTGTTAGAACAATAATGGAGTTGAGGAAAGGATGACAATGATAGGAGATAGTATTTGGGAAAAATCATGGTCAGTGGTAGAGATGGCATTGCAACAATCTCCTGAGTGACAGAATGTCTCTTGATGAAATACCAAAATTTTGGAATGCCTAAGACATATCATCAAGTTAGGGTAAATATGCCAAATGAGGGATAATCAGCTGCCGTTAGTGCTAATCCCATTACCACAGATCACTTGTTCCTTATTCTTTCCATTCCTGTCCTCTCTCTGATCCTTTTATTTTCTTTTCTCAATCCTATCACAGATACCTCTGCATCTTGATGTCAGTTCACCATTTTGGGCAAGCTGCCTTGAAATCCCTCTCACCTCCTGACCCCAGCTCTCCACTGCTGTTCTCCAAAGACCTCGGCCCCTCTGCATTAGCCAAGGTCTCCCATGTGAGCTGGACAGGCTTCCTAGGCAGGTGATCGGTTTTAAAAGTGCTGGCTGCTGTTATCACAGCACTGGGATTCAAATTCCAAGGGTAGGTGTTCCCTTAACCTTTTGAGAATCTAAGCGGGAGCTATCCTTGAGAGAATTGTAACCTAAGCCAAAATAATTCATGGTACCTCCCAGCTTGCAGATGTGGCTCCTTTTAATTTCCTGTCTCTTCCTGTCTTTCGTCTCTTTTCATTCCATCTTCCAGGTGCAGTTTTCCAAGTAAGCCTCAGTGTTATCTATTGTGGGAGAAATTCATCTCACGTTCTCAAAATATAGTAATTACCGGTCTCAGAGGGCTCCCTCCTCCCCAAAAATGCCTGTCAGGTTCCATGAAGAATTTTAGACATAATTGGGGGAGAAATTTCTTTTGGCAGAACTTTAGATATTTCTGAAATGATACAGACAATTGCCTATTTATGTTAATTTGTAAGACGATCTTTATCTCTAAATTATAGTCTTTGAGATTGGTAATAACCACTAATTATTGGTAAGAATGACAATGTTAAAAATTTATCATGTACCAGATTTTCTTCTCATTGAATCCTCAAAACAAGTATATGATGCAACATATGATTATTCTCATTTTACTTACAGAAAGTTGAGATGCAAACAGGTTCATAAACTTGCCCAAAGTCACCTGATGGAACTGCTGCAGAGCTCTTGTTTATAATGAAGCTACCATTATAAATAGTATTCTTTAAAGTACTATGCCTACTCAAAAAAAAAAAGTCACTATGCCTAGTCAGTTGAAACAGAGAAAACTAGGGCTCTACTGACTCACTGTTTTGCTCATGGGGTCAGAAATTTCTAAGCATTCTCTATTTGAATTATTGCTTCTGCTTGTAGATAACCAACAAGTATCACCTACATTGAAACAACTTAGAAATGAAACCAACAGTCTTATTAAATCAAAATATTTAAATAAGGATGTTAATAAAGGGGGGTTACATACACAGATATAAATATCCCTTAATGATGAGGGATATAAAACCTACAAAAATAGTTACACAGTGCAGGATATGGTGAAGATGCTCCCAGATGGAGTAGGCCTTCCCAGGTGCAGGTCACCAAGAATGGTAATTATTGAGGATGCTGCCAACAAGAATAATGATTCTACAAGGAACAGAAACTCACCCTTTTCATTCTTAAGAAGCGGGGAGAGAGGAGGGAGAGAGTGGGGGAGAGGGATATTCTTCTGAAGCATCCCTGCCTGACTGTTCTGGAGGTGCTGGTTCCTCACCCACCTTCTCACCATATGCAAGAAGTTGTGCAGAATGACTTCAATGTATTCTTATAACTGGGTAAATTGAATGTTAACTTCTTGGGCATTTTGTTGCCAAGATCAGGCCAGCTTAAAGTCCATTCTTGTACCATTTCTTTCTATTCTAGGAAAAAAAATATAAATTCATACATTCAGGAACGTCTTAAAATATTCCAAATTTCCACAATATCCAGAAAAGATATCAAGTCTAATCTGGAAGGGGGGAAAAAAAGGCATGCCAATTAGGAATCAACAATGACAAGAGACTAACTAACATAGCCTTTAAAGGGACATTTGGACTTTACAATGATAAGAAAAGTAGAAATACAGTGTGGGCAATGGAGAACAAATTGGAAAGAGCTAATGTAAAAACCAAATGAGAAGACAAATTAAGAGTAAATTAAGGTCATTGTCACAGGCCCTGGAGGAAACATAATTATACTGTTGATAGTAAATATACAGCCAAACTTACAATTTTCTTTATTGTTCTCTTGAAAAGTCCAACTGTGTATTAAGTAATACTTATATTAGAGTTGACCTGAGAAAGTTCAATTGTAATGGCAACAAAAAAACACTATCTATACATTACTTGTATAGTATTTTAAAATGAAAGAGAAAAACAATTTTTTATCCCTAATTCATCACATTATTTCGTTACTGATTTATTATACCCTTTGACATTTTATATCAAGTGCCCTTTCTGATTTAGATATACTTTGAAAGGGCAAGAAATGTGTAGAAAGAGTAATAAATAAGACAATGAAAACAAATTGAGAGCAAAGAGCCTTTTTATTTTCTGAAAATACAATGGAGACATAGTTCTGACTTAGAGTTATGTTTTATATTTTACCATTAATGGTCTCTATTGCTTATCACAAGTATTAACATCTGGTACTATTTTTAAAAAAATTAGTGAAATAAAACTTTTAATGTTTATATTTTAACTAAATTTGGGAAAAAATCACTTGTAATTTTGAGGAATGCTTTAACGTTTCCGCATATATTTTCATTCAAAATTGACTTAAGTCCTTTGAAAAGGAGCTTGAGAATTCCAAGTGAAAAAAATGTGGTTTTGAAATGAATCATTTTTAAAGAGAGAACAGATGTTCTCTATTTTTTATTCAGTACAAAGTCTCTTGATATTACTGTAGCATAGTAAATATTTATAACCCCATATTGAGAAATTATATAGTCCCCCTTTGCAGGGTCAGTAGTTATCATAATTTATAAATATTTTTATTTTCATTTGATTAGTAATTGTATACATTAAATGTTAGAAATATTTAATAATTTAATATGATTTATATTACTTAGTGTCATACATTTAAATAAGGTATACAAGTGTATATGTTTGTGCAAATACAATTTGTTTTCTCTAAAAATCCTCAAAATTAGCTCTTCCTTGTTTGAATAGGTCAAATTTGAGATAGCATAAATAAAATATGAAAGTACCTAGCTCAAAAAGGACATGTAAACAAATTTATGAATGATGCTCAAGAGTAAGCACCGAAACATGAAGAAACCCATTACAATATTTTCCTTTTTACTCAACAGCAAACTTCTAATCTCTTTAGAAGAAAAAAAAAAGTCAAAATTGGCTTTAAGTACTCTCTGGAGAAGTACTGCCAAGTAATCCACAAAAATAGAGCTTCTAAAAAAATTAGGTTTGATTATTAATATAAAGTATGGGCAATGACAGTGACCTCGCATAAAGGAGGGAAGCTCTGGATTCTGTTCTTTTGTTTGCTACTTACTAGGTTTGTGAATCTGGAAAATGTATTTTACCTCTCTGAGCTTCAGATGTCCAACCTTACTTCAAGAACTAGCCTCTAAAGTCTTTTCAAGATAAACTGTAGCAAGTGCAGCTACTACTCTGCTCATATTCCCTCAAATTCGTTTATCATTTGGGTGCCTGTGTGTGTACACACGCAGGATCCAGATGCATGTTTACCTTCAGCAGCCACCATCAGGCAGTCTTGTCAGGGAGCCATCCTTAGCTTTGGGATCCTAAGGCCACTTTCCTTGCAGAACAAACCTCCTTTAATCAATGACTGACCTGTGTGGCAGGATTAATAGCCCAGCTCCGTATCACTAACTACTTTGCCTTTAGATAAGGACAATTTTGGGATGAGACTTCCCTCTCAAGGGTTTTCCTGTAGGATGGAGCCAAAGCCACTAACGGAGATCTTGAAGTTGGGTTTTTGGATGGACTCCTTCCCTGTCCAGCTTTCTCACTCTCCTCGTATTTTCCTGGGAGCATTTCCTAATAAATCAATTTCACAGGAATTATCAACTCAGAGTGCATTTGTGGATACCCCCAAATAATAATAATCTTTTTTTAATTGAGATATAATAGATATGTAACATTACAAGCAACAATATTCTGGTTTATTTTTGGGGGTTTGACATTGATTTATGTGAACACTGTCTAATGTCTGGCATTAGATAATGCAGATCATCTCAGAAAAATATTGCAAGAACTACTGTACCACAATTTGTACCTCAAACAAGTCAGAATAAATGTTGTTATAAATAAGACCTATAAGGTAATTACTATATTATATAACAAACTAATGATATCATTGATATTATCAGTGATGATATAGAGATTTGGGAGTGTCCTTGTCATCTGTGAACCACCAGCAGAGATTCCTATAAATCAGATATTTCCCAAAAGCTTACCAAAAAATGGAATCTATTCTGAGAGTGAAGTGGAAAAAACAAAAAAGAAAAATGTAAATAAAGATTCAAACAAAAATGAAAATAAGTAAAAACCAAGTGAATTGGGCAAACTTACACTCGCATTTAAAAATATAGAATTAACATAATATGTGAGATTAAGGTTTATTTTAGAGAAAGATATTAGTAAATGACTAATGAAACATATGATTTCATGGTCAAATAAACTCAGATTGATTGTTTCCATTTATTTTAAAAATCAAAATAATACTTTTAAAATACTATTTTTGTAGTACTTGTAATAATATATAGTCTTTGAAAGTTATTTACAAAGTTTCAAAAAATACTGGCGTGTGGAAGTACTTGCATTAATGACAAAAGAAATTACCTCTGATACAGACTAATTGTGATTTTAATCAGGTGAATAAGCTCTTTGGAAGATGAAAATATTTCTGTTAATGTTAATTTTATTATGTTTTAATCTTTAATCTTGAATATAAATACATCAAAATACTATTGTTTCCTAACAAGTAAAATAAGAAAAATGCTCACATCGCCTAATATTTTCTGTATTGCACAATTATTTGCCTTGAATTCAACCTGAGAGTGGAGCTTTTGTTTGTTGGGGGGGGGACACAGTTTAAAATTAACAGCATATTCACTCTTACTTTGCTTATCAATAATTCAGATATTTCTCCAGAGTTTCACAATTTGGCATATATCATTTTGACAGATCCTTGAAGAACTTAAAAGCTACCTAGACATGTGTTATTACCAAGATCTATATTACACTGCTACACAGACTTCATTCTTATAAGGGCAAACTGTTCTCTTCTTCACTTGATTCATGTAACCTGTTTTATTAAAGTGTATCACCTAGCAAAGTGAAATGAAAATGTGTGGGGATTTTTTTCCTGTTAAACACAGTCTTAGATTTTAAATAAAATGATCTAAAAATATATTTCATTATTGGCCTCATGTAATCTGAAGATGAGAACTGATACAGGGCAGAGCTTCCTTTATAATTAGGCTAAGAAAGCATGATTGTCCCACTATTGTATTTTCACTAGCAGAAGAATTTTAATTATAAATTTCTCATCTTGTTTTATTTACTAGCCACCTCTTGTACTATTTTTTCTTCTTCTTCGACTATATCAGGACTATGTATACACTGTAAAGTCACATAAAGCTTTAAGCCATCCAAAGAAGGATTTTGTTTGTATGTTTGCTTTGCTTATCGGAAATTAAGATTGCTGCCCCTACTTTCTCTGGATTTATATTTTTCAATTATATGTTTTTAATCTTTTTATTTCAGTGATTCTGTGTCTTTTTGTTTTTGCATATGACATGTTGTTGGATCTTATTTTCATTTCTTCGATTTGTGGGTCTTTGTCCTTCATTGGTAAGTTCAGTATATCTATTTGTTTGAATTTTTATCCAGAATTTAATTCTGCCATCTTATTTAATGTTTTTCATCCTGTACTTTCTATGCTCTTTTAATGAAATTCTATAAAATTGTCTTCTGGCATTTTGAAAGTTACATGGGCTTATTTTATTGTTTTTCTTAACTTTAAGAAACATATGAGATAACTTCTAAATCTTGAACATATCAGTGACTATACTTCCATCTTACAAAAGAAACACATCAGTACACCCCATGGCTTTTGTTCTTTCCACCTCCCCTTGTATTACTAATATCTGGAATATTACTTCTGGTAACATAGATAAGCTTTCTCTTCTCTCTCATTATTCATTTATGTATTATATTTATTTAAAATAATTTCATTATGTGTATATACTTTAGAAAACATTTTGTCCAGTTCATCGTTTATCTTTAAGGTATAGGCACTCATCAGGAGTCTGGTAATTCATTCGGCCTGTGAGCTTACATCACCTGTGGAATATGGGCTCTTTGGTCTTGGAGAAGCTCCACAGGCCAGTCTAGGCTAGTTCCAGCTTTGTGTAAATAAGAGGTAAGCATGAGACATTCAGGCACCACCAACTAGAGTTGTCACTCTCTTTTGCAACAACCTGGCAAGAAACAACTCTAACAGGATTTCACCCCTAAATCCAACTTCTAAAGGAGTTTTGCAAGATTATATTTCACAAACGCTGGGGGTGGGATGAAGGAAAGTAAAGAACTGAAGGCCCTAAGACATCAGCCCCCACTTACTTTCATGCAGAAAGATACTTGCCCCCACACAGAATGATTTAAAATATTGCTTTTTTTAAAGATTTTATTTATTAATTTGACAAAGAGAGACACAGAGAGGGAACACAAGCAGGGGGAGTGGGAGAGGGAGAGGCAGGCTTCCCGCTGAGCAGGGAGCCCAATGCGGGGCTCAATCCCAGGACCCTAGGATCATGACCTGAGCCGAAGGCAGACGACTGAGCCACCCTTTGTTGCTGCTGCTTCTCTTAGGTTTTGGATTGTCTCTCTTATGTCCTCAGCATTATTTTTAGAGGTGGTAACCAACAACTCCTGCAAGTTGGACGTCTTGTTGAACACATGAATTTTTGTATGCATGGATGGTAAATTTGTATCTGTATTCAGTATGCGTTATTTACATAAAGATTTTTTATTTAGTGGTTTACAATTTTTCCCATAACTCACTTTGCCCTTTTAAATGTTTCACTTATTTTTTCATTTGCTTTTATGAATTTACATATATAGACTTCATAGCTAGACAATGTTATTGTAGAGTTGAAAACCTGTTTATTTTACAATGAGAAAATCTCCATTTACAATGAAAAGAAGTATTCTAAAATCTGACCTTATAAATATTCCTTTGAAAGGATACTTAAATGGAGTGTGAAAATGCCAAGCATCAGCTAATAAATCTTTGTGAAGATTTTTGTTTATGTGCAACTTCTAAATGCATTGATAACTCACGAATAGAAAACCTAGAGTAAATAGATAACATGTGATGCAACTCCTTAAATCTCATCCCAAATCTTGTTCTTTTGTGAATAAAATTGAATAAATATTACCTCTTTTACAGCCTAAATAATCTCCACACATTATTTGAATGGATTAAACCACTTATCTTCTTCAAACCATAATAGTAAAACCTTGGCATATGTTTGTCAGTAGGAGTATATGGCTTTATATTGAAAGTGCCAAGGCAGCAAATACTGTAAGACAATTCATACTTGCATCTATACACTTGGAATAGTCTCTCTGCGCATACTTTGTTCCTATGTTGATTTAGATATTTTGCTAAAAATGGGGCCAATATACAATACTGCAGGAAAGGTATTTAAAAGAGAGTTGAAAGTGGAGTAATACTAAAATCGTTAATAAACTTGTTTAATGAATCGTTATTCTTTAAATATTCTGACTGTATTCTTTCCTTGGCATTGGAACACCAACCAAAAAGTAGATGGTTCTTCATAATAAACTCAGTAGACGTTACCATACACAACAACATTTGGGGGTGAAAACTGTCTTTTTGAATTACTAAATTCTGTATTAAATTGTTTCATGAGAGATTGGTAACATTGCAGTGAACCCAAACCAGCTTGATCTCTCTAAGAATAAATGAAGTTGCAAGATTTGCTTTGCTCAGCTCTTTCAAAAGGATAAAAATACATAAAAACATTTGCATTGTAATTGTAGGAATCAAATTAGTTTCACTTTATAGATCCAAAAAGAAGCACAATGTGTAACATCATTTACATTTTAAATCACAAGAATCTTGTGCCAAGTGAAGAAGGTGAAGTAAATGTATTTTAGGCTTTGGGTTGAAAAGAAAAGATACTTTAGAGAACTTAACAGATTCCTTGAACAGAAAATTTTGTTGTTTTGTTTTGTTTTGTTTTTCCCAGAGTTTATAGTGTCCTAGGGAGTGGTAGACCAGACAAACATCCAGAGACCAGATCATGAAGAACCAGATAAATCATACTAAAGAGTTTTAAACTTACCTTGGATTTGTAGAAAACCAATGAAGCATGATCTGATTTGATTTTAGAAAGATCAGTTTGATGTCAATGTGGAGCATATAATAAGTGAAACAAAACTGGAGGAGAGAATACTGTTAAAAGGTTATTGCAGTGATTCTGGAGAAAAATTATGAGAGCCTGGAGTAAACACTGGCAGTTAAAATAGAAAGGGATACATTTGAAGTTGATTTAGGAAGATAATTTGTTGGACTTGTGATGGATGAAATTGGGATGTTAAGCATCCAGGGTGACTTCTAGGGTCTTTAGCAGGAGATTCTTTGATAATATCTTTTATTGGTACAGGGAATCCAAAAAGAAAAAAAAATGCTAGAAGATGACAAGCTTTATTAGGAATATGCTGAAATTGTGGTACATGAAGGGTATTCAAATGGATATGTCTAGCAGGCAGATGACATATGGGATAGACAGACATTGTTCAAATAAGTTGCATAGATTTTATGAATAAAATGAATGAAAAGGGTACATATGATATTACCCTTCATAATTTTGATTGGTTATGTCATACTTTTTATTAATAGTTTTAATTCAAGTCAACTTAAGTTCTTAAGCTCTATAATCATTAGGATTTATCCTCAAGTTTAACTATGTTTCATTAACCAGTGTGAAGGAAAGTAAATATAATGGACAAAGCAGAAAATGGAAGGTTAGTGTGCATATGTCTAGTGTTATTATCGTCTGTAAATAAGCAAATATTAACTGAAACAGCATTATGTTCACTAATCTAGCCTATATATATATATATTTTTTTTTTAAATAGAAATTCAATGCTGGGAACATTGCTGAAAAACCGGTACATGTATTTCAAGTGTCTTTTTATAATGATCTTTTAGAACACACTTTAGCATGATATGTAAACATGTCCATCCATACTCTTTGATTAATTTTATTCTTAGGGCACCTAGGTGGCTCAGTTCGTTAAGTGTTAGACTCTTAATTTCAGCTCAGGTCATGATTTTAGGATTGTGAGATCCAGTCCCTAGCTCAGGGGGCGTCCGCTGGAGATTTTCTCTCTCCCTCTCTCTGTGCCTCTTGCCCTACTCATGCACAGATGTACATGTGCACTCTCTCTAAAATAAATCTTTAAAAAAAACCTTTATTCTCACAATTTATCCTAAGGAATAATTCCAAAAAAATAGAGGTATATACAAAAATGTTTAATATATTTCTAAACTTAGTCTAAATATCCTCAAGATTCAAATAATGTACTATCAGCAAGCTGCAATAGTGTATGTCCATTAGAGATTCACATGTAAGGAATGTAGGATAAAATTAAAAGTTTCGTTAGACCTTGAATCTTAGGAGTTTTTTTTTTTAAGTGAGAAAATTGTTAATTGAATTTCTTTTTTTAAGATTTTAGGGGTGCCTGGGTGGCTCAGATGGTTAAGCGTCTGCCTTCGGCTCAGGTCATGATCCCAGGGTCCTGGGATCGAGGCCCGCATCGGGCTCCCTGCTCAGCGAGGAGCCTGCTTCTCCCTCTCCCTCTGCTGCTTCCCCTGCTTGTATACTCTCTCTCTCTCTCTCTGTCAAAAATAAATAAAATCTTTTAGAAATTATTTATTTATTTGACAGAGAAAGAGCGCACAAGCAGGGGGAGTGGCAGAGGGAGAGGGAGAAGCAGGCTCCTCGCTGAGCAGGGAGCCCGATGTGGGGATGTGGGACTCAACCCCAGGACCCCAGGATCATGACCTGAGCTGAAGGCAGATGCTTAACTGACTGAGCCATCCAAGTGCCCCTCATTTCCTTTTTCATTGAACTAATTATACTTCTTGTTTTGAACCCTAAATAATATTTACATATGGAATCAAAAACTTATTTTTTCACAGTATTTATATTAAACTTGTAAACAAGAATGGAAAACATAATTATAGAACAATGCAGCTGTATCCAATGATGTAAAAATTAATAAACAAAAATTGAAAATAGAATGAGGAGAGGTAAAAAAAGAATACGCATACTAAGGTTATAATGTTTCATGATTGAGGACTACTAGATAATATCTAAGTTTGACATGTCAAGAGATAGAGGTTCAAACATATCACTTAAAAAATTAGTGATAATTAGAAGGATTTAAATATTAATTATATAGCCAATGGAAATTGAAAGTTTAGAGAAAGTGGAAGATAAAGACTGCTAGTTTCTAATAATTTTTATTGAGATGTCAATGGTATCTGTGATGAATTTAAAATATAATTTACTTATTAATTATTATAACCTCAAAAAGAGATGAAAACAGTAAGAGTGTTTAAATCTGTAAATAGGATCAAGGTGAAAGGAGAATATTTTCACTTTTAATTTTGTGCACTTTTATATGCTTCATGTGGAGACATTTAAAAACAATGCATCTATAATATGTTGTTTTAAGAATTATTAAAAGTTGCTATTAATATTTGATATTGAAATGTTTATTGTATGAGGAAAAAATATACAAAACAGCCACTATGATAGATGATAAATAAAGTAGATATGCATAGTAGCCAATCTGAAAGTAGTACATATACACAGAATATGGTCATATGTTTTATTACTAAAATTTCATTTTTGATGTTTTATTCTTGATTTTAAACTGAAATTTTATTTTATTTTTTTAAACTGAAATTTTAAACATTAAAAAAATACAGTGAACGGAACTACTAGACTGCTACTTACGATCCCACCACTATTTATTGAGTTTTTGGAAATAGACATTCTCTTTCTCTGCCTTTGGTTTTGGCTTTCTCTTTTCATTGCCTAGGTCTCTTGATTATAAATGTCAGAAAGACACTTTGGTCTGCCTCAAACTCAAATGGGAATTTATTAAAAGACTGACCCATGAAACCAAAGACAAGCCTAAGGCTGGGCCCCAGGAGCAACTATAATTAACAATTCATATGATAGTAACTTTCATTCTCTATATTCACCTCTGCTGTTCTTTGATTTTCTTCTTTCTTTCTCGGTCTCTTGACTGTACCACTGTAAACTTGACCGCTGCTACCTCTCAAACTTACACCTTTTGATCCAAGAAAAATTAACTTATTTTTCATATTTTTATATCAGAATTGCCAGAAAAGTTCTTCAGCCCAGTTTGGGAAAGGGGTCCACTTTCTGTAAAGCAGTGAACTGTGACAGATTGATCACAGTGCATTCCCTGGCAGCTCTGGCTGTAGGCATGCACTAACATGGAGGAAAATGACGTTCCCAGGAAAGAATGGATGTGTGAGGGGAGAAAGGAGGCGTTCCAGTTAGAAAAGATTGGCGTCTGCTACCATTTGAAAGTTTAATGCATTCATATAGGGATTCTTTGTGTTCTTAGCCTACTTATTAGCACTTTTTATAGCATTCGGCAACCGCTTTTATAGGACTCCTATCACCACATAGGTGCTTAGATGCCTCAGTTGTCTTTCTAATATGTTCAGTATGTCTGGTTCACCCTTATTCTCAAATCATTTTACTTTTTCTCCCATTCACTCCCATTTCCAATAAAACCTGCTTCTCCTGCAGTCTTCCCGAATCAGAAATGCCACCACCATCCTCCCAGTTTGCTCAGAACAGAAAGTTGGAGTCATTCTTGACTTTTTTCTTTTCCTTTACCTATAAAATAAATTACTTGCTTTTAAATCTGGCTCTTACTTGAGTCTGGAAAACATATAAGGGCTCTATCCCTCTTGCTAAAAGCATTTCTAGAAGACGACTGCAGTACCTTCAAATGACCATCTTTCATACCCTCCTTACCTCTATTTTCTTCTCCATGTAGCTGCCAGAATGATGTTGGCTAAATACAATTGAATCGCACTGAAAATCTCTGTGGTTCCCACTGAACTCAATATAAAAGTCAATGCTCAGCTGACCTACAGTTATCTGATGGCAGTATATAGGCCTCTTGCTCACCAAGTTCTAGTCACACTGTACTTTTTTCAATTTCTTCGACAAATGCCTACATTGCCCCCTCGTCCCCAACTCCCTGAGCTTTTTCCAATCTCTTTCTGAAATAATCCTCTGCTTATTCCCTGCATGTGTCCTTGTCCCATAGACTTAACCTGAAGTTAAATTTCCTCAGTAAGGCCCACTCTATCATCATGTATAATTAAAGTGTTTCTTCCATGTTATTCTCTCTCTTAACAGCTCCTTGCTTCCCTTATATCACTAAGCAATATTTGTAGCTTTATGCCCGTTGGCATGTTTCCTTATTGAAACCCTCTCTCCCCTATGAACTCTACCTAGTGAAACAGCCCAGAAACAGTATTTTGTTTACCACTTCCAACGTGAAGAGAGAGGTTGGTGTTTAGCATTCCACACACACCACCCTCTTGAGAGAGCCTGTCCCCTTCAGCTACTGCACACTTAGCACAGTTGTGTCTTATTCAGGGGTTGGGTTCTGAAGTGGCTCCCAGTGAGCAATTGGCAAAAAAAATTCATAGAAATAGTTTTCTTGGCAAATATAAAATACACAAAATAATATAAAACAAAATAAAATTGTATTGTACCTGTAACTACAGAGAAAAAAGAGTGAGCTCATAGTTGAATTTGTGTAGTTAAATGTACTATAATTACTGGTGGGTGAATTAATAAATTATAGGTACTAATTAAATATTTGGAATCAGTTAAGTCCAGCTTTAAATGCCTCTGCCTATTACTTATTTTTTAAAGATGAATAAACAGACATCCAAAGCCACTAAATAAGTCCTCTAGTCACACGTAATCCCTTCAGATTCTGTTTTACTAGATTTTGCAGTTTAGATATACATCTGTGGGGTTTTATTTATTTATTTTACTTTTGCTTATGAGTGTGCTGAAGGAAATCTGAAGGATAATGCATTTTCTGGTGTTCAGAATTTCTTTAGTTTGCCAGTAAAGTTTGATCTGTGTCTGCAATTTGTCTGGTGAAGTTTGATTCATGGCCTCCATTGTTTTCTAGCTGATTGTCAACCTGTAATGCTGTGCTGATTCTGCAAGTCTTTAGTGATCTTCTTCTTGTCTCCCTTATGCATCAGCATATTGTTGTTAATGAATGACTGCCTTGAAGACTTTTATGTCACTTCTCAGTTTAAAAAAATTTATATACATTAAAATTAAATCAATATCATAAAATGCTCACAGTCCCCTGAAGCAAATCTTTTCTTCAAAACAGGAATCTTATTTTTAAACCATAATGACACAATGGGCAGGGTATTATATCCTGACCTTCCTGAATAAAAATATCAAGCAAGAAAAAGCTAGAACAGTCTTTTCCATACATTCAAGATGTCAGTCAATATTGCTGGCAGGTTCCTGTTTTTCGTGATACAGGGCTTGCTTTTTTTATTTTTTGTTTTTGTTTTTTGTAGTAACAATTTTCAAGGTTGAATTAAGGTTCTATGGTTCTGTGGGCAACATTACTATGATTCTGCTAGAACTTACCAATAACTAATTGAAACTCCATTTTTCCAAATTTGTGTGTGGGGGGGTGGGTGTGTTTTGGAGGCTTAAAAATGGCAATAAGCAACATCCTTCTGTGTCCTCCTAAATTCAGAACTAACTGCAAAGTAGAAGATTCAGAGAAATTGACTTAAAATGTCATCCAAACCTGGATTGAAATGTAGCCATATAAGTTTCCAGGACATTCTTATCTGAAGTGACCCACTGAAGTTGCTGACACAAATGGGAAAATTGCAGACTTCTATCACAGGGCAGGAGTCTATAAGCTTATGTCTGGACAAGCTGAGATTCCATCTTGTGGACAGGCCATGCCAGTAAGAAATAGAACAGGTTTGTTTATTCCAAGATCACCTACCAGTTAATAAATGAAGAGGAGAGAGTGAGAAGTAGAACTTCTAGCAGAAGGAACCTTCTGCAATTATGGGCCATATTTGTGGAATATCAGGGAAATGGAGGGTCTCCTGACAAATAGAAGGTCTGTGTTATAGACCAGGATATTGTTAATGAGGGAATGTTTGGGACTTGATATCATCAAAAAATTCTCCTGGGCCCTATTTCCTATTGAAGACACTTCTGCATTCATTTTTTTCCCATAGTTATCTTCACTGGAAGAATCACCTTATTAATTTCTCACTCAAAATATATAATTCGGGCAAGGATGAGGATGGAGTACATAAGCTTTTCTTGGAAAAAAAAAAATCCTGGGGCACCTGGGTGGCTCAGACGGTTAAGTGTCCAACTCGTGATTTCAGCTCACTGCATGATCTCATGGGTCATGGGATCAAGCCCTGTGTTGGGTTCCCTGCTCAGGGGGGAGTTTGCTTGAGATTCTCTCTCTCCCTCTGCCCCACCCACATGTATTCTCATGCTCTCTCTCTCAAATAATCTTTAAAGAAAATCCTAATCTATTCATGAAAATATTTCTCACTTGATGTTACATCATCACATCCTCAGACACATGTTAGATTTGTACCAATTCACTTCTCACTTTTGTGTCTCTGCTTCCTTTCTTCTTTTCTTTTGTACAGCCTAAAATTACTGGAATAATCCCTTAGTTCATATATCACTTTCATGCCGTCCCTACTTAAATTTATGTACCATACAAATGCCAGAAATTTTACTGGACTTGTCATGTAACTAATATTAAATTCCCTAAAGCAAATGCTTTTGCAGTATGTCAGTTTTTCCAGCTGGTTTCTAATGAATCCTCTCAAACCTCATGTATCATCTTTCATTCTCCTACTTCATTTATTCAGAAAAGTATCAAACCTAGAATGTGCCAAAAACTACATTAGGTTGTGTGGAGTCAATATGGCTCTAAATAGACACGATCCTTGCTGTGAGGAACTTACATGCTAGTGCAGAAGACAGACAAGATACAGGCAAACAGTCAAATAAAAGAAATGACAGTTGAAATGAGAGGTGGTCAGTAAAAAGAGACTCACCTGGAGGTGGGAGTCTACTTCAGAGATCATAGCTCTAAGCAGTAACACCTTAATATGAAGAGTCCAGATGGAGGAAATAGCATGTTAAAAGTTCAAGTGCAAGGGGCGCCTGGGTGGCTCAGTCATTAAGCATCTGCCTCGGCTCAGGTCCTGATTCCAGTGTCCTGGGATCGAGCCCTGCATCGGGCTCCCTGCTCCGTGGGAAGCCTGCTTCTCCCTCTCCCACTCTCTCTGCTTGTGTTCCCTCTCTCACTGTCTCTCTCTCTCTCTGTCAAATAAATAAATAAATAAATAAATTCTTTAAAAAAAAAAAAAAAGTTCAAGTGCAAAATCTTTTGCTCCACTCAGGCAACTGCAAGATGATGAGTAGGAGTCATTTTTGCAATGGGAAGATTGGTAGGAGATAAAATTAGCATAATAAATAGGGGCCAGGAGGGGCAGGAGCTGTACATCATGATAAAGGTTTACTCTTTATTATATAGACTAGAACTATTTGATAGAAATACAAAACAAGCAATAAATTGTAGTCATTTATGTAATTTAGTATTTCAAATACATTTTATTTAACTTATATCTAAAATGGTATCACTTAAGATGTAATAAACATAAAATTATGAGATACTAATGGGGTTTTTTTGTACTAAGTCCTCAAAATCTGTTGTGTATTTTACACTTACCACACGTCTCAGTTTGGACTAGCCACATTCCAAGTGCTCATTTGCCACATGTGACTGGGGGCTGCCCTACTGGAATGGGATATTAACAGGTTTTAAGCAGGAGAACGAACTGCATTAGCAAATCACTTTGGAGTGGAGAAAGTATGGGTGAAGGCAGGAATACCAGTTGAGAGGCTTTATTAAGCTTTTATTTCCTTTGGCTGCTATAACAAAGTATGACAGATTGGCTGACTTAAAACAACGGAAATTTATTTTCTGTCTGTTTTGGAGACTAGAAGTCTAGGGTCAAGGTGTTAGCAAGACCATGTTCCCTCTGAAAGCTCTAGGGAAGTATCCTTCATTGCCTCTTCGAGCTCCTCAGTGGTTGCTGGCAATCCTTGTTGCTTGACTTATAGATGCATCACTCGAATCTCTGCTTCTGTCTTCATATGGCCTTTTGTAGATCTGTGTCACTGTGTCCAGATATCCCTCTTCTTAAAAGGACACCAGTCATGTTGTATTTTTTAAAAGATTTGTTTAATTATTTGAGAGAGAAAGAAAGAAGAGAGCATGACAGGGTGAGGGGGAGAGGCAGAGGGAGAAGCAGATTCCCCACTGAGCAGGGAGCAAAATGCAGGACTCCATCCCAGGAACCAAAGGCAGATGCTTAACCAACTGAGCCACTCAGGTGCCTAGTCATATTGTAGTTATGATTCATCCTAATCCAGTATAACCTCATTTTAACTGGATGGCGTCTGCAGAGATGCTATTACCAAATAAAGTCACATTCACAAGTTTCAGGTAGACATGAATTTTGGGGGGACACTAGTCAACCCAATAGAGAGGCTAATGGAGTAAAAGTGGTAGCTTTTGCACACTGGGCACAGATGTATGCTCCATTTTCCATTTCCTTGCTTGTCCTTGGGTAGTGGATCCAGAGTAGTGCTACTAGCTAGAAAAGGAAGAAATAAGTGTGAAATGGATTTCAGAAATGTAATTAGCAGATATCTTGAATGTGGAGAGGCCAACCCCAAACAATCTGGCTGATCTTTCTCAGTCACAACTTCTCTCATAACTTTCCTGATAAGTCACTAAATGTCTACTACTTTTATCCCAGGAAATTTGTTTTCCTAGCTTCTAAAGGCGTCTAACTCAAAGACCTCTCCTTCAAGTCCCTTTTTATGAGGACTTTCTTAATTAGCTCCACCTTAGTGAGAAGAGTATTAAACTAGAAGAAATGAAGTAGCCTGTCATATGCATAAAAGAATTCAAATATATATTTGTTTAATCCCCCATTACTGAAACTATACTGGCATTTATATACAGTACAACATGTTGTTTGAAAGAAACAATCTGAAAACCAGAGGAGTGTTGTTAGAATTGAAACAAAGCATCATTCAGTTCTTACTGGGGGGAAAAAATCCATATGCTTTCTATCTGGGATATTGAATATAGTTATTTGGGTACAAGTATTCCCAGTGATTTCAATCTCCAAAAATATAAATTCCCAATTTACATATTTGATGTATCTTCTTCTTAAATGAAGTAACCTAAACTCTTAAATCTGGGTATATTTTCAGTTTGTATAATCTCTCATGGGTAATGAACTCCATAAATATAAAATATGCTGTGTAATGTTGTGTAATCTTACTGAAAAAAATTACTTCCAACGCAGTCTCAAAGTGGTGGATTGTGGAGGATGTCAGACAGTTTCCTAGTTTAGGTATAAAATAACTATAAATGTTATTTAGGTATTTGTTTTAATGATTTACTGGATATATCCTCCTCCTGTTTGGCTTTACATTTTTTGGCCCACTTTTTAAAGTATATAAACATAAAATAACCCTCCTATCCTTTTACCCTTTTCTGCAACTTTTTCATACTTTGTTTTTCCTGAGGTGTGGTGATAAAAAAAAAAAAAAGAATCTAGTAACAAGAAAGCTGCTAACAGTTGTGAGATTCTGGGCAAGAACATAACTGTGGGGGCTCACAGAATGTAAATCTAAATATTAAAATTCTAAATTAGGATTTAAAAACTGTTGAATAAAATATGTTCGACCTTCCCATCTTAACAAATATACTTTTCTAATGACATGGAAAGTCATGTTCCAACCAATTATAACTTTTTGGACTCCATAGCATCCTGTGCAGCACTGTGGCAAAGTGGGGAGCCAGTCCGACTCCAGCTTAACTTAGCACCTTACTACCCTAGGTTCTGTCCCTCATGGCCTTATGAGCATATGTGTGATTGACCCAGTGAACACCAGGCTCTACACTGTCCCATGGCCACACCTTGGGTGACCCTCAGGAGGACCTGGTCATGTCCTGAACTGGGCAGTGAATTCCAGGGTTCTGGAATATGGTGGGAAGGGAAATATGGCCTTCGTTTGTGACACTTCCCTTATCCCTGCAGAATACCCTCCTGACAGGCAGAAACATGGTGAGAGAACAGCCAGAGCACAGTACTCTAATGCAAATATCTCTTACCTAATCTGCAGGACAATATTGACCAAGAGAGCCATTTAAGTACATAGCTAATACTCTTCTTCTAAATTCCAATATCTGTTAGTGAAGTTGGGTAATGAGTACATAGGGACTCTTTGTGTTATTCTCCCTTTTTGTTATATGTTAGCAATTTTCCATAACAGAAAATAAGAAAATAATACATTTTAATGTCATCTTGATAGTTCCAAGAAATTGTATGTTTTGTGTAAGGAGGTTTGGTTTGCGTGGTCACTGTTGTGCTTGTTTCTAATTCTACTGATGCCTTCACGGATACTCTCTCATTAAAGGTGGGTGAAAATAATCAATGTGATCTCTATTAGATAGCCTTTGCATTTCTGAGCTCATATTTGGACTTGGCATTACTAAGCAATCCCAGTGATTTTCCCTTAGTTTTTTGCTTCTGTTGTATATAAATAATCATTTATTACTGACATTGAAGTCCATTAATAAGATGATCAAATTCTTTTTGATCTGCCTAATTTCTCGTTTAAACTGGACTCAGAACACTTTGTGAATTTTCTTGTGTTGAATTACATTACCTTTCAATTTTATTTTATTATTTTATTTTATTTTGTTTTTTATTTAATCTCTATACCAAACATGGGGCTCAAATTCATAACCCTGAAATCAAGAGTCACATGTTCTGACTGAGCCAGCCAGGCTCCTCTTACTTTTCAATTTTTAAAAAGTTAGTTTCTCTTGAGGTGCCTGGCAGGCTCAGTCAATACAGAATAAGACTCTTGATTCTGGGGTCATGACTTCAAGCCCCACATTGGGTGAAATTAGCTTTTCTCCTCATTTCAATACTATTTCTCTTTTCATAAACTGAACCTGTAGATCCATGACTTAGGATCTGGATTCAGGATTATACTATTTCAGGCAGTCTTTGTGTTTATTTATTTATTTATTTTTAAGATTTTCCTTTTTCTGATTCAAACCTATTCTTTGGGTATGTGTCTGTGTGTGTGCCTGCATGTGAGTTTTGGATGATACAGAGGCTTTTGTGTTTTTCCCTTTAATCTCAGGGTATATGTTCATATAGTAGTGCTGTAATCACTATTACCATATATTTTGTATTTCAGCTTTAATTTCATTAATAAGTGCAGTTTTTTTATTATAGATTCTAAAGCTATGTGTAAGCCCTCATGTTCTTTTTTTTTAAATTCATTTCCTTTTCATCTCGAATTCACAGTATTCTGTGTAGGTAATTAAACTTATAATTTAATATAAGTTGGAGTTGTTTCTTGGGATTATCGAATATTTTCTTTTCACCTTTACTGCACTTAGTTTTACATGCATAAATTTTTTAACAGCTCTAATAGATGAAAATAGTATCTAAGGTAGAAATAAATTATGTAGAATAATAAACTGCTGGATGTTAAAATATTCATAATTATTTTATTAATCAGGAGTATCTAATAATGTAATTAAATAATGTAATTAAAACATATTCTAAAATAAGGATAAATAACTGCCAGTCCTTTAACTCTCCTAGCCACTTGAGGTTTCATTTTCAAATGAAATTGAAATTTCATTGTCAGTTGTTAGCTTTGTTATGGTTTTGTCTCTCTCCCTGTTTTTTTTTGTTTTTTTTTTTTAACCACATTTCCTCCTCTTAAGTGCATCCTAAAATGTCATGTGCTTTACTGGTACACACATGAAAGTGCAAAAATTTACATATATCAGTGGTAACTGTTATGTTTTTTATGCTCAAGCATTTAATAAATATGTTCTTGATTACTAAAATTAAATTTAAGAATTTTTAAAGAAACTAGAAACTAATCATTTTATATGGACAACATATGTTTTGGAAGCAGAGTCTATGACCACCCAGTGCATAAAACATAAACATACTTACACACACCAGAAAACATTCTAATAGCTTAAGCAGAATTAATTTTAGATTACTTTGCTTGAACTGATTGATAATATCATTGCTATCATGAGAATTTCATGCCTTTCAAATTTAGTTTTTATTTCAGTTTGCTTTTGCACATTTTCCTTCCAATTTTTTGTTATAAGTTTATATTAACTTTATCATCTTATTCCTAACTTATGTTTCAAAATGCATTGCTGGCGGGGCACCTGGGTGGCTCTGTCGTTGAGCGTCTGCCTTCGGCTCAGGTCATGATCCTGGCATCCTGGGATCGAGCCCCGCATCAGGCTCTATGCTCGGTGGGAAGCCTGCTTCCCCCTCTCCCACTCCCCCTGCTTGTGTTCCTGCTCTCGCTGTCTCTGTTAAATAAATAAATACTTTTAAAAAATGCATTGCTGGCATTGCATATTTCTAGTATGGGTATTCTATGGAATCTCAGCTTTTATAGGAAATAAAGATTCCTAAGCAACCTCAAATTGTTTTCACAGCAAAGAAAAAATGACTTAATAGAGTCTGCAGGAGAATATATACAGGATGAACATAAAAACACAGTTGTATTATTGGTATTATTGCATTTGGTATGCAATATGCAATATGCAAGCAGCAATACTGCTTGAAGGTTTTTTCAGAGTCAGAATATCTTTATAGAAAGGACATCAGGGTTTGGAGACGAGAGTTTTCCTCTGGGGTGTTCCACTTACTAGCTTGTGTGACCTTTAGCGACTGATTTCAGTTTACTAAGTATCAATTTCCTGCTTTAGAAAAGGACACAGACTTGGGGCGCCTGGGTGGCTCAGTCGGTTAAGCGTCTGCCTTCGGCTCAGGTCCTGATCTCAGGGTCCTGGGATCGAGCCCCGCATCGGGCTCCCTGCTCTGCGGGAAGCCTGCTTCTCCCTCTCCCACTCCCCCTGCTTGTGTTCCCTCTCTCACTGTGTCTCTGTCAAATAAATAAATAAAATCTTAAAAAAAAAAGGACACAGATATTGTATGTTCTTGAGAGGATTCACATATATTACATGGTATGGTGCCTGGTGTGTAATTACATGCTATAAATATCATCTATTATTGTTAGTAATAGCTGTTGTAGTAAAGATTACAGAATGAGAGGGAACGTGAATATAAATAAATATTCTTGGCAAGTTTGTAAATTATATACATTTTCTTTGATTTATATGCATTTATTTATGATAGCTATTATACAGATGTTATTAAATTACTCTTAATGTCAGATAAAATTATTTGGAAACTTGTGGAGAAAAACCATCTTGTATATTTTTCATATAGCAATGTTTATAATATTTAAAACCTCCACATATTCAGGACCAAGATCAGGCAGAAATGTAAAATAACACCAAATATAAATGATGAAATTTCTCTTTCTCATCCCATAATTTAGTCATATATATGTGTATATCTCTATCTATCTATCTATATAGTTGTTTGTTTTTTACAGAATCTGCTAGTCTTTTTTCTTTGTGTTTATTCTAAGAATACATAGGTTTTATTAATCTTAAATGAGAAAAAAAAGATTTGTTTTGTTAAGAAGTATTGATACTGTCATTCCTTGGAATGGAAAATGTAAAAACAAATAGATACTTTGTCAGAGGTATAGATTTATTTATAAAACTTATCTACCAGAAGTTGAGTTGTTTCAGTTCTCCTCTATCCCTCTGGGAGAGGTTAGAAGAAGAAATTACAATGTTTATATAGGAAAATACCAAAAGAGAGACACATTAAATCACATGTGTAAATGAATTCTATACTTTCTGGCACAGACTGGATTTAGCACTCTAGTCTTACTCCTCACTATTGTCCCTTTCACAGTCTCCCCTTAGGCAAGTTTGAACTAGTAGCTGTTTCTGTATATCTTTGTCAGGGTCTCTCCAACTTCTAAATATTTGCAAATGTTCTTGTCTAAGAAACGGCCCTTATCCCTTCCACTCCTAGTTGGCTTATAATAATTAATTTTTCTAGTTTTAGCTGGGGTGTCAGTAGCTTCTGCATTTCAATTATTTAACTCTCCTATATGCCTCCAGCCATCTCTGTAGTCCTTTTACTTTATGTATTGAATAATAATTTTTTTAATATCTCTGCCTTTCACAGTGGAAGTTTCTTTATAAAAGGGGCTAAACCTTTTTTTTTTTAAATTGAGATATGGATTTTTTTTTTCCCTAGTATAGTTGACACACAATATTATATTAGTCTCGGGCTTACAACTTAGTGATTTAACAAGTTTATACATTAGGAGGGGTATGCCTTTTTTTTCCCCCCTTTATGTCCCTTGTACCATAATACGCATTTAATAAAAGTTATAGTTGAATTAAGGAATATAATATATTTGCATCATGAAGGTGAAATGTCTGTCTCTCTATACTGAAATCAATAATTTAAATAAAAACTTTTCTTATATCAAATCAGCATGAAATAAAAATATATGATGCTTTATTTCTAGTCTTCTAATATATGTATTTATATAGCTAATACTGATTCATTTTTATATAAATAATTATTAGCAAGCTCACCATCTAATAATAGCTATTTTTATGGTCTATTTTCTATGTAATACTTTTTATCTCATGTTAAATTTATTAATTCATAAATAGCCATCAGTCTTGCAGAAATGCAAAAGCGCCATGGAGAATTATCTTCCAAAACCTGTAGAGACTTTATTTAATCTTCTAAGTGTATGTTACAGAAATTTATCAGAAACTTTCATATATTTTCTTCCTACTATTACACTAAACAAAATATTTGATCCTTAAATATATCCACCTAAGTCTATTAGAAAGTTATATTTTACTCCCCACTTTTGAATATAGCATACAAGTGCATAAGTAACAAATAATTCAAATATGACATATTTGTTGTTGTGAAAATGCCTGCAAATGGAAGTAGCAATGAATTCCATTAGAAATGCCTTTTTTTTTCTCAATTTCTGAAAGTATTCTTGATGTACGTTTTGTTTTGCCTTGATTAGGCTGTTATTGAAGGTGTTTGAAATTTTTTATCATAAATTGAATTTTCTAAGTCTTATAATTCAGACCAATGAACCAGAGTTTAGCAGTCTTTCCCACTCCTATCTTCAGGATGGGAGGCCTTGAAAATAGAACTGTGAGCAAACCATAATGGAAGCATTTGCTGTCTTTCCTCCTTGCTTTTTGCATTAGTGCATAGTCTCTAATTCATGTGCAAATGTTCATGTATCTAGAGATTTATAACAAAACTTGCTTTTCCAATGCTTATTCCTCCAACCTTTTTCAAAAACAGATAAATTTTTCTAAACAGCCCTTCAATGATAGCAAACTTTATTGCTTCCTTTGCTTATTACTACTTCTCCCTGCTCTTTTTCCTCAGCCCAATATAAGTCTAAATAAACACAACTTGTTACTTCTCATTTTAAATTGAGTTTGCAAAATGTGGCCACATTTTCACTTATCCTTTTCGTACAGTTAAAATCTTACCTCACTTGCATGACATCTTTCTGAATTACCTAATCTCCATTTCATTTTGGTATGAATAGCAGCACTAGAAGTTTTGTGATAGGTTAAGTTAGAAGGTTTGAGACATTAATAGTCCATAATGTTTTTTTTATTATTTCAATAAGCCATATAAATATGTTTGCCTAAATTATGTATATAGTTTGTTAACTCTGATTACATGCAAATCTCAGGCAGAATTAAGGGCAAGAGGGGATGGACAGGGGAAGGAAGTGGAAGGGAAGGTAGAGGAGGGGAGAGGAGGAAAGTGTTCTTAGTGAGGTTCGTGATGACTATCATCCCTTCTTGGAAAAAAGATGAATTAAATCAGCTTTAATTGTTAACATATTCAACTATTTTATTGAGCATTCAACTTTAAAACAAAAGAAATTATCCTTTTTTAAAAAGTTGTATTAGTGGTCTTCATGTATTGACATATAGAATTTTCTGTAATTGTTTTTTTAAAATTTATTTAAATTTAGTTAATTAATATATAATGTATTATTGGTTTCAGAGGTACAGGCCTGTGATTCATCCGTCTTATATAATACCAGGTGCTCATTACATCACATGCCTTACTTAATGTCCATCACCCAGTTACCCCATCCTTCCACCCCCCTCCCTTCCAGCAACCCTCAGAAAGTAAGTTAAGTAAAGCAGAATCTAGTAGAATCACATGAACTTACTTGGAAAATTTGTCAAGATTTCTAAATTATATTATTCTCATTAAAAATGGGTGATAATAGTAGTAAAAACCCCAAGATGAGGTATGATCATGTAAATACAGTATTTTGAGATGTGCCAGGCACACAGTAAACACACTGCATGGTAACTAAGCTCAAGATCATCTTTTAAGTGACACATCTAGGAATGAGAATAGAAGTCCCCAACCAGAAGCTCAGTCAAATTAGTAGGCCAGAATAAGTGCATTTGCATTTGAGATATGAACTCCCAAACTTCCTTCATGTATTACTTCCCTTACCTAGTTATGACAGAATTTGATTAAGTGTCAAATATCATATAGATTCCTAAATGTGGAGATTTCAGGAAAGGATTAAGAAGAAAAAAATGAAATTAAAAAGAAACTAGATGAAATCCACTGAGTAGTATTGTGTTCTGGATTTTAAAGGTAAATATTCTGACACTAGAACAAGAAAATTCCATCAATTCAATTTACAAAACAGCCAACAAGAAACCCAGGATAAGCATTTGGTCTTGGATTTAAGCAATCCTGGCTCTCTCGTGTTCAGCTGCAGTTCTACCTCAGTGGTTTCTGTACTAACAGACTCCAAAGGTAGAGTACTTATGACTAGAAAATTAAAGTTATGAATATTTAAGCTGATATGCAAAGCACCAACAGAGCAAAGTATACATGCAGATAATCATGAATTATACACTAATCAAATTTTAATAAGTGGGGGACATTAGTGTAGAAGCACATGACTTACCAACGTGTTGTTTTCTTTTTTTTTTTTTTTTTTCATTTTGCAGGAAAAAGTCCAGCATTTACAGAAGGCTTTTGCTTCCAGAGTAGATAAATCCACACAGACTGAACTTCTAGGCTATGATGTAAGTAGCTATATAAAACCATTTTTATCTTCTTTATTGGTATTCAGACCTCCACAGCTTATTTACCTCTGTTGCTGTGTCCATGCATTGATTTAATAGGATTTAGTGGCTCGCCATTCATCTTTTGCTCTTAAATAATCCCCAAATACCTTCTGGAAGTGAAAAAGATAATTACAGGCACCAACTAGCATACCAATGTCTTATTTTTTTTTTTAAGCTAACATCCCTCATATAGTCTTTTGAATTAGTGAATTTGCAGACATGTGGAAGATACGTATTAGAATACTAGGACAATTTACTTTTAGGAGAGTACTAATTTATTTATTAACAGTTTAATAAAGTTATGTTCACAATCACCAAGGGCCAGGCACATCATTTTTACATTCTGATACATAAAAGGAAACACAACTTTGCAGAGAAATTTACAATACTATTTTAGCTTTTGGGCTTCAGTGCAAGCTTCAGAAAGTAATTTAATTGAAAGTTAGCATTTTTTTCTTAGTGTGAAATACTTGTTGAATTGTCAAAATAGGATTGTAAAACATGTGTTGATACAAGATTGCTTCTAATAACACTGGATGATTTTGGATAACTTTGATTTAAATGCCTATCTTTTCTTCAATGAAGCTATAAGATTTTCGCTTTGCCTAAGTTGATGACTTTAAACTTCCTTTTGGTGAAAATATAAAGGAATTATCTTGTTTATCCTGCATCTAACATTTGTTAGAACTCCCTCTTCTATTTAAAAACATTAATATTATTTTTAGCACTTTATTAACAAGTAAGATTAGAAAAGATGCTTTTAAGGTGTTTCATGAGGGTGTATAATAATAAAATGTAAGTTTATCTGCATGTCCTCATTATATTAAATAACATAAATATGAATGTTATTTTTATGTTGCCTTGCAAATTATGTTGTTATATTTAACTAAATGCTACTTGTCTCTATTAGGAAGTAAGCTAAAGTTTTGAATTCCAGCACAAATTGTCTTCATCTACTTATATATGTTCTTTTTAAATTTAAAAAACATTAGAAGCTATGCTTTTCTTTTGAATTTTTCTGTTATATTCATTTTATGTTTATTATAGATACCTAAATATTCTAGATATGAATATTGTGACTACTTCTTGCTTGAATACCAGTGTTATATATGATTTAAATGGTGTTAATGTTTCCTATTTTAAAATAGAAATGATTTCTAAGTTCAAGCAGGATTTACCACAAGTATTTTAATTTTATCTCTTTTGAAGGTTTTTTTTTCCCATTTAAAGTTTTTTGATATGTATTATTTGTATATCAGTACCTAGGTTATAAGCTCAGTATGTATTTTACAAATAATAACCTATATCTTTTTAAATCTGCAAGCCAGTTGTCCAATATGACGAATAAATTAATAGTTTCCATTAAATCATATTCAAACATAACACAATTATAAGTTAACTTATTCACTACCACATGGTCTTTGTGGAAGTCTAGTTATTAAAAGTAATGTATTCTTCAGCAAGGGAAGAGGAAAACACGTATATATTGGGACTCAAATATTCCACTTTACTCAATACGGAAATGATGCTTGGGAAACTCAGTTCCAAATTTCTAAAGGACCGAATATAAAGATAGAATGTGAGATCTATAGCAGTATTAGTGACTGCAAGTGAGAAACAGTTGCTAAGAGATGAATGGTTCCTGTGGGGTAGATAATTAAATTGTGTCTTGTGTATTTGCCTCTCTATGCCCCATCATGTTCTTGTTTCTATGAGCTTTGTTATATCAATATTACAATTTCTCTAAACATTTAAATAAAAATTTAAAATGGAGCCATGAACATAGGTAATCCTTATTAAATCTTCATTGTTCCTAGCTTCTTTTCATATCTGACAGTGAAAATTTATTGTATTTTACTGGGTTGAATTAAGGCTAAGAATAATAATTTCTTGGTATTGACTCCTTTCAGGATCCCTTTGTATAAGTGTTTGGTATGACTTAGGTAGTTATTAGCATACATTAATAATCTGTTCTAAAGATTTCATATTTTACATTTCCTGGTGGTAGATTCTAGGATGTAATCATTAGAATCAGAAAGGAATTATCAAAGATACACATATAGAACCTCATGGCACTAACTGGATGTTACTGTCATAATAGGCTTTGGGGCATTTTGTATGGAAAACATTGGGGAGGGAAATATTTTTAAAAAGCAAGTTAGAAATAAGTAAAGCATTTTAAATGTGATAAATTGTGTGACTGTTGGGAATATATGACTTATCAACAGTGTATTTTTATTTTCTGTGACTGGGATATATTTTCTATACTTTTCAATATCTAGTCATAAATTTTTCACTTTTTCCATATGCAATAAGAATAATTGATTATCCTTTGACATAACATTTGCTCACATTTTTATCAGGAAATAATCTGACATTTTGTTTTTTCATCAATATATATTCACATATATACTATAGCTACTTAACAATTTGCAATAGTATTTGTCAGAGAAGATATGAAAAATCTTGTAGAAATCTTGTACATTATGAATGATACTTATACTCTCTTGCTTGCTTTCTAAAGCTGTCAATATTAGCCACAAATTGTTCTTTACAGATCAGTATGGATCATGTTTCAATGATATGAATGTCAGAATAGAAGAGACTACCAGTATCTGCTAATATAATATTCTTGGGAAGATAGTTGTTACTACACATTTTGCTTAAAATAGGAAATAGAATCCTTGAAAGATGTGAATTATAATGAAAACCATTAAAAGAAATTTCTGAAAATCCTCTACAGTGAGTAAGTTCAAAGATTCATATAATAAACTATTTCTATCTTGTAATAGATTTATCAGGAGACTTGAAACTAATGCTAGTGTACAGTATGCTTTGATTTCTAATGCACAGGACAAAGATGATTTAAAAATAAATTCAGAGTGTCTCAGCAAAGGCCTATAAACACAATAGTTCTTGTGATGATGAGGGAGATTGTTAAATAATTGATGAATGTGTCTTCAATAATCGATGCCAGTTTAACCGCTTTCACCTTCCTCTGTCTACACTGACTTAGTTTATTGAAAGATCAAAAATAATTTCTTAGGTGTCACTTGTGTTATTAAAACAGGATAGAAGATGAATATAGTCAAGTAACAATGTTGCCAATTGCAAGATTACACTAAGAGGTAGAGATTTTTCTGATTACATTAATTATATAAATAAATGCTTCAGCATAGAATGTAAGCTATCTGTAAATATAGTTTGAACTCATGCAAATAACATTTTTGGTTTAAATAATTGGGAAGGAATAGCCAAAATGCAGTGAAGATTTTATATTCTAACACGGCAAAAATTCAGGTGCTTTTTTTAATTTGGCATCTATATGGAGAGGTTTTTTTTTTTTTTTTAACTTCCTTTTGATGTTCTACAGAAGGTTATCTTTTTAAAATATAGTTGATTTACTTTAAGTGTAAATTTTCTTTTCAATTAGTGCCTGAACTTAGAACAATCAGAGTCTCTAGAGGAGTCTACCTTTAATCAGCATATATTTTTTCTATATTTTATATTTAATAAGTATTAGTCTCAAACTTGCAATTTTTTGTTCATATTTCTTTAAGAGTTTTGACGTTATCAAGTATTTCGTCAAATTTATTAATTACTGTTAGTCTTAATATCATTAATGGTTTTCATTTGGCTACTTGAAACTGAACTGGCATCACACATATTTTGAGTCATGGGTGAGTGAAGCATAACTCAGTTTAGAAAAGTATGATCATACCACTATATATTTTTCAAACATTTTAACATAGTTTCTAAATGATGGGATTTGCTTTATAAATGAAGTTTTCTACTTATATGCTAGGGAAATAATACTAGTTGCATTATGAATACACATTTTGAAGGAAAAACTCAATGCAGTTTTCTGTGTATTCTCAATCTATACTTTTCTTATATTTAATTTTGGAGGCCCTCCTAATATACTTAATAGTGTACAGGAAATTCTAACAAATATGAGAATAGCTCATCATGTAAAGAGTAAGAATTATTAGGGGATTTTTTTTTTTAAAGATTTTATTTGAGAGAGAGAGAGACAGATAGAGCACGAATGGGGAGGCGAGGGAGAAGCAGACTCACCACTGAGCAGGGTCCTGGGATCATGACAGCTGAAGGCAGATGCTTAACTGACTGCGCCACCCAGGTGCCCCAAGAATGATTAGTTTTTACCATAATTGTTTTATTAGCTATTATAAAGAGCAAGAGAGTATTTTGTGTTATTCAACTATATTATGTCAGCCTATGGATTAAGCCTAATTGTAAGAATTGACTAATTATCAATTAGGCTTTCTAGTTCAGTCGCTAATAATCCTAGTTTGTTAAAGCTATCTATTTTTGATCCATCCATTGCTGTTGTTTTTCATAACTTCAGTGCTTCTGATCATGTCAGGGTGCCCCAGCATTTAGCAGATGAGTGCCTTCTCCCTATATACTTCATTTATATTTATTTACATCAAGTATTTCTGTTTGTTTTTATAAATTTAAATAAAATCAAAGTTTAAAAATGATATATTCCAAGTTTTCTTTTGAACTACGGTTTTTCATATTACATAAAGATAAGTTTCAGACAAAATCATTGCTTAAAAACATAAGATATATGATCAACTGCTGTAGGTACTTATTAATACTTAGTGGAAGAATCACAGTTTATCCCGTGGTGAAGTTTTAAGGGTATCATTTTTGAAAATCCATACATGCATTTATTCAACAAATACTAAATGCCCCATGGAAGCCAGGCTCTGTCCTAGGTACTTAGGATACATCCTTTAATCAAACCACAAATATTCCCTATGGAGCCTGCATTTTTTGACAGCATACTTATAACATATAAGGAGAGTATATAGTATGTCAGAAGGTGCTAGGTGCAATATAAAAAGGAAAAATAGCACAGGGAAAGGGTAATTGTTTTTTTTTAAAGATTTTATTTATTTATTTGAGAGAGAGAGAATGAGAGACAGAGAGCACGAGACGGAAGAGGGTCAGAGGGAGCAGCAGACTCCCTGCTGAGCACGGAGCCCGATGTGGGACTCAATCCCGGGACTCCAGGATCATGACCCGAGCTGAAAGCGGTCGCTTAACCAACTGAGCCACCCAGGTGCCCTGGGTAATTGTGAATGTAGGGGTGAGGGTAAAGACTATGATCAAAAATTTTAAACAGGGTGATCTAGGCCGGTCTGAGGGTGAGATGTGACGCTTGAAGGTGGTGAGGTAAAAATCACATTTAGTCAGGGGTGCCTGGGTGGCTGAGGTGGTTAAGTGTCTGCCTTCAGCTCAGGTCATGATCCCAGGGTCCTGGGATCGAGCCCTGCATCCGGCTCCCTGCTCAGCAGGGAGCCTGCCTCTCCCTCTGCCTGCCATTCCCCCTGCTTGTGCTGTCTCTCGCTGTCAAATAAATAAATAAAATAAAATCTTTTTAAAAAATCCCATTTAGTCAGAAATCCTTTTGTGATATGCTCCTTGAACACCCCTGAAAGACCCTCAGTCAGTAAGAACAAATTGCTTTATCTTTGCAGCAGTCCTGGGTAAGAATAGTTGGCTTCATTTGTAGGCCATGTGGTATGAAAAAATGCATTCTATACCATTATACCCTAGAATCAGACCCCATGCATCAAGAGACTCACACTAGGGGAACAGAGACCACCTGTGGAAATAGCCTACTCAGGCTCCTCCTATCATATCCACTTAGCAGAAGCACTGAGAAGAAAGCTAGGTCCTATCAGCCACACCATGTAAATTACATTCACTTTTCCTTCCTTTTTTTGCATAGGCTCTGTCTGCCTCCTCCTCTCAACCTTCTCCCAGCTCAGGAAGAGTTGAATTTAGATACTTTAAATGTATAATTAGACTTCATTGTATATCAGCACATCCCATTATTTAGAGGTGTACCACTAAAGCCAACAAATGTAAAAATCACTCAATAGTTACTCGGTGAAAAAATAAATGAATAGATTAACTAAAAGACTCTCATGTTATTTTTATAATCCTAAAGATCTAAAAGAAATCAGTATACATTGTTTTATTAACAAATACAGAAGTGCATATTGTTCTACATTATTCTGTATCATTTTGTTACATCTAACAAATGTTTCAAAATGGCCACTTTGTGCCTTTTAGAACAAAGCATTAAATGCAAATCAGTGTAGATAACCAGTGATTTTTAAAACATGAGTGCCAACATGCAGCATTGAATGCTTCCTTCTAAAATCCTGAATTTTTATCTAGGAGCTAGATCATTCCTGGAATGCCTCCAGGTCTTTATTTCAGCTTTGACTGCATAGAATCAGTATGACTTAACTGATAATCCTTTTGTTAAGAGAATTTATAGTTGAAATCCTTTCGGGAAAAATAGCAAGGATAGGTGTTTAAAAAAAAAAGCTCTTGTAATTGTAAAAATATTCATCAAAATGAAACAATGAAAGAACACATAGACATACAAATTTTATATATCTTCTGTGGGGAGGAAAAATAAATTTCCCTCTACTCTTCTGGTTTCTTGGCTGAGACCTACCTGTAAAAACAAATAAACAGGAGAAAAACAAGTTTAGTGACATGTATACCCCCAGTATAAATGGGAAATACCCAGAAAAACCGAGTAACTCCCTGAAATGGTCCACGTCACCATCTTAAATACAACCTCCAGCTAAAGACAAAAGATGATGCTGCAGGGTTGGGGTCATAGGAGAGACCAGTTATGGGAGAATACCAGGAAAAGCATAGTAAACAAGGGTAAAACTGTTATGCAGATTTAAGACTGTCTTCTCCATTGAAAAGAGTTTCTAGAGATTGAGAGTTGTCCTCTTCTTCCTGGTCCAGAGAGACCTTTACAAGTGAGGATTTCCATTATACATGTAACTTTCTTTTATAAAATAGTAACTTGTATTCCATTTTCCAAGCTTCTCCTGTGTCTGTGTTTTTTAAAAATACCCAGCTAAAGATAATTCATATGCTAAAGAGGCATATTCTGGGTAGCATATATTTGTTCTCCTCCAATTAGTAATAATAATTATAATATTTGCTGAAAAATATGTTCATTTAGTAATAATGTTGATAAAAAAGAAAAGTTGATACTTGTTGAAAATTTCTTTCAACCCTCATCACCTTCTATCTCATATATCACCACCTCTATAGGTAATCTAGATTTAATTACAAAATTTCTAAGCATTTTCTTGGACAACTTTAGAAGTCATTTTAGAATTTTCCAGCATGCTAAGTGTGTATTGCATGACAGGAAGTCCTGTCTGAAGGAATTTTTACCACCCTGTGGAAGAAAATACAATGTATACACTAAGGGCATATTTCAGTGACTATTTGTGATAAATTATGTAATTGCAGTTATTCATCATAATTGTCAGGGAGCCTTCTTGCTCAACTATAGAACCCAGCAGTTAATTTCTTACTACATTTTCTTGTGGCACTGACAGTGACTGGAACATTCTAACTGCCAGACCAGAAAAGCCCTAGTAGCAATGGAATACTTAGAACACACCCTTTTCTGCGCATGATCATGTACTGAACACACAGTGATCCCTTATTCATGATGACGTGCTCTCTGCCTGCTCTCTTGCACTACCCTCCCAACCTCTCCTTATAAAACTCTAGGTGTCCCTCTTCTTGGCTGTTGGGTTGATTGTTAAGGCTTGAGCCTACCACCTGCCCTGGCTACAGGCACCAGAAATAAATCTTCCCCTTTCTCTTTTCCAGATTCTCCTCTTGAGTTATGGGCTTCTCTTGTGATGAGTTTATTCAGCAGCCATGTTTGCAAACCCAGCCAAGAGCTAAGCTTTCCATTTATCTACCCCCCCAGCTATACCCTGGGATGGAGCAGTTGGCCAGGATAGTACACCAGGGCTTGCCCATTTATTTCCTAAGTTAGGGGTTGTGATAGATCATTTGGTAACATAATTTATATTAATTTAAGTTCTAAGACTTTGCTCAGGTACTTGGTCAACATATATCTTTGTAGATTTATATTAACTCATGTCTAAGGAAAATACTGCCTTCCTTTAATGTGGTCTACAATCAAGAAAAATATGGAAAAGCAAATTTACTATTTAAATATTTACAAGTGTATTGAAACTATACACACACACACACACACACACACCGACACACGTAGAAGCACACAGTCTCTGAACACACAACTGCATGATATAGGTACAAAACAGAATCTACTTTTATTGACTATTTGTACTTATTATAGAAGTTAAGATTAGATGCAAATATATTAATTTTTGTATATAATAATTTACAGAAATCCTACTGTACACTAATACAGCATTTAAAATGGTTATTTGTAGTTTAATATTAAATCATATTTATACAACTGTTTGTTACCTAACTTTATTAGTATGAATTAATATTAAAGTATTTTCTTTTAAAGGTAAAAGTCACATTGACTATCTAGAAACATTACTTTTTCAAGAGGCAGAAATCATAAAACTATATATTCTAGACTGAAACAATAATGACAAATTTTGCCATACCATAGTTATGACAGTGTTGTTGGGTTTTTGGTTTTTTTTTTTCTTTCACTACACTACCTGATGGCTATTCTATCTTGTCATACAGTTGAGCCTTTGTTTCATTAGGCTATCAGATTTAATTAATTTATTTTTTCCTTTAGTTTTCTTGTGTGATTTACTATTCTCTGACAACCATCCTACTTGTACTTGATTGAGCAGCACAAAAGGATAATATCTGTAAAGATCATTAGCCCTCATAATGGTCTTGCTCTATCAAAAAGTTTCTCGAACACTTGACTCATGCTTTGGGACTTGAGAATACCTAGTGTGTATATTGGGGTTGGGGGAGCCAGTGATGGGGGGAAGGAGTAATTTTTCCTTTATCTTTCTAATTTCTTGGCTAGACCTCTGTAATAAAAGAGAGATTAACAAGTTAAATAATATGTATACCTCCTATATACACAGGAGATACCTAGGAAAATTAAGTTGACTCCTGAAATGGCCCAAGTAATTATCTTAAATACCATCTCCAGGTAAAGACAAAAGAAAGATGGGGGTTGGAGAAGCCAGTTGTGGAAGATTACCGAGAAGAACACAGTGAACAAGAGCAAGGTTGTTATGCAGATTTAAGTCTATGCCTTCTCTCTTGATTAGAGTTTCTAGAGATTTGGTCATCCCCTTTTCCTAGTACAGAAAGAGAGATACCCTTTCAAATGGAGATTTCCCTTACAAGTATAAATGACGTTTACAAAAGGTAACTTCTACTTGGTTTTGAGAGCTATCCTTGTGTCTGCAGCCTCTTAAGAATAACCAGTTCAAGTTATGCCAAAGAAGCATATTTGGGGGTGGCAAATTGTGCTTCCCTTCAATTTCACCTTGAAACTTCCCCAAGAAGTTTCACAATCCAGAACCTGAGTTGATAGGTTATTCCATTATTCTACTGAACCCATGTCTAAGTCCTGAAAATCGGTCAGTTCAATTAGACTGCTATGTCTCATTTTAAGAGGTGGTCTTGTAGATGGGCTCCCAAAGTTAGTCCCATATTGTGCTAGCATTTCTATGGAAAAAGATAAACAGAGTTTAACAGTTAGCACAAACTATAACACAGTTTGTGAGACCAGGGGGGCAGCCAATCAAGATTTCTATATGTCAGGTTCAAATCGTCTTTCAAAGTTTGAATATCTGTGATGTTGTCAGGTGGTCAGGTGAACTTTCAGAGTGGCTGACATATCCGCAGGTACAGAAGGTTGTCCATATGAGCTGTTGTGATTTCTCTTAAAGAGTTTATATCAAGTTGTTCACATTCAGTTTGCAGAGCTTTGGGAAAAGGGCAGTTTTGATTCCCAGTCATTTCAAGTTAGAAGGGTGGGGGAAAACCAGAAATTAGTTTGGAGAGTTATAGTGAGATATTTGAGGAAAACTGTTAGAATTCAGGATCTGGTCCAATTTACAGGTAGAAAACAAAATTTCTAAGACTGTAAACTGGACTAGAATCTAATATCCACAAAGGTATACTACTGAAACGTTATTTTCTCTATAATCACCCTCATTTTTACCAAAGATAATCACAGTAGGACTAATTTATTTGCAAAACAAGTTTAGTCTTATTAAACTTGATTATTTACATAAGTGCTGGAAGAATAATGATTGAATATATAGGTTCTTTTTAGGTCTACTTTTCTGGAACTTTTGTAGGGAATTTTAGATTGAACTTTTAAAAGCCTTGAGGCTAAGAAGTCAAGCCAAGGACTCACCATCAGACTTTGCCTGTAGTACCTAGCGTTTTCGGTTAATTTCTCTCTTCTTGAGGTCCCAAAGATAACGTATGGTTTCTGCACCTTCCAGAAAGTGACTTTCTTTTACTCATCTGGTAAGACTGCTGGGATCCCTGTAAGCAGTGCCATGCTGCTTTTGCAAAGAGTTTTATTGGCTCCATAAAGTGAAACTTAGTTCCTTGAAGCTGTTTGGTCATGTTTAATTCTATGTATATTCTCAAATATGACATTCCATTCAAAGCTTTAGTAATACAACCAATGTGTCCAGTTGTGGAAGCACATTCTAAGAACAGATTCTGCTTAAACTTATGCATATAAATATATTGCCATGAAAATAAGAATAATCACTAAGAGTTTCAAATTCTAGAGGGATCAGATAGGGAAAAAAAGTAATTGTTTCATCTCTGTTCACAAGGGCATACTTTACCAAATTGCTGTAATTCATACTTAGCTTAATGGAAAAGAGAAGTTTCCTTAAATCTAGAAAAAGCAAAGCATTAAAGAATCACAATGTTTCAAACAAAGTCATAAGTATTTTCAGTTTCATGAGTTTATTCAGCTCCATGTTACTTTTGTTCTACTTGGTTTTCTGTTGGTTCTGGAAATTTTTACCCAGTTCCGTTTTGTCTTGAAATGATCAGAGACCTATATTCCAGAGTACCTGTTAGAGTCCTTCCCTTTTTCTTTTCTTTTCCTTTTTTTTAAAGATTTTATTTATTTATTAGAGCACCAGCAGGGGGAGGGGCAGAGGGAGAAGCAGACTCCCCTCTGACATGGGGCTCCATCCCAGGACTTCAGGATCATGACCTGAGCCAAAGGCAGATGCTTAACCAACTGAGCCATCCAGCCACCCCTGTCGGAGTCCTTTTCTTGAATAATCTGTGAGGATTAAGCACTTTTGCAAAAGCATAGAATAAAACAATAATTATCTGTAAATGACAGAACACTTAAAAATAGCCATGGTTAAAGTTCTGATGAGAGTACATTGCAATGTAATTGACAAAGAAATTTGGCTATTTCCATGACATGCTTTTTAAGGTAGTAAGTATAATTACAAATGAAAACTTTATACCAGAACATACCAAATTTCTAGAAATTTCATACAACTTCTGGAACACTAATATTAACAACATATATCCATTCAAATGAAATCTAAGAAGGTTTAGCATCACTAATTTGGCAACGCTTCCCGTGTAACTTAACATAGTAAATAAGCCTAACTAGCTTAAGATCTCTTTTTCCAAGGAGAGAGAATAATTCTTTTAACATGCTCCAAAGACCTTCTGAAACATCTCAAAGTTAGTTCTAGGTCAAAAGGACTCCATTTAGAGTTTGATTTGGGGAGGTCTGTCAAAAATATCAAAAGGTTTTAGCGCATGACTAAATAGGATCACAGATCATTATGAAACAATACTTTATTTAACCAAAGTGACAAACATTGTTTAAAGGCAAATACAGAAGGATACATAGTTGTGAGCAAAGTTTCACTCTTTTTAATACTAAGAAGATTCAGTTTCCTTAAGCAATCAAAGATCTGATAAAGACAAATGCAGTAGAGGAAATTATTTTGAACTCTTTGCTTTCTAGTCAGATTGATGTGGGAAACAAAGGCAAAAGAAAAATTAAATTTCCTTACTACTTACAACCAATGACATGTCCTTGAAACAGGCAGAGTGACATTCCTCAGTCAGCTTGCCTGATAACTATAGTATAATCACAGGAAGGAAGAATCTTAGCCACCAGGCAAGGTTCTTGTGAGTGGGGTTGTGAATGTCCACTGATTTTTCTGCTGTCTAAATTTGGTAGTTTCTTATGAAAGTGCAGGTTAAAAAAAAAAAAAAACTTCATATCTTCATCTTGTTGAGGGAGTCCATAATGCAAGCCATTATACTTCTTTTGTCTTCCTTTCAATTTGGTTTTTCATAGAAACCAATAAGATAATTCTGTAGAAAAATAACTCTCTAATATTTTTTTCAAATATAGGAGTTTTTGGGGTTTTATTTTTTGTTTTTAGTTCAAAGTATCCATCATTTGACCATTAACAAGAAGGATCTTATATTAATCTCAATAGCAGCTCAAACCAATAAATGCTTTTTATGGGTTAACAATGATTTCAAGAGGCATCCCAAAGGGAGGTGCAAAGATGCAGCCCTTAAGAGATCCAGAGAATTTACTTTCAAAGTTAGCCTAGGAAAACAAACACTTGTGTTATCATCACAGGTGATAAGAATGAGACTGTGGGATGCCTCCAGTCATAGACTAAATCTGTGACACCAAGCAGATGCTACTGGAATGGGACTTTTCTAGCACAAATGAGATTATGAAGGTTGAGACTACAAAGGCCCCTTATGGAATAGGATCCTTTATAATAAACTCCCCTGAGAGCTGGCATAGTTGGACAAAGAGAATACTCCTTCTGGGATCCATTAGCCTGTTGGGTTGTATGCCAGATGCGTGTAGACACATTCATTTTCCAGGTGACAGAGACCAAACAATGTTCTCACTGTTCACAAAGCCAAACTCTTATGACCTAGAACAAGACAAAAGGAAAATCTCTTCTAGGCTATGTTTCTTTTTATGACAAATGACACAAAAGACAGACACCAAAAACAAACAAAAACAATGGCCATCTCTGGGAGAAAAGAGGATCAACAGAAAACAAGATTACTCATAACAAGAATCTTTACCAAAGTCACTATACCTAAGGAACTAGTTCACACAAATATTTTCTCCTGTTAATCTAAATTTGGAAAAGAAGGGATAAGAATTTTTAATCTTCTCTTAACCAGGTACGACAGGAAGAGATACCTGGGAGAGCTGACTTGTAAGAATTCTTATCCTTTGCCATTTTCTGCCATTTTTCCAGGATCCCATCCGCAGACTCCAGAGCATGTATGGTGCCTCAACAGATCCCTACCGGGGTCACCAAACTGTAGCAGAGGAAAAATAATTTCTCCTCTAACCTCCCAGGTTCTTGACTGAAACCACCTCTATAATAAAAGACAGATTAACAGGAGGAAAACAAGTTTACATAACATACACCTCCTGTATACATGTGAGATACCCAGGAAAACAGTAATTTCCCAAAATGGCCAGGCCACCACCTTACATACCATCTCCAGCTAAAGACAAAACAAGGATATTGGAGGTTATGAGAGATTACCGGGAAGAACACAGTAAACAAGGGTAAAGTTGTCACACAGATTTAGGTCTGTGCCTTCTCCATGGATGAGCTTCCAGAGATTTGGTCATCTTCGTCTTCCTAGTATGGAGAGGGTCACACCCTTACAAGTAGAGATTTTTCCTTATAAATGTAAATATCTTTTACAAAAGGGTAACTTTTACTTGGTTTTCAGAATTTTTCCTGTGTTTGTAATTTCTTAAACATAACCAGCTCAAGATAATGCTTAAGCCAAAGAGGCATATTTTGGTGTGGCAAATTCTCCTTTTCTCTAGCTTTGATCTTCTTCCAGTGAAAGAACTGGGTAATGATTTCAGGGAGAAAAGGCATTAAACTATTAGATTATTAGTGTTTCAAAATAAAGACATAAAAACTGTTTTTATAACTTATAGAGAGCTAAAGAACACAGTTCCATAAATGTTTGACTTTGTACCAAAGAGGCAAAGGAATAGGAATTTTCAGGATATTGAATTACAGAAGGTTTCCTAAAAGAGAGCCACATGTAACATTAACCTCATGCTCTGTGAAGAAAGAGTACCAGGAAATTATACTCATGTGATGCTACATTGTTAAAATGGTAATTAGAATTTTAAATGTATAAAGCTGAATTACTGTGGAGACAATTTATACAGAAGAGTGTAATTTACAATTCAGAGTACTTAAAAGTCATAGTTTTTTACATATCAGAATTACTTCAGATTTGTCATATATTATGATTTTTTGCTTATAAATTGATTATGGATTTGGATTTAATCCATCAAATTAAAGGAAAATTTACTTAAGGTACAGTCTAATATAGAATAATTTTCAGAAAGAAAAATACTCTAAACAGGTTCAGTATTTTCTTGAATGGAAAACTATAACCTAAAAATTGATAAATTGTTCATTTTTTAAGCTTAAGAAAAGACTAATATAGAATTGGAAATAGTGTTTTTCAACTTTTTAGAGTACAAAAAACACTCAATATTGTTCCAGAAATGCTCCTTAAAGAGTCTTTTTTAATTTATGCGGAAGTTGCCACAAACTCTGAGTTTGAAAGGATTAATTTTTCTTTGAGGGAGCATCAGTAATGACTCATTTCACCATAAGAAATACGAATCTAAAAGGAACTTAATGTGAATCATAAAAATATACAAAAATTACTTGGTGTGAGTATATGTATTTTCCACTCTTTTAAAAGCTTTCCTCCATTTTGATTTTCTAGTATGTTAAATATATAAACACTGAACCACTATCTATAAATATACTACATGTACATAAGCATATATATTTTGGCATTTCAAATATAATGGACATTAGCCTACTCTAATTGTTACTGAAACCCAAGTTTAGCTGCTTGTCATAGCTGGAAAGGCCAAAACTCAAAAGAGTATTGATTGGAAAGGAATATGAGCTTTATTCAGAAGGCTGACCAACTGGGGAGAAAGTGATCTCTTGTCCAAAGGCCAACTCCAAAGTTTCTGCCTGGCCTAGTGATTTTTTAAAGGGGTTCAGGGCCATTAATCAGTAAAGGGGGTGCAGTGGTCAGTAATATTTCTTGATTATGTGCAGACACATGGTGCCAGCTACACACATTATCTCAGTCCTCAGGGGTTATACAAAGGGGTCTGATTCCTTAGTGCCTGGGGCATGTGCAAGGAGGTCTGGTTTCTGTTTTGGTCTGATGTGAAGTGCTCTGTTCTTTCTCTGAAAAAATGCGTGATCTGTAGACATACGAAGAAAGGTTTGTTAATCAATCACACAGGCTAAGGGTGTTTAAAGTTGAAAGACTACTAGGTTTGCAGGAGGGGCCAAGATGACTTCTGTTCCTCACGGTCAGTTTTATGATTTCATATCTATGGGATTAGGAGCAAAGGTCCTTCTTCTGTAGCTACTTCCTGCTGATTGAGAATGATTTAGGGATTTTGAAGTGGAAAACTTTTACAGTGTGGAGGATCTTGTTTCTGGCATTTCCACTGTAGGGAATAGTAAGGGCATCTCTAAGCCAGTATGAATAGTGCAAGTTCCTCCTTGACAGGTGCAAAAAGTCAAACAACCACCAAAGGGAAAGAAAACAAGAAATGCAGTAATGTTTAATAGGGTATATTTCCATTTGGAAGGAATTGAAGTTAGCCAACTGCTAAAAGGATCTAGAACTAGGGCATCTGTAGCAGTGACTTGGTTATTTAAATCTTTCATGGCTTCAATTACATTTTTTGAGAAATGTGAATATGCAACATTTTGTCTTAGTGAAAACACATGTCACTCTTTGGCTGCTGTCAAGATATCTAGGGCTATTTGGTTTGGGCAGGCCACTTTTCAAATCTATGGATGGCTGCATGCCAGGTTTGGTTAAATGCTTGGCTAAGACCTTTACTCATAATTTTACATTGATAGAGGTGGCTACTGGGACAAATATGGCCAAAGGGGGGGGGAAATATCAAGAAGCCCTCTTTGCCCAGTATCTAGCTTTAACAATATCCTAATTATGAGGGATCACTGGCAAGTGGGAGAAGACTTGTTTGGGGATATAGACATCGCCAAGTGCATCCTCTATCCAATCATAAGGAAACTGGGACCATCTGCTATTTCCATAAGTCCATAGCTAACCCCATGGAGAGAGTACACTCCAGGTTGGCTCCATAAAGTCAGCCTTTGTTCCTTAAAGCTGTCTGGTTATATCTGAGTCTGTCTGTCTCTCAAATAATGACATTCCAGTCATAGCCTTGGCAATATAACCAAAGTGTCCTGTAACAAGGGGAAGAGATTCTTATTGAACTTATGCAAATATAATTGCCATGAAAGAAAGAGTACACATGGAGAGTTTCTGATTTCTGGAGCGTTCAGGTAGGAGAAAATAAAGTGTTTCAATTTCTTCACAAAGGAATATTTTATCATATTCTGTAAGTCATAGATATCTTAAGAGAAAGTTTCCTTCATCTAGAAGAACAAACATTAAAGAACCAAAAATGTTTCAAGTAAGTCATAAAAAGTATAATCATCTTTCTCAATTCAATTAATCCCAAATTAACTAATTTTGGTCTTTTGAATGTAGCTTTTCCATTGGTTCTGGAAATTCATACCCAGTTTAGTTTTATGATCTTGAAGATATCAGAAATGTGTATTTTTTTAAAAGTCCTTTTCTGTATGGTGGCTAACTTAACATAATAATTTTAAAAAAAAGTCCTTTTCATGAGTCTCCTTGAAGATGAAACACATTCTTCAAGAGCTTCAGAACAATAACTATAAATAATAAAAGACTAAAAATGAACATGGTTAAAGATCTGATGAGAGTTCATTTAATGCAGTTGCCAAAAAAAAAAATCCAGTTATTCCTGTGACATGCAACATTTCAATAATTAGAATTTCAACTGATGACCTTATATGAGGACATATTAAAACTTTAAGAATTTCATGTATTTCTGGAACAATTATGGCATTTACCCATACAGTATAACCTAAGACTTATCATTTGTTTGACAGTGTTTCCCAAGTAACTTAACATACCAAATTAACAAGCCCAGTTTGTCAGAAGAATTTAATTATTTAGAATTCAGATCTTGGGAAGTTTGTTAAAAACTTCCGAAAGTTAGGGCGCCTGGGTGGCTCAGTCGTTAAGCGTCTGCCTTCAGCTCAGGTCATGATCTCAGGGTCCTGGGATTGAGCCCCACATCGGGCTCCCTGCTCCGCGGGAAGCCTGCTTCTCCCTCTCCCACTGCCCCTGCTTGTGTTCCCTCTCTCACTGTGTCTCTCTCTGTCAAATAAATAAATAAAATCTTAAAAAATAAAAAAACCTCAAAGTTATAAAGTACATTCCTAAATAGGATTACACATCATTATAAAATTCAGTATTACCTGTTTAACCAAGGTGGTGATAAGAGATTATGCAAAAGGTTATATGGTTCCTAACAAAAGTTAGCTTCTTTAATATTGAGAAGCTTCAGTTCTCTTAAGTAATCAAAGACACGATGAAGACAAAACTTAGAAATTTTGGTTTTCTGGGCAGATAAAGAAAAGAAAACAAACTTTGTTTACAATTTCTTATCAAGAGCAGACCAGCAGTCCAAAAAAACTTTATCTTTTTAACAGAAAGAAAAGCGGAATTTCAGTCTTACACTAGTATATTTTTAAAACTCATTAATTCCAATCTTAGTCCTGACCACACTTAAATTTTTTTCCCCAAGATTTCCCTTCAGAAACTTTCTACAACTTTTCTTTTACATTCAGATTGTGTCTTAAGCCCACTGTCTCTAAATAACTAGTCTCATTTTAGGACAAAATTACTTTCTTTTTTCCCCCTGAACAAAATGTATTCCCATTCCTTATATCTTTCTTATCAAAAACACATCTTACTTTTCTTGTCTACAGTGTTGCTTACCTTATCATTTCTAGCCATCTCAGTTACATTTATCAGAATTTTAACTCTTAGAAACTTTAGTCTCCAGTAAAAACTAAGTAGTAACCAATTGTGAACTGTTACAGCACAGTTCTTTAGACTGGAAATTTATGAATACATTTTCAGACTTTCAGATTTTTAGAAACACGGTGGTTATCTTTTTTTTTTCCCCAGAGTACAACCTGCAATAATAAAGTATAAAGCATGTTTAGCAATAGACCCAAGTATCCTCAGTTCTCTGCAATAAGAAGCCACAAACAAACCTACATTCAGTAATCAATGTTTTAGTATTCTTATTTGGAAAAGACTTAGTTATCTACTGAATTTAACCCAATTTATCATTTAACTTAGGAATACTTGGATGTTTCAGGTTACAAAGATTTTGAAAACTGTAAGCCTTATTCAACCTACTTGTTCTTAACAATTACCCATGAAAACCACTATGAGGCCGGGAAAATTAACCATCATTTTAAGTCATCTCTTTGCTGACAAACTAACAGAGACAACAAGAATTTAGTAAATACAGGTAGAACAAAGCTGATTATCTGTATCATATTCAGTGTTGATAACTCCAGTAACATGTCTGTTTTAACTAAACCAATAATTAGCCTTGAATCAGGCTTAGTATTGAATATGTTGTACCTATGTCCACTAAAAAGTCAATCAGTTTATTCCCCATTGGGAATTTTTACCTGCGGGGAAATCTGAAGTGGCTGGTTTAAGTCCAGGGGAACCCCTGGATCCCTTCGTCTTGATTTGGGAGGTGCCTCAGTTTGAACCTCATAAGGAGGTGGCTCGGCAGAAGTCAATGGCACCTGAGGCGCCAAGGATGGTATAGGAGCCAGCCATGTGGGTCACTCCCATGGTGGTCCAGCAATCAGAAAGTGGAGGCAGAGGCCAGGAGTGCTGCCAGAAAGGCTGGAGGTAGATTCAGAATTTGGACTAATCTTTCCTTAATGTCTCTTGCCACTCCCTCCTGCAAAACAGGTTTCTTTAACTCTCTGTGCCATTTATTTAAAATATGTCTTGGGGCGCCTGGGTGGCTCAGTCGTTCAGCGTCTGCCTTCGGCTCAGGTCATGATCCCAGGGTCCTGGGATCGAGCCCCGCATCGGGTTCCCTGCTCAGCGGGAAGCCTGCTTCTCCCTCTCGCACTCCCCCTGCTTGTGTTCCCTCTCTTGCTCTCTCTCTCTCTCAAATAAATAAAAATTAAAAGATCTTAAAAAAAATAAAATGTCTTACTGGACTTTCTTTGGGAATAGAAGGAGTATCTCCCATCTTCCTAGGCAAAAGTTCAGAAAGAGCATAGGAGAAACAAAACTATGACTAAATGAAGCCCAGAGAACCTCTGTTAGAATTTGTTCTTCCCCAAAAGTTGGGGGCTTCATTGACAGAACCAAATGCCTTCCTAGACAAGCTAAGAGAGCAAAAAACCCCTATTTGGAGACAAACTGAAGGAAAAAATCCAAGAGAGCCATTCAGTGGTCATCATTCCTCTGAGCTTTAACATAATGGCAAGGTGCTATTACAATAGAAATCATCTTTTAATCATGGATTTCTGGCTGTATTCCTTCCACTTATTGAGAATCCAGCCCAGTGGGCTGTTTGGTGGGACAGAGATGGAACCTCCCATTATACACAAATTTAGCACAATACAGCCCACACATACACACCAAAACAGATCTATTCCAAATTCCAAATAAATCCGTGGTTATTAAGTCCCTTTTAGTTTCTCTCCAAAGCCGTGCCTTCCTAATGGGAAAAGCATGGGCAACGGAACAGAAGCGCACGGTGCTTCACAAATGAGAAACTTGCATCATTGTGTACTCCATTGGATTTACCTGGTCCAGAGCTCATCAGCTTGCCCCAAATGCTCCTTTCCTTTTCACTCAAACCAAAAGCAAACCCGGCAGTTAGCTGTAGTTGGGAATCAGCTGGGAGTTTCCCCAAGACAGAAACAGTCTCAGCGGCTGCGGCCGATTCCCTCTGGCGTCCTCCCAAAGCCGACTAGCCCTGAGCAGCTAATTGATCTGTGATCATCCAGGGTACTAGCTCAGCAAACAAATGAGTAAACCCTGGCACGCTGCTGGGCCAACGACTTCATCCGCCCAACTGCAGATGAGCCCTGGCACTGCCACAGCCAACCGCTCTGCCTTGGGATTCCCAGGGGAACTGGATGCCACAGGGGTGCTGGCTCGCCAAAATTTGTTACCAAAACCCAAGGGCAATGTCATCTCTGGAAAGGCCAAAACTCAAGAGTGTGATTGGAGAGGAATATGAGCTTTATTTAAGGAGGCTGGCCATCTGGGGAAAAGGTGAACTCTTGTCCAAAGGCCAACTTCAAGGTTTCTGCCTGGTCTATGGACTTTTAAAGGGGTTTAGGTCCGTTAATCAGTAAAGGGGATGCAGTGGTCTGCAATATTTCTTGATGGTGTGCAGACCCGCTGGTGCCAGCTATGGACGTTATCTCAGCCCTCAGAGGTTGTGCAAGGGGGTCTGGTTTCTGTTTTGCAATGTGCAGAAGTGCTCTGCTCTTTTCCCTTCTAGGAAAGAATGCATGATCTATGATATACAAAGAATGGCTAGTTAATCATACGGGCTAAGGGTATTTGCCAAAGCTTAAAGATGACTAAGTTGGCCCAAGGGCCTGAAGCAGTTTCATAATAATGTTTTTTACTTACTAATTTAAGTGACTGGATATCATTCTATCATAGGAACATTTTAAACATTTTTCACGTTTCTTTTTAATTCTTTTTTCCCTTTTAAAGAACAGCATTTACATATGGAACAATTTCCTATCAAGGGGAATTTTGAAAAATCAAAATTGTATATGGTTTTATCCTCCACTCAGCGATGCTATTTCTAGAAATCTACACTGAACGTACACATTTACATATACCACAAAACATTTCCATAATGCTGAGCCACCCAGGTGCCCCAAGAAAAAAATATTTTAAGGTGATTTGGACCCAATCCTGGTTGCACTTCCTTAGTTGGCTATAGCCTAAGGACCAAGAGAACTACAAAAAATATAAAAATGGACTCAGTAGTAAAATTATACTACTATTATAATAATTTTGAAGCTGTTTTATGTATATAAGATTCAACCGTTTAAAGCAAATGTTACTAGTTACCCAAGGTATTGCAAGATGAGAGAAAATAAGTATAATAATGAAAATATAAGTTAAAGAACCCTGTAATGTAATATTTAAATAGAAACTATCAACATGAACTCATAAATTACTATAGAATATTTCTTAGCTCTGCCTACTGAGAGTCTAAAGCAAGTCAGAAACATCTAACCTGAGACAATTCAAGCTTAAAGGCCTACCTTTCAATATATAGGAAACACAGGCATGGATGGATATGTAAAACAAGCTGCAGGTCAACTATCAGAAAAATTCCAAATGTGCAGTATTCTGACAAAACTGACATGGTAGCCTTAAAAAATAAAGTGCCATTAAATATTGGGGGTTTGTCCTAATTAAAGAGACCAAAGAGAAATCATGACAAACTCAGTTACTGAATCCACGTGGTAGTTATGCTATGCAGGTGTTAATGGTACTAGTTTTTCTATTTTTCTGTGTGCTTAGAAGTTTTTCCAATAAGGGGAAAGGCTAATCCAATTTTAAAAAATCTGAATTAAGATTCTGGGTGCCTGGGTGGCTCAGTCTATTAAGCATCCAACTCTTGACCTCAGCTCAGGTCTTGATCTCAGGATCGTGAGTTCAAGCCCCACATTAGGCTCCATGCTGGGCATGGAGTCAAATAAATCAATAGGTAGGTAGGTAGGTAGATAGATCATAGAGAGAGAGAAAGAGAGAAAGAAAGAAAGAAAGAAAGAAAGAAGGGGAGAGAGAGGAAAGAGAGAAAGAAAGGATTTATAATGACATTACACGGAGATGTGAAACATGGTCCAGTACTGAATCTTGGGTTGTTAGGTTGAGTAGTAACAGCAATAGTAGTATTTAGTAGTAGTGTTGGAAGGGCATTTGAGGAAATTTGATTAAGGCTAACTATTACAAATTAAAACCTATTGACGTAGAAAGTTAGAAGCCATTAATTGGGAAACCTAAGCAGAAAGTCCAATAACTTAAACAGAATGTATAGTATGGTTTCATTTTGGTTAAAAAATGAAAATATACAAAAGTTGACGTGATCATCTCTGGTAGGAATATGACATTTTCTTATTTCTACTTACCTTTTTTGGTCATGTTTTACAATGAATATATGTGCCTTTATGATAATTTGTAATTTCATTGTATAAATATATTTTATAACTAATAGTAAGTATTTTAAAACAAATTCTGCAACACCGCTATAATGAAGACAAAATTATGTTTGTACAATGTATTTAACTTCAAGTATTACCTCCATACAAAATAAATTGGAAGTTTTTGGGGAACCAAAGTAGCAAAATACTTTGTTCTTCAGTATAATTATTAAAATATTAAATATTGGAGGGTTTTTCCCAAATTTGACAATATATTGAATTCATCATATTTTAAAGCCTAAAATGATTAATCTATTTTGTAAATGATTGTCTTACTTTACAATATCTCCAGAGTGGTTAATCATAAAAAAAGAATTGCATCTTTTGAGTTTTTATTTTTCTTACAGAGTAGTCATGGGGAAACATTTATCCTCATTAGTTGAGTTTTCGTATTTCCTTGCAGTCCTCTCCATGTTCCAGTTGCTAAAAATGACAGAGAAATACTGGGGCTTTTTGTCCTCGCCACATGATGAGGACAACAATATTGTAAGCTTTTATGGCAAGAGAAATGTTAGTATCGTATATTTTAGGATCATTTGTGTCTCTGAACATATTCAACCTATTAAAATACTTTTTCCTTTCATTTTACTAACTTTTTAGAATATTGAAAGGTAGATCTGGGTTAGAACTTTATTATAAATACGAATGTTAGGAGGCTTAAAATGCACTGGAAAACAGAATTCCAGGTTTATGAAATACAAAAAATAATGCTATATTCCCTGTCATTTCCCATTCACTCAACCAGCTTTTGGGGAACAGGTACTGAAATGTTTGTTAGTCTTGATGATTCTGCACTTTTTTTTAACAAGTTTCGTTGGCAGACGTGTATCTACGTCTGTGTTCGACATGTGCTTGTAGTCCTGTGGTTCATCTCAACTTATGCCACCCTTTCTCATTTATACTGTCATTTAAAAAATAAAAATAATAAACGGTACCCCAGGCACTGAGATTGTAGCAGTGAACAGGAGATAGACAAATGTTAAAAAACAAAATTCAGTAGAGTAAATCTGAAGATCTAATTGGCTTTATTCAGTGATTCATTAACCAAGCAGTATCCCATCTACCAAAGAGAATAGAATTCCTGAAGAGCTGTACGAAGAGAAGGCTTTTATAGGCCGAATGGGAAGTGGTGCACAAGGAAGTTTTAGCTAAAGAAAAGAAAGAACATATTGGGCAAGGTCACCTTCCCTTGGGGGGGAATGGCAAGGGGTCTTGTCTTGCAGACGATCTCACTAATGCAGATCAGGACCTTCCAGAGTGATCTGTTGAAAATTCCACTCTTGGGGGAGGCTAAAGCTGAAATTAAGTTTGCTACTAAGTTCTAGTGGAACTTAGGAAAAATGACTCCATTTGGGGGCCTGTTGTTAAATTTCTTCATAAACCTCATATTCTAGTGATGAAGATAGACAATACATTAGAAATTATAGAAATAAGGGTCATGATGTAAATAAGCAAAAAGACAAGATTAAGAGTTGAATCAGGTGAAGAGGAGAGTTTATGTCTGGAAAAGACTTATCACGGAAGACCTTTCTTTCTGAGTGTGTTGTCTTTGAGCTGCAATCTGAGTGAAGGTCAGTTCACAAAACTGAAACAAGCATCTTGACATGGGGGAAATCAGAATTTGGAAAACAGTCACCTTCCAATACTGCTTGCTGCTTCAAGACTTCCTCAGTTTGGTTTTCATCTTGTCTTCCTACTTACAGGCTCTACACATTCTAGTCTATACAGCATCACAAATAAATCTGCAAAACAAACAAAAACCACACCTCCCCCCCTTACGTTGTGTTGTATTTCTACTTTAAAGCTCTCTCTCTTAATGATTCACTAAGGCTTAAAAGATGAAATTCCCATTCCTCAAGCCCGCACTCAAAGCTGCTGAAATTATACTCTTCCCTATTTATGTTGCAAACATAAACATTTTATTCCACTTAAACTGTACCAACACAAATTGCTGTTTCTTGTCTCCATTGTTTGGGGTTTTTAACCATTTTATCTGAAATACCCTTTCCCCTGTAATATATCTCTCTTTTCCAGCCTTGGTCCAATTTCATACCCTTAATTTGACTACCCAAACTGGGGGTTGACGGGGTTTTTGGAATATAGGAGAGGTTTGGTGGGGTGAGGTCCAGAGCCGATGACCGAGAAAGAATTCTTGAGATGTCTTTGGTGTAAAATGGTGGTTTATTAAAGCACAGTAACAGGACCCAGGGACAGAAAGAGCTGCAGCACTGGAGTCTTCAGTGGTGATTATATACTCAAGAGTTGGGGGAAGTAAGGAAAAGGGAGGTTTCAAAAGAACTTTCATGTGCTAAAGAGGACCTGCCCTCAAGATACCTGCAGCCTTGCTGTTGTGAAGTTAAGGTTGTTTTCCCCTCTAGCAAGGTATTAACATTTAGTTGGGAGATTCCTGGAGGAATGTCACACATGTCCCACCCAAGATGGGGGGGAGGGGGAGGTTGCAGGGTATCAAGTTTATGCTTTGTCTTCAGCTACCCTTCTTGCTCCCTCATCAGGCGTGATTTCTCTATCTGTAGAATTAATGTCAGCAGTTATCAGTCCTATATAACTTACTATCCTGTAGTAGTTAGTTAATGTATCTCATCAGTTTTATATATTGACATACAGCCTATCTTGTCATATGTCAGTCAGTCTTGTAGTATGGTTTATCTTTTTTATATTCATTTATATCCAACTAAGTTCCACATTCCTTAGGGGCAAGTATATTCTATACTTCTTGGATTGTGTATTTCTTTTTATACATACTATTTACACAATAGTTTCTCTTTTTTTTCTTTTTTGAAGGTGGAGGATTATGAAATGTTCTAATTTCTATCACTTAAAACTATAATAAAGTGTAGAGATTAAGAAAATAGTAATAATTGTGGCATATGGAATTCTGTTGGAATTTTGTGTTTAGGACCTTGGGTGGTGACTATGCTTTAGAAATATATCAGGAGAAACATGTGAGATTTACCTATTACTTAATTACCTAATTTTCTTTAAGTCATTTTACTTGAGAAATACATAAAAGAAAAAGTTGTGTAAAACTTTTTTTTTTTTACTCATGAAACCAAAGAAAATCATAAAATTTTGCCAATTAATCTTCCCTCTTTTTACCTTGTGTAAAATGTATTTAATTGGATGTTGGAAACCTGTAAGCAATACTAATAAATATCAATAAATTTTAATAGGAATTTTGACTTAGAAAATCACAAATAAAAGTTGTCGGTCTATGTTTTTTAAGTGTTTATATGTTTTAAATCTTCATATGAAATAAAATTTCATTTCATTTCATTAATTTGATGTCATTCATTTATTTACTTTTGTTTTCTTCTTTTCAAGGCCCTGTGGAATCCTACATGCACTGAAGGTTTATTTAAACCAGTACATATTTCAACCTAGGTGAAATCATTTGACCATAAGCAATGTATCACCAATCTGTGACATGTTAAATATTAAATAAAACCAACTTTCCATCATTCCATATGTTAGCTGTTTCCCAGAGTATTTAATAGAGAAATGTTTCCATTCCAAATATTTCACACTTTCTGCATTTGTACACAATTGCACAAAAAACTGATAGATGAAGATTGAACTCACATATTCCTACCTTATTCTTATTGTATTTTGACAACAACAACAACAAAAGACCTATTTAAAAATTATCTCTATATGCAAGCTATTTCTCAATGTAACATTCCACTTGGCAGTACACATTTTTTGTTCAACCTTGTCATCCATATCCTTTGTCTCTGTGGTAATAGTCTTCATTTAATTTCACCACATATTCTATGCACATTAGGTAAGTTTGAAGACAGTGCTAGTTTCTCCCATCCGAGGGGGACAATTCCTAGTGAAGAACTAAATTATCTGTTTCTCTTGTATTGAGATCAAAAGATGAAAGCAGTATGTCTTCAAATGAAATAAATAATGAAGAGTCTTATTCCACCTACAGAAAATTAAAAACCTCTATTTATATCTCCAAACATGTAAAGAAAGTTTACTGGATACTGACTGACCTCCTATTAAGGGAAGTTTCTTGAGTGTGTCATGAAAGAACACTTGTCTCCTGGATTTGGCATTGCTGCCTGATTTCTGTGCATCCCTGTTTATTGCCTTTCTATAATAGCTTACTTTATTAAATGGCCAAGTGGCAACAGGGCACTCTTGAATGTTGTAGTTTATTGCAAGGGTAAGTAGCACAGCCCAGAAGTGGTTCAGTGCTGTGGGCAGGGTGCAAGGGCAACAGAAGAGAGTCACAGAGCTAAGGAGAAGAAAGCTTTTATGGAGTTCTCTATATTTTGCAAACAGGCAATGAAATCATTGTAATTGTAGTAACAGTCAGATACATGTTATAAAATTTCTTAAATTATTCAAGTCATTATGTAATATAATATGAATGATCAAATGCTGGGTTTAAACCATGGTGTTAAAATAAACTTATAAATGTATTTATTTACATGAAAACATTGTGTGTGTCCTTATTGATTTTGCCCTTAATGCATCCTTTTACAACCTAATATACACAATTTTTTTGTTTCTCTAACAGTTTTCTATAGTTTATTTTGTAAACCTATTCTTATCTCTTCCTTTTTATGGTCTTATTTTATATTTGAAATCTTTCAATGTAGATAAGGTAGAAAACTCCACCACCTACAATAAAGCACCCACCTGGTAAAGATTTTTATCAATGTGAATGGTCAGTATCGTTTTAAAGAAGAAGAAAGAATTTAATTAACAATATTTTGACTAAGATGCAAAGAAAAAAACGTGTATTATTAACTAGATTAAGTCAATAAAGAAAGGTGCTTTTTTTCTTAAAAACAATGTAGCAGAAACTGTCAATACAGACAAAAAAACCCACTTACCTCAAATGGTACAATTTCAAGATTGTTTTTTAACATCAGTGAGACGTTCCAGTGCTGCTTCCTTGGAAAGCATCTCACTCTCACTCGCTTTTTTTTTTTTTTTAAATGGAACTTGGGCAGAATATGTATCAATGAACATGTTTACAGGTTAACAATTTTACTTTCATGGGGAAATGTATTCAGACTTTCTCACATGTTTATTGTATAATTTTGCCGTTTAACTATTAAAATATATTTATTTGATTAATTTGAAAGTGAATTTAAAAAATTAATGGCGGTATTGTCATTGTCTTTAGAAACATGTACAAGAACCATTGTAATTGCTGTATTGTATTCCGGGGTGTTACAAAGCAAGGTTGGTAGTTGACAGTAGGCATCAGAGTATATCTGACAGTTGTAAATAATGCAACTTCAGTGTTTTTTGCCAGAAGGAAACATTATGTTTTACTAGGATTCCTGTGTGTTTCTCTGAAATACTCTAACAGTCACTAACTCAAAATAAGAGAATATTTATTTTCCTAAAAAGGAAAGTGGGATTTGAAGAGGTTAAGTGCCTTTTCTCAAGTTCGTGTAACTTTTATGAGAATATCAAAGTCCTAGATTGTGCTCAGTGTTCCATATCAAAGTCAGGATTTTTATTTTTCTGATTTCAGAATACTGATTGCATGACGGCAAAACTCAATACAAACTATAATCTGGATTATACACATATATAGATAATTGTATATTGTGTATATATTACATGTTATTAAAGATTGAATTTCTCTGAAATCTGCATTATGGATTAGGGATAATTGTGATGATAACGCTTTACTGTGTGAATACCTAAGATGTACAACCTATGAGCCAAGGAAATAATTTTATAATAGAATTATTCATTCAAATAGAAGTGCTTGGAAGGGAAACTATGGCCACTTTTGCTAGGCACCTTAATGATTATTAACACATGTTATCTATAGTTTAAATCATGAAAATTTAATTTGCCATGCTCCATAATACATGCATGTTAAATGTTTTTATTTATTCACATTGAAAAATATGGGCAGCTTATTCCCAGTTAGATTTTTGACATATAGTTGTGTTTTTATTTTTTAATGACAAGCCTAAAATAAGTGTATGTTGTTATACACCTAAGATTTTGTTATAAAACACATAACTTCCTTGCTAAAGTTTTCGAAATGATATCATTTTTCATAATTTCCTAAATTTGATATTGTTTTAAATGGCTGTTAATTTGAAAACAAACTATACTTTCTTTTCCATATTTAACTTGCTGCTAGAGGTGGGAATGTCCAAATTTAACAAAGAGATGCTCATAATGTTGCTGTATTTTGTGCTTATTTGTCCTTATAGGAAATCCAAATATAGTTCTGTGCGGTCTTAACATACATTTTTTTTCTTGAAATATAGTTGATACACAATGTTACATTAGTTTCAGGTGTACAACTTTGTGATTCAGCAACTCTATATGTTATGCTCTGCTCACCACAGTTGTAGCTACCATCTGTCACCATACAGTGCTATGATAATACCATTGACTATTTCCTTATTCCAGTGACATATTCAATCCAAAACTGACAGAGTGTATCTCCCACTGCCCTTTACCCATTTGTCCTTCCCCCAATCCCCTCCCCTCTCGTAACCATCAGTTTTCTGTATTTATGGGTCTGTTTCTGCTTTTTGTTTGTTTATTCATTTGTTTTGTTTTACAGAGTCCACATAAAAGTGAAATTATTTGGTATTTGACTTTCTTTGTCTGACCTATTTAATTTACCATAATATGCTCCAGGTCTATCCATGTTGTCACAAATAGCAAGATCTCATTCTTTTTTATGGCTGAGAAATGTTCCTCTGTGTGTGTGTGTGTGTGTGTATGTAGCACATCTTCGTTCTCCATGCAGTGACACTGGGTTGCTTCTGTATCTTGGCTGTTGTAAACAATTCTGCAGTAAACATAGGGGTGCGTATGTCTTTTTGAATTAATGTTTTTGTTTTCTTTGGGTAAATAACCAGTAGTGTGATTGCTGGATCATAGGGTAGATCTATTTTTATTTTACTTTAATTTCAGCATGGTTAACATACTGCTATAGTAGTTTCAGGTATAAACTTCTATTTTAATTTTTTAAGGAACTTCCATACTGTTTTCCACAGTGGCTGCACCAACTTACATTCCCACCAACAATGCATGAGAGTTCCTCTTCCTCCACATCCTCACCAACACTTGCTATTTCTTGTCTTTTTGATTCTAGCCATTCTGGCAGATAAGAGATAATATCTCAGTGTGGTTTTGATTTGCATTTCCATGATGATTAATGATGTTGGGCATTTTTTTCATGTGTCTGCTGGCCATCTGTATGTTTCCTTTGGAAAATGTCAAGTCCTCTGACTATTTTTTAATTGGATTATTTGGGTTTTTTTGGTGTTGAGTTGTTTAAGTTCTTTATAGAGTGTGGATAATTAACCTCTTATTGCCTGTATCACTTATGAAAATCTTCTACCACTGAGTAGATTACCTTTTCATTTTGTTGATGGTTTCTTTTGCTGTGCAAAAGCTTTTTATTTTGATGTAGTCCCAATAGTTCATTTTTACTTTTGTTTCTCTTGCTTGAGGAAACATATCCAGAAAAATGTTTGAATGGCTGATGTCCAGGAAACTATTGCCTATGTTTCTTCTAGGAGTTTTATGTTTTTACGTCTCATATTTAGGCCTCTAATATTTTTTTAAAGATTTTATATATTTATTTAACAGAGAGAGACACAGAGAGAGAAGGAACACAAGCAGGGGGAGTGGGAGAGGGAGAAGGAGGCTTCCCTCCAGGCAAGGAGCCCGATGTGGGGCTCGATCCCAGGACTCGGGGATCATGACCTGAGCAGCAGGCAGACACTTAACAACTGAGCCGCACAGGCGCCCCTAGGTCTCTAATTGATTTTGAGTTTATTTTATTTACTTTAAGATTTTATTTTTAAATAGTATCCACGCCCAGTGTGGGGCTCTAACTCAAAACCCCGAGATCAAGATTTGCATGCTCTATTGACTGAGCCAGTCATGCAACCCCATTTGGGGTTTATTTTTGTGTGTGATGTAAGAAAGTGGTTCAGTTTCTTCATTTGCATGTAGCTGTCCAGTTTTTTCAGCATCAGTTATTGAAGAGACTGTCTTTTTCTATTGTTTATTCTTACCTCCTTTGTTGTAGACTAATTGACCATCTAAGCCTGGTTTTATCTCTGGGCTCTCTATTCTGTTTTGTTGAATAATGTGTCTGTTTTTGTGCCAGTACCATACTGTTTTGATTATTACAGCTGTGTAGTATATCTTGAAATCTGGAATTGTGATATCTCCAGTTTTGTTCTTTTTCAGGATTGTTTTGGCTATTCAAGGTTTGTGTGGTTTCTTACATATATTAGGATTATTCTACTTCTGTGAAAAATGCTGTTGGTATTTGATTACATTGAACTGTAAGATTGCTTTGGTTAGTATAGACATCCTAACATTATTAATTCTTCCAATCCATGAGAATGGTATATCTTTTCATTTTGTTTTTATGTGATCTTCAGTTGCTTTCATCAGGATTTTATAATTTTCAGAGTATAGGTCTTTCACCTCCTTGGTTGGGTTTATTCTAGGTAATTTATTCTCTTTGCTGCAATTCTAAATTGAATTGTTTTCTATAACTCTCTTTCTTTTACTTTGTTGTTAGTGTATAGATATGCAGCTGATTTCTGTGTATTTATTTTGTGCCCTGCAACTTTACTCATTTCATTTATTATTTCTAGTAGGTTTTTTGTGTAGTCTTACAGTTTTGTATGTATAGTATCATGTCATCTGCAACTGGTGACAGTTTAACTTTTCCTTACCAGTGTGGATGCCTTTAATTCTTTTGGTTGTCTGATTGCTGTGGCTAGGACTTCTAATACTATGTGAATAAAAATGGTAGGAGTGGACATCCTGGTCTTGTTTCTGATCATAGAGAAAAATTTCTCAGCTTCTCGCCATTGAGTATGAGATTAGCTGTGTGGTTTTTACATAATGGCTTTCATTATGTTGACTTGTGTTCCCTCTAAATCCATTTTGTTGAGAGTTTTTAATCATGACTGGATGTTGAATTTTGTCTAATGCTTTTTCTTCATCTACTGAGATGATCATATGATTTTTATCCTTCATTTTGGTGATGCGGTGAATCATGTTAATTGATTTGCAAATATTGAATTATCCTTGCATCCCTGGAATAAATCCTATTTGATCATGGTGAATGAATTTTTTTATGTATTGTTGAATGTGATTTGCCAATATTTTGTTGAGGATTTTTTCAACAAATCCTCAACAAAATATTGGTATGAGAGTTTTGGTATGAGAGTAATGCTGACCTCATAGAATGTATTGGGAAGTTTTTCTTCTTCCAGTTTTTGGAATAGTTTGAGGAGAAATAGTTATTGACTCTTCTTTAAATGTTTGGTAGAATTCACCTGTGAATCCATCTGGTCTTAGACTTTTGTTGGTAGTTTTTTGATGACCACGTCCATTTCATTACTAGTAATTGGTCTGTTCAGATTTTCTATTTCTTCCTGATTTAGGTTTGGAAGATTGTGTATTTATAGTAATTTTTCCATTTCTTCTAATTTGTTTAATTTTGTGGTGTGTAACTTTTCACTGTATTCTCTTAAAATCCTTTATATTTCTAATGGTGTCAGTTGTTACTTCTCTTTTATTTCTGATTTTATTTATTTGAGTTCTTTCTCTTTTTTTTCTTAATGAGTCTGGCTAAATGTTTGTCTGTTTTGTTTATTCAAGTTTTATTGATCATTCATTCATTTCTTCTTTGCTCTTTATTATTCCCTTTCTTCTATTCTTGGGTTTTGTTTTTTTTTTTTCTTCTTTTAGTTCCTTCATATTACATTACTAACTTGAAAGTTTTCTCACTTTTTGAGGTAGGCCTCTATTACTAAAAATACCCTCTTAGAACTGCTTTTGCTGCATTCCAAAGATTTTGGAACATTGTGTTTTTATTTTCATTTGTTACCATGTATTCTTTTTATTTCTTCCTGATTTCTTTGTTGACCTCTTGGTTGTTTAGTATCATGTTGTTTAGCTTCTACATGTTTGTGTTTTTTCCAGTTTATTTTTGTTGTTGTTGTTGTTTGTTTTTCCCTTCTTAATGATTTCTTGATTTTATGTCATTGTGGCTGGAAAAGATGTGACTTTCATGTTCTTAAATTTATTGAGACTTTTTTATGTGGCCTAACATGTAATCTATTTGGAAAATGTTCTTTGTGCACTTGAAAAGAATGTGTATTCTGCTTTTTGGGGTGGAATGATCTGTACATATCTGTTAAGTCCATCTGGTCTAATGTGTCATTCAAATACACTGTTTCCTTATTGATTTTCTGTCTGGATTATATATGCATTGATGTAAGTCAGGTGTTAAAACCCCATGTATAGTTGTCCCTTGTGAAGATGATATATGCCTGGTGACTTTGGCTAACTGGCCAGAGTTGTGATTGGCATGGGCTGGTGTACCAAGGCACTCTGTGCTGGGGCTGCCCTGGTTTCTTGGCCAGAGCTGAAGTGGGCATGAGATGGGGCAGTCTCTGGGATCTCTGTGTAGAAGATACCTTGGCAGGACAGCCAAAGCTGAGGTAAGCATGGACCAAAATGGTCCCTGGGATCTCAGTGCAGTGGGAGCCTGGTAGGATAACTGAAGCAGAAGTATTTGCAGTCTTTGGTGTCCAAGGTTGCTCAGTGCAGGGGACACATTGGTGAGGCATCTGGAGCCAAAGTAGGTGTGAACCAGGAGGTCCTAGAGCACTCCATGCTAGGGGGCCCTAGCAAGCTGTCTGGATCTGGATCTAAAGTGGTGCAGGCCTGGAGTCGTTCATAGTGCTCTGCAACTGTGTCACCTTGGTGTGATGGCTGGAGCTGTAGTGAGTGCTGGAAAAGGGTGTCCCTGTGTCTGCTACACTGGGGCTGCCTTGGTGGGACAGCTGGGCCTGGTATAGTCTGGGGACCCAGGGCTGACAGAGGTGGTAGGCCAGCTAGAATGCCCAGACCATACTCTTGTCCATACTATCAAGGTGAAGGGGGAACATAAACCATGGTGCTTACCAGGTCCCCCAACCCAGAAAGAGTTCCAGCAGTCCCCCCACCCCCATTTGGCATGGGTCTGGAATTAGTTCCTCTATATTCTAGCTGTTTTTTTTGTTTGTTTGTTTTTTTAACACTACGTGTTTTGTTTGTTTGTTTTTCTGTGCCCCGGGGTGCATGGGGCTGGTGTGGGCTAGGGGCCTGGGTCTTGCTAGGTGGCAGCTGAGTATGGTGCCTGGACCCTGCTCCCATCTGCACTATCAAGGTATATGGTGAATGTAAGCCATAGTGTTCCAGCAGCTTCCCCTCTATTTGGTGGAGTTCAAGGGCTGCATATTTTATATACTAGTTGCTCTTCTAAACTATGGCCTTTTTTCTGTGCCCCAGGGCAGACAAATCTGTTCCAGTCCCCTCAGTAATATCCCTCCTCGCTACATTTCAGAGGGTTGCAGGTGGGAGTTTCCTTACTTACCATGTCTTTCTCTCTCCTGCCATTCTCTGTGTAGTTTTTGTTGTACACAAGCTGTTCAGTCAGCCCTCAGTTCTTCAGGAGGAATTGCTCTATAAATAGGTATAGATTTGGTGTGTCTGTGGAGAAAGTGAGTTCAGGGTCTTCTTGTGTTGCCATCTTATACCTCTTAACATCTTATGCATGATTACTATTTCTAAAAAAAAAAAAAAGATCTGTCTGGGTGCTTTTTTTGGTAACAGTAATTACTATTATGATACACTGGTAACTTAAAAAAAACTATAGCAAACTTATATTTTCAGACCTATGAAAATTCATTTGCTGTGGTTGAAACAATGATAGATTGACATGTATATCCTCCATTGAAAAGAGTTGTTATTTTTTGTATTACTAAACATTAAGAACTGTTAGAATGTTCTAAGCCTTCCAAGTGATGTCTGTTAAATATCTGAATTTATGTAATATGTTTATAACATTAATTGTATTAGAGAAGAGTAGGATAGGCTGTAAAATAAGGGGAAAAGACCAAGATGTAAGCATCTTCCTTATTTTTTACCTCAAACCAGACATTTTGAGTATATCTATTGGATATAGTCTTCTATTTTGTGAACACTTTTCTCTGCTTGTCTGTTTTCCTCTGTGAATGCTGTGTGTTGTTACACGTATAGGAAATGATGAACAAGAGGCTCAAATGATAAAGTATTTTCTGGTGACTGTTTCTAGTGTCTGAAAGATAATCATTGAATGTTTATTTTATAAACATCATGGTTCAGTTATACACACATGCATATATGAAATGAGGAACCCCTTATTTTAAAGTTATCTTTTTAAAAAAGGAACTTAATAAGATGAAGGCAATGTGTAGGTTGCATAAGCATTTCTCAGGAAGAAGGGAAAAGCTTTCTGAGTCCAGGGAACATCAATGATGAATGAATGCTAAGTGGATTCTGATGGAAGAAAGCAATTATTGCAGCAATAGTAAAATCATTGTAAAATCGTTTCTCTAAGATATTTTTTTAAAAAGTTTTTATTTATTTTTTATGTATGCATGTATTTAAGACTCAGGGGATGGAAGAAATATTCTCTCCCCACATAAGGAAAAATAGCTAATAACTTAAATTTTGATAAACAGTCTGGAAGATTTGTGTACTAATAAATTTTGAATATAATGATCATGGAGAGTGAATAAATGTGTCAAGTTCTACTCAATTTCTTCATGGAAGTTTCTTCTTCATAGGGCTGGCAAGATTTCTGACCTGGAAAGGTATTTATTTCTACCTTTTTCCACTAAGGATAGCAGAGCAAACTTGAAAGAACAAGTAACTTCACTTAGAAATAAATTTTCTACACAAATTTTAATTTTCTTTACCTCATGGTTTGTATATGTTTTAAGAAGTTATTGTGTCATTGTAGATTTAGGGTTCAATTTCTATTTTAATACAGTTTTATACAATTTTATGATTTATGTTGTTTGAGATCTCTGTCATCTGGCTGCCATTTGTTTGTAGCCACATGAATTTTAAGAATAGGACCCTGAAAATAAATGACAAGTCTCTTGAAAACTACCCCATACATTTCAGTAATGCAAATACAATACAAACATTTATATATGTAAACAAATACTAAATATTGTTTTTCTCATGCTTTGTTACCAGAATGTAGCTTTAGAAACCTTAAAAAACTTTTTTTATTAATTTGTTAAAAAAAATAAAAAGCATCTAGTAGAATGTCATGTAGATTTTATACATTAGAAACATATCATTGGTTTTTAATGAAAAAGAATATTCGATATCTGATAAGCTAACACAAAGGATCAGATTCTCCAATTAGACTCGCACAAATTATAGATCTTACCTAATTTCAAGCTTTACTAATAATTTCAAAGGTTTTGGCAATCAAGTGTAGATGACAGAGGGACAGGTCTAGGATATTGAGGGCAGCTCTTCAAACTCTTTCATCCTGCACTGAACACCTACTCTCTGGTCCAGATTAGTAGATCAGATATCCAAGTGAGGTTTTTGTGGAGTTACTTATATGGCAGAAAGAATGTTTCATCCATGAAACATCTTCATTTTATATTTCAACAATGCCATTTTTCAAAGGGAGCCATGTTCATAAACCCATAGATTTTTAAGTTTTTCAAATCAATCCTTAATCAGGGACAGCTATTAAAATTTCCATAGTTAAGGGCCTTCCTCCTAGCAAGTATTATTAGTTTATTTTCTTAGAGATCCCGTTTTTATGTCCATATCAGACAGTTACCTCCCTTCCTCTCCTTCCCTGGAGAAAAGTCAGCTGCTTTAATTCCTCCTTGTCACCTGTTCTATTTCCACCATTTACTGAGAAGGATACTTGGTTGGAATGGATGGTAAACCCAGTCTCCTGGATTTTTCATTTCTCTTTAACTGTTAAAAAAAAAAAATGCTTTTTAAGAAAAAGTTTATCTGACTGAGATTGCAGTTATTTTTGGTTTTCTGTGTTTTGAAAGTTCCAAAGCACAGTTCGAGGCAAAAGTTCCACTTTTCTTGGAGGTTATCTCTTTGTTTCCTTTTATTTTTCACTTAAGGCAAACTTTCAGGAATTGCAATTTTTGAAAGTCAAGAATTTCATGATTGGAGGAAAAAAAGTAAAATTCCTTTAAAAAGATAACATTGTGTGTTAACTATACTCAAAAAAAAAAAAAAACACCAAAACCAAAAATAACTTTGAAAAAAGTTTTCTGGATATATGGTATAATATACTACATAAGAGAAGGGCCAGTTATTTAGCTTCATATATCATATTTAAAATTATAAATATTCACTTGTTTTATTGTTTGGTTCCATTTGCTATTTATACAAAATTACTCCTACTAGAGCAATGATTAGAATAGAGTATATGCTTTCTTTGTTTTCTTCTTCCAGTTACACTATATATACTTTATTATATATTTTACTGAATATAAAATACCTGGTCTTAAAATATTTTGGACATCAGCTTATTTCTGTAAAATGTCTATTCTTTTTATACTTCATTTCCCCCACTTTGTGTGTATCAAAAGTACAGTAGAAAAATTCCCATAAGAGAAAACACATATAAGAAAAACTGAATCTAACATTTGCAGCCTGATTTGTATGCTCTCCTGCTGTTTCACAAACAGACTGTGTAATTTCTACCCTCAAGTCTTAGTGCCTTTACTCACATCAGTCCCTTAACCAGTGGACCTATTTCTTATCTCTTGCTTGTTCATATGAAGAGGAAAACAAGTTCCATATTCCCCATTCCACCCCAACATATTACCTGGCTTCTTTAGGTATAATTGAACTCCATCTTCTTTAAAGCACTCTGTAGTTGATTAATGGCTAACATTTTTGGCTCTTACTATATGTCAGGTGCTGTTCTAGAGGCTTTACATATTTTAAATTATTAATCCTCACAAAAGTTTATGAGCTTGCTACTCTTAACACCTTTTGCCAGCAAAAAAACTGGAAATATAGGGAAATTAGGTAACTTGCCCAAATCACACTACTAAAAAGCTGCCAGGCTGCATTTAAGCATAGGTCCTCCGGACCCAGAGCCTGCGCTTTAAAGCACACTTCTCTGTAAACTTGTAGGTGATTCATGGAATACTTGAATTTATCTGTGGTTATTTCATGGGTGCCACTCTTATCACCCCAACCGAGGTATTAGCTCTTTAAAATTAAGAACATGTAAAGGATTTATCAGTTCTCTTTAAAGATGGTGGAGGGGTGAGGAATGGTTAGAGATAATTTAATTCAACCTCCCTGCTTTACAGATTTACTGAAGTAACTTAACAGAAAATGGATTCAAAAGTTCACTTTTTTGTCCAAAATCATGACAAAAAATTTATTGGAGCATAGACTGAAGTGCTATTTTGTTGTTTGTTTCTTTTTTGGTTTTTGTTTTGTGTTATTTTATTTTAGAGAGCAAAGACAGGCCAGCCAACACTCAGAATTGAAATATAAATACTCATGGACCTACGACAGGATACTAAAGAGAGGAGTATTCATATTCTTTGTTCCATAAGGTTGAACAAGTATCTAGACTTCTGAGAGCTGGATGTCAGTAGGCTTTAACTGATTTTCAAGGTAGCAAAAGTGTTGGAAAGCCATATCAAGGACTGAAAAACTGAAGGGGTCAAAGCTGCCTCCCAACTGCAGTATTAGTTTTCAGAATCTTAGTCCACAATACTTTCTATTACTCATGCCATGTCTAGGTATGCTGCTCTCACAGGGAACGTGCTGGGACACTCATACCAGGGTAAAATAAGTATTTTCCAAATGATGATAGTTATAGTATTGGTGTCACTGCTCTCATACTCACTCCTTATCCAAATTAGAAGAAATAGGGGCACCTGCGTGGTTAAGGTTAAGCATCTACCTTCTGCTCAGGTCATGATCCCAGGTTCCTGGGATCAAGCCGGAGTTGGGCTCCTTGTTCAGTGGGGAGCCTGCTTCTCCCTCTGCCACTCCCCCCTGCTCATTCTCTCTCTCTCTCTCTCTCTCTCTCTCTCTCTCTCTCTCTCTCTCGCTCTCTCTGTTAAATAAATAAATAAAATCTTTAAAAAATTAGAAATAACATTATAGGGGCACCTGGGTGGCTCAGTTGTTAAGCGTCTGCCTTCGGCTCAGGTCATGAGCCCAGGGTCCCGGGATAGAGCCCCACATCGGGCTCTGCTCTGGCGGGAAGCCTGCTTCTCCCTCTCCCATTCCCCCTGCTTGTGTTCCCTCTCTTGCTGTGTCTCTCTCTGTCAAATAAATAAATAAAATCTTAAAAAAAATGTTAAAAAAACATATTTTGTGTTCTCAACATTTTATTCACATTTATACTTTTTAAATACTTATACAGGATGAAAAGAAAATTTTTAGTACTAGAAGTACTTTCAGCCTCTGTTTTACTGTCACAATATCAAATCTTATAATAGGATTTTAACTACACAAATTATAAAAAGATACCAATTCCATTGCTCGGTCAATAATTAATTTTCCAAGTTTTAAAACATAGATTTTGATATTCATAAGCAATTTTTATGCATTATAAATGTAAAAGCAAAAATGAAACCATCAAATCAATAAACAGTAATTAACAAGAGTGTATTGTGCATATAAGATAGAGTCTGTATACTGAGAGCCTCAAAATTCAAAGACTGCTGTGTAGCTCAGTGGCATGAAGTTATAGAATGACTTAAAAGTGAAAATGAACTTGTTTACCTTTTTACAAGGATTGGTTATTACAATAGGAGTTTCCAGATTGGTTGAGTATTTTATACCATTTTTAGGAAGGTGACTTAAGTTTCTTTTATAATTGTCAAAGGCATTTACAAGAAATGACCTAGGTTAAATTTCACTCATGTTTATGAAATAAGATAGATTTTGTTCTGCTTATGTGGCTTAAATGATTTTGTCTGCTCAGGGAATTCTCAAGTCTAGTTTCTATTTTATTTAATTTAAAAAAAAAGGTAGAGTTAGGTGAAATACTTAGAATATTGGGTTGAGTATAAGTTTGATTTGTCAACCAAACTTTTCTAAGATATCATGATTTGCATGAATTGACATTATTTTAAAAATATTATTTAGGAAATGTTTATTAACTTACAATGTGTTGGGCCCTGGGGCATAAAACCATATAACACCACATACCAACCAATCACAAACTAGTAGAGACTGTCGGAATACATAGGAATAGTCATAATGTCTTTTGGTGTTATTACCATAACAAAAATGTCCAATGTGAGATGTGATAATTTCAGATAATTTGAGATCTTCTATCAGCTTATTGATTTTTAGGATTATTTTACAGATTTTTTTTAAAGATTTTATTTGACAGAGAGAGACACAGCAAGAGAGGGAACACAAGCAGGGGGAGTGGGAGAGGGAGAAGCAGGCTTCCCGAGGAGGAGGGAGCCCGATGCGGGGCTCGATCCCAGGACCCTGGGATCATGACCTGAGCGGAAGGCAGATGCTGAATGACTGAGCCACCCAAGCGCCCCTATTTTACAGATTTTTATAGAGGAGAAGAAATGCTAACTTATGAAGTACCTCTGAGTATCAGACACAGGCACACCTGGTGCTTTTCAATATGTTCTGCTTACTTTTCTATATTCTTTTATTTCTATATGCAAGAAACACATTTCATATCTGTTTATATGAGCAATGATGTTTAACCCTTTTAGTCCCATCAAATATTTAAAAATGACTTCAAGTTTAAATAAAAATAAAGCAATCATAAAATAGGACCGAATGAGATAAAAAGCATATTAAATAAGTAAATATTAAACTTGAAAGAATATCATATTCCCAAACTGGCAAAATATGGTAACTACTAAAAAGCAGAAAACATTGTGGTAAAGAGAAAAAGGATGTGGTCATGATTATTATCACTGGGTGTCAGAGGCAGCACTATCAGTACCCAAATTATAGTTAAAATATCTTCCTGTAATTATATGTTTAGTTCTCGTGTGATATATTCAGAAAAACAAATCAGTACAATGTAGTAAATGCCATGCATTTCATACATTTGTTTATTTGACAAAATACGTAATGAGGATGTTCTGTGCCAGTTACCTATGTAGGTGTTGGGCATACACAGTAAACAAAACAACTGTAATTTCCACTCTATGGCATTTTCATCTTATTCAGGCCCCATAACAACTAAGTGGCAGGCCTTGTCATTATTCCTACTCTACGGACAAAACCATGGAGGTTTAGAGAAGATAAATAACTGGCTTGATTTCACAATAAGTACTAAGTATCCCCCATATTAGGCTGACAGTAGAGACTAAGCCCATTATCATCACACCACACCTCTCCAACAGGTACAGTGTTGGAAGAGTAATTACCTGAAAAGTGCAAAAAGGTAGGAATGATGCTTTTGTTTCACTGAGAGACCATTTGTTAGGCTCCCCACTAACAGTATATTAAAAAAAAAAAAAGTGAAAAGGACAAAGACAATAGACACTTTTGATAACATTTTGTTGTATTATGTCCTGGATTAATGCCTCAAAGATTGATTTAGTTTGAATTTCCTTTTATCATAGTGTATTAACATTTCTGAGCAATCACACTGAGGTTATATATCTATATATCTATCAATATTTTTTTTCCTGAGACTAACTTAACTTGATGGAGACTAAAATGTATTTTTATGATCAATTACATCTGCTGGTAAAGACCCTAATGAACAAAACTGAATTATGGTGCTGCATTCTAATATCATAACCTACTAATCAAATCTAGAAATTTAAAAAAGGAAAACCTGTTAAGTTAGCACAGCTCTAGCCATCTGATTCAGAAAGGCAAGGTAGAAGTCATCTCTGTTCTTTGTATAAGCTTTTGTAAAACCGTAGAGCAAGGGGCATATTTATAGCCCTTTAACAAGCATGCATGGTAATTAAAAACAGCGAGGTTTCTGCCTGCATAGCCTGGCTCTTGGGTATGGAGATAACCGCTTTTAGCTGACTCCAAGGTACTCTTGAAAGCAGTGTGATTGCACCATGGAGTCTCTGTTTGTTTATCCTACATGTAATTGAAACAGAGCTGACATGCTACTCTAGTGCTCTCTTCTGCCCTACTCTCTTATGGAACCATATGTTCCATTTCCAAGTTTCAGAAATATGGTTAGCATTGTTCATCACAAACAAGTATGAGATCTCTCATTATCATTGACTTCCATTCAGTAATCATTTATTGGGTATCTTGCCTGCACCCAGGATAGGCACTTCTGTAAGCAGAGTTAGAGGGAGTATAAAATCAGAAATTTCACTCAGGATTGATATAGATTAATGGGATGAATTATAAATGTCATCTTACTAATAAGTCCCTGAGTGTGATTTCATAGGAACATTGACATCATGAATGCTAATGGCTCACCACTTCACTTCAAAGGGTTAATGTACTAATGTCTCATCTCTCAATTGTTCTAGAGTTGTTTACTTAGTAAAGTATGAAAGGAAATGACAGTGTGACCTTAACACTTAACTTCCGGTCTAGCACTCTTGTCAAAGAAGAGGTAATAAAATTTACTTTAAATTTTTTTTTTTTTTTAATTTGAGAGAGAGAGCATGAGTTGGGGAGGGGCAGAGGGACAAGCAGACTCCCAGCTGAGCACAGAGCCCTACTCAGGGCTCCATTCCATGACCTGAGATCATGACCTGAGCTGAAATCAAGAATTGGATGCTTAACCTACCGAGCCACCCAGGCATCCCTAAAGTGTACTTTTGTAAAAAGTACTCAGTAATTAAAAAGTTCTTCAAGGAATTCTGTTGAGAAGAGAGATCTTTGGGCCAAAAGGGGGAGGGGGATGCCCTTTTTTCAATAGAGAAAGTTATAGAAAGTAAAGGATATTTTTAATTATTTTTCTTCCTTTTATAAAATAAGGAAGAGTACTGAAGGTGGGGGTAAAGTGTTCTTCTCTGTAACTTTTCATAAAATCTACTGGCAACATATTCTATAGAAGGTTTACAAGGTTTGTTAGAAGTCAAATACAATTTTAAAAAGTAAGAAACATATTTTGTTAATATTAATGAGAGGTTATAAAAAGCCACATTTTTATTAACTCTTGGCATGTCCTGCAAAGAGAAATAGAATTTGATATCTGGCTTCTACAGGCACATTTAGAGGCTTTTAGTGAGCGTGGATAATTGTAATTTTTATTCTGAATGCTTTCTAAATTTGTTATTTTGGTTTTTAATATTGCAAGTAGAAGTTAGATTTTCTAAGGAGGAAATAGTGAAGTTATTATTACGCACAAACTCTAATGTTTAAGCTAACTTTTTCAGTCATAGTAGGATAACTCTCTAGGGATTCTCTGGATGTTAATTTTACATACACACACACATACACACACACACACACACACACACACACCTTTCTCTTCTCACTTTACTCTCATGAGTAGGGATAAAATATAACTGTCCCTTTCTCATGGAATATTAAGAAAAACTACAACTTAAGTCACATTTCAGGAAAATTCACTAGTAAAAGATTTTCATGGACGCATAGATCAATCAGAGATGATTAAAGGCATTTCATTTTTGTTGATTCCATATGAAGGCATTTGTTAAGTGTTCATAAAAGTGGTAGAGCAAATACATGAAAAGAAAATATTAAGTCAAACTAAGAGAGGAGAGCCAGGAAAAGAAATCTCTAGGTAACCCATGTTAATCTTTTTTATTACCCCATTTAGAGCAGTGATACTCAATTAGTAGCAATTCCGTACACACCACATTCCCTACCCTTCCCAGGGACACTGGGCAATGTCTGGAGATATTTTTGATTGCCACAACTGGGAGATACTACTGTCATCTAGTGGGTAGAGGCTAAGGATGCTGCTTAATATTCCCACAGTGCACAAGAGAGCTCCCCTCAGCAAAGAATTATCCAGCCTTACATGTCAATAGAACCAAGGCCAAGAAACCCTGCTCTAGATGGTAGTTATTAACACTGAAATCTATTGGTAACTAAGATGTTTTTTAGCACTTCTCAGGAAAAAACAAAGGGACTTGTTCACTCTCACATAGTGTTACTTTCTACCTGAGGAGGCACCATAAAGTCATACTCCTAGACACTTCTTTCTCTAATTTCCCTTCTTACAACTGACTCAGAATTGAGGTTCTCTTAGTTCAAAGTAGCCTGTATTCTCCAGGGTTACCTCTGAACGGTTCTTTTTCCATCCCATCACTTTCTTAGGACAATGTTTGAGTTAAGGTCTCTAGGGGAATAAATTTTGGTTACAGACTGTTCTTCCATGTGCTTCTACCTGCCCCTTTTAGGCTCCAGAATATCATATACATATTGCATTCTAGAAAAACACCCTTGAGACACACACAGAATTCTAGTAAGAATTCTGTTTTAAGTATTTTTTCAAAGCTCTAAATTCAGGGACCATGGGAAGCAATTATTTAAATTATGTTATTTTAATATTTTCCTTCTTAGAGCTATCCCCTAGTATCTTGTTTTATATGTTATTTTTCTGTATAAAGGATTTTCATGTGTAACTTCATATTGCATATTGACATCCATATGTGTTATATTCATATATTATTTTTATCATCTAGTTAACTCTTGTTATAGTTCCAAAACAAAAAAATTGGTATATTAGTGATAAACTTTTTATATAAACCAGAAATTAAAATACTTGAAATAAAATTAATCATCTTATAAAATCAAGGAAAACATATTTTCCAGTTTAATTTTAGGAATGCAATTCTCACTTAAAATAGTGTTTCAGTATTTTTGTAATTTTAAAAATAGATTTATAGAATTAAAATATTCTTTTCAATGATTTTTTCCTGCTAGTAATAACCACTCAGTAAATATTCATTGAGCATTTATTGACATGGCATTGCACAAATTATCCAGCCTAGAAATATTTCAAAATATATTCATATTTAAATAATAATTGAAGTTAAATAGATAATGAAGGTAAGGAAATGAATAGACTGCATTTCACCTGCATCCATTTTGAGACACACACACACACACACACACACACACACACGTACATTCATACATATATATGTTTAAAAATTATAAATCAATATTTTTTTCTTTTATGGATCAATTTTGAGATATATATACGTGTATGTATATATATGTACAAACACACATACATACACATTCATACATACATATGTTTAATATAGTTACAAATCAGTATTTTTTTCTTTTATGGATAGGTGTATGTATTTACACTTAAGTATGCCAGTTTTTTGTAGGTAAATGCATATAGAGATTTGTATTGACTCACTTTTTTTTTGGTTCTTCACTGAATAATCCATAGTACAGTTCAGTGAATTATTTAGACCTATAAACCTTCAAATAAAAAGCAACATCCATAAAGGAAAAAGAAAATCTGTTATCTTTAAGTCCACAGCACTTTTCTAGTAATCTCCTTAGCAATATGAGAGTTCTTTAGGATTGTCCTAACAGAGGAGGTTCTTAGTTTTTTCTTTAATTGCATTTTATGCTGCTTCTCAGAAAAGTCATGTATGCACCCCCTATAAAGTTAGTCAATTAGTGAAAAGCTTGTTGATTTTTATTGATCACTACTTCCGCTAAGTCATGAATTTTATAACTCTTCCTTTTAGTGATGCATTTTATAGACCCATTTGAAAGCATATCCTTCCTATAATATTTTACTTATTATTTATTTCATATGTGACTGCCTGAAATAAAATATTTATCTTGTATTTGTAGTGTAAAATGTACTTTGCATGCTTCAAAAAGAGATTTTAGAGGACTGATAACACTTCTATAGTCTTTCTCTCAAAACCACATTTTATCATAATTAGGATGTTTTAGTAAACATTTTAATTTTATTGAATTGCAACAGTAAGTTAGCCAATTTTATAATTTATGCAATTTTTAATTTATACTTAGAGTTTACATAATAGCTCACTGAGATTTATCTTATGAAAGATGATTATATTTGTATAACACAAGAAGTTGAAAGAATTCTTAACGTAGTTCTCATTCCAAGTATCTCATAAAATTGGTAATGTTAGTTTAATATCATTCCATGTTAGTTCACACAGATAGTGCTTCCAGCTTCTACTTAGTGTGGGACTGAATGGAAAACAAAAAGTGCACAGGTAGTCTCAGTCTCTGTGAATGTAATCCTAGCAAAGCAAGTTTCACCTAATGAAATGTGAAGTCATTTGTACTCTGTTATGATTAGTTACTGCAGATGAATGGCAACAGTCTATTTATTTAAAAATGAAGAATGATTACTAAGTCATAAAGTGGTTGTTGAAAGTACTATTTTGTAAAGTGGACCAGTGACTAAAACGGCAGTGTCAATCAGAACAAACATTTCTGTGAAAGAATTTTTAGCATGGACTGAAGAGTAAAGAGGTACACGCGTGCGCGCGCCTGCGCGCGCACACACACACGCGCACACACGCACACACACGCACACACAAACACACACAGATGGGGGTAGGGTGAGAGACAGAGAAAGGCCTCGAAAGATATATACCAGTATTTCACTGTTGTTTATCTGTTAGTGTTAGGACTATGTGATTACTCTCTTTTAATTTTTGGCCAAAAATTTTTTCCATAACGAACACCTGTGTTTTATGATAATGGAATGAAATTTATTTTTAAAATAAAATGTGAAGACGAACAAGTTTGATAACATAAAAAGTTAAATGTGTTGTGTCCATTACAATCATCATGTAGCTGTTGATCTTTTCCCCAATCTCTAAGTCACCTTAATTCTCAATAGATCAGCTAGAGGGCTGCTACTCAGGACCCCTCCAGTGATGGCCAGTGTCACAGTGAGTGAAATGTGAAGCCCGAACAGAGTTTGAGCCACCTACCACCCCCACCCCATTCACTTCTCTAAACTCTTTGACTTCCTTCTCCACCTCTGGCAGCCCAGGGATTTTGCTTCTCTTATCCCTCTGCCAGGAATTATCTTTCACCTGATACTTTCATGCTCAGTACTTCATCTGTTAGAGCTTCTCATGGCCTAAATAATTCTGTAAATATCCAGCTCATATTATTTCCCTCTCTTAATTTTTCTCTTCAGCACTAGTCCCCATCTAACATGTTAGTATTTTAAGTATTTATTCCTTTTCTCCCCATTTGAATGTAAACTCAAAGAAGATAGGAATTTTAATCTTTTTTTTTTCTTCCATTGCTTTACCCTTGAATTTAGAAGAGAAGCTGATCACAAGTTGACACTCACTAAGTGTCCTATGTATAAGGGATGCCAAAGGCTTGCAAGCACAAAGCTGATGTCACTTTTCAGAAGTGTCACACTTGTGGGTTTTCTTTTTTTTTTTTTTTAAGATTTTATTTGTGAGAGACAATGAGTAGTGGAGGAGCAGAAGGAGGAGGAGAAGCAGACTCTGCTGAGCACAGAGCCCAATGTGGGGCTTGATGCCACGACCCTGAGGTCAGGACCTGAGCCAAAATCAAGAGTCCGACACTTAACCAACTGAGCCACCCAGGCGCCTCACACTTGTGTTGGTTTGAATGGTACAAAATCTGGAAAATCACTCCTAAGAGATTGCAACAGGCAAGCATTAGCCCACAGAATAAGGCAAATTGACAGAAGGAAATTAAACCAACAAATGTAGGGGCGCCTGGGGGGCTCTGTTGGTTAAGCATTTGCCTTTAGCTCAGGTCATGATCCCAGGGTCCTGCGATCGAGCCCTACACCGGGCTCCCTGCTCTTGGGAAAACTGTCTCTCCCTCTCTCCCTCTGCCTCTCTCTCTCCCTCTGCTTCTCTCTCTCCCTTTGCCTCTCCCCCAGCTTGTGTGCTCACTGTCTCTCTCACTCACTCTCTCAAGCAAATAATATTTTTAAACCAACAAATGTAGACCTCCTGCAACTCCAAATCACATTAAATCCAAGTCTCAACAGTAAGCACTCTCTCACAATGATTCCTAATCTTTTCATGTTGTAGTAAATGATATTTGAATAGCATATTGAGGTTAATAAACAAAGCTATTTGTAGCCAGAAGATATTGCCCCAAGACATAACACTCTGTTGGTATCTCATCACACTGTATAAAATGTAAAGTATAAAATATAAATGTATAAATATAAAATCCTCTATCATCAATAGCCAAATTATGGAAAGATCCCAAATGTCCATCAACTGGTGAATAGCTAAAGAAGATGTGGTGTGTATATATGTGTGTGTACACACACACACACACACACACACACACACACACACACACACACAATGGAATATTACTCAGTCATCAAGAAGAATGGAATCTTGCTATTTACAACAACGTGGATGGAACAAGAGTGCATTATGCTAAGCAAAATAAGTGAGGGAAAGACAAATATTGTGTGATTTCACTTATATGTGCAATTTAAGAAATGAAACAGATGAATATAGGGAAAGGGAAGGAAAAATAAAATAAGGTAAAAACAGGGAGGCAAACCATAAGAAACACAGAGGGCACTTGTTGGGATAAGCACTGGGTGTTACATGTAAGTGATGAATCACTACATTTTACTCCTGAAACCAGTACTACACTGTATGTTAACCAACCTGAATGATTGAATGATTGAATGAATAATAAAATCTAAAATACTTACTCTATTGTAACTTCCTTTCCAACTTCAAAAGCAGACCTTATTCCTCTTGCCCTCATGATGGCCTCACTTTTTTTTTTTTATTAAAGTATAGCTGACATACAATATTACATTAGTTTCAGGTATGTAACAGAGTGATTTAACAATTATGCACATTATGAGATGTTCACACAGTCAGTATAGTTGCCATCAGTTGCCTTACAAATTTATTACAGTATTATTGATTATATTTCTTATGGTGTGCTTTCCATTCCTATGAATTACTTATTTTAAAACTGAACATTTGTACATCTTAATCCCCTTCACTTATTTTGCCCATCCATCAGCCCTCTTTCCTTCTGGTAATCGCCAGTTTGTTCTCTATTTGTTTTCTTTTTGTTTGTTTTTTAGGTTCCATAAATAAGTGCGATCATATGTTATTTGTCTTTCTGAGTTAGTTCACTGCTAGTAATACCCGTTAGGTACTTTCATGTTGTAATAGATGGTAAGATTTTATTCCTTTTTATGTCTGAATAATATTCCATTGTATGTATATGTATATATATCATCTTTATTCAGGTATTAGTGAGAACTTAGGTTGTTTCCATATCTTGGCTATTGTAAACAATGCTGCAATAAACACAGGGGTGCATATACCTTTTCAAATTAGTGTTCTTGCTTTCTTTGGGTAAATACCCAGAAATGAAGTTAATGGATCATATGGTAACTCTGAGTGTAAAAAGAAAAAGGTGCAGTTTCATTCTTTTGAGTGTTGCTAGTCTAGTTTTTGCGACACCATTTGTTGAAGAGATTGTCTTTTCTCCATTGTAAATCCTTGCTTTCTTTGTAATAGATTAATTGACCATATGAGCAGGGGTTTATTTCTGGGCTTTCTATCCTATTCTACTAATCTGTCTATTTTGGTGCCAATATGATCTATTTTGATTATTGTATCTTTGAAGTAGTTTGAAATCTGGGTTTGTAATACCTCCAGCTTTGTTCTTTTTTTCTCAATTTTGCTTTGGCTATTCAGGGTCTTTTGTGGTCCATACAAATTTTAGAACTATGTGTTCTAGTTCTGTGAAAACTACTATTGGTATTTTGATAGAGATTGCATTGAATCTGTAGATTGCTTTGGGCAGTATGGACATTTTAACAATATTCTTCCATTCCATGAGCACAGTGTATCTTTTCATTTATTTGTGACATCTTTGATTTATTTTAGCAATGTCTTGTAGTTGACAAAGTATGGTCTTTTACATCCATGATTAAATTTATTCCTAGGTATTTTATTCTTTCTAATGCCACTGTAAGTGGGATTGTTTTCTTAATTTCTCTTTCTGCTAGTTTTCTTTTAGTGTATAAAAAATGTGACAAATTTCTGTGTATTAATTTTATATCCTGCAACTTTAATGAATTCATTTATTCTAATAGGGTTTTTTTGTGGAATCTTTACAGTTATATATATATATATATATATATAACTACATATGTAGAACTATATATATATATGTATGTATGTGTAATATAATGTCATCTGCAAATAATGACAGTTTAACTTCTTTACCAATTTGAATGCCTTTTATTCATTTTTGTTCTTGTATGATGGCTGTGCATAGGACTTCCAGTACTATGTTGAATGAAAGTGGCAAGAGTCGATATCCGCGTCCTGTTCCTGATCTTAGAGAAAACGCTTTCAGCTATTCACCATTGTGTAGGATCTTAGCTGCGGGTTCATCATATATAACCTTTATTTTGTTGAGGCATGTTCCTTCTTAACTTATTTGTTGAGTGTTTTTATTGTAAATGAATGTTAAATTTTATCAAATGGTTTTTCTGCATCTCTTGAGATGAACATATGATTTTTACCCTTCATTTTGTTAATGTGGTGTATCACATTGTTTTATGTATGGATATTGAACTATATCGTTGCATCCCTGGAATAAGTCTTGCTTGTTCATGATAAATAATCCTCTAAATGAATTATTGAATTTGGTTTGCTATTATTTTCCTATTATATTGTATGTATGTTTATCAGGGATATTGGCCTGCAATTTTTTTTTGAGTCTTTGCTTTGTGTTGGTAATTCTGACTTCATAAATTGAATTTGGCAGCACTTCTTGCTCTTCCATTTTTTGGAATAGTATGAGAATAGGTATTAACTCTCATTTGGATATTTGGTAGAATTCACCTGTGAAGCCATCTGGTCCTGAATTTTTGTATGTTAGTTTTCAATTACCAGTTCAATATTGTTACTGGTAACGAGTCTATTCAGATTTCCTATTTCTTCCTGACTCAGTTTTAGAAAATTTTGTATTTCTAAAAATGTACCCACTTCTTATAGTTTGTTGGCATACAATTTTTAGTAGTAGTCTCTTGGGATCCTTTGTATTCCTGTAGCATCAGTTGTAACTTCTCTTTCATTTCTGAGTTTGCATCCTTTCTCTTATTTTCTTGATGAATCTGGCTAAAGGTTTATTAATTTTATTTATATTTTCAGAAACCAACTCTTAGTTTCATTGTTCTTTTGTATTATTTTTCTAGTCTTTATTTCATTTTATTTTTGCTCTGATTTTTTTTTTCCTTTCATTGACTTTGAGCTTTATTAGTTCTTCTTTTTGTAGTCTCTTTAGGTGTAAGTTCAGATTGTTTGAGATTTTTCTTTTGTCTTGAGGTAGGTCTATATTGCTATAAACATCTCCTTTAGAACTGCTTTTGCTGTGTTTCAAAGATTTTGAACCATTTTGTTTCCATTTTCATTTGTCTCTGTATTTTTATTTTTTCTAGTTTTTTTTAATTGTAATTTCTAGTTTCATATCATTGTGATTGGAAAAGATGCTTGATATGATTTTAAGTCTTCTTAAATTTACTGAGACTTGTTTTGTGGCCTAACATGTGATCTATCCTGGAGAATGTTCCATATGCACCTGAAAAAAATGTGTATTGGGGCACCTGGGTGTCTCAGTTGGTTAAGCATCCAACTCTTGGTTTCAGCTCAGGTCATGATCTCAGGGTTGTGGGATCAAGCCCTGCATCTAGCTCTGTGCTGTATGCAGGGCCTGCTTAGGATTCTGTCTCTCTTGCTCTGTTCCCCCCACCCCCCCAAAAAAAGAATGTGGATTCTGCTGTTTTGGGGATGCCATGTTCTGTATATATCTGTGAAGCCCATATAGTCTAACGTGTCATTCAAAGCAACTGTTTCCTTACCGATTTTCAGTCTAGATGATCTATCCATTGAGGTAAACGGAATATTAAAGTCCTCTATTATTATTATTATTATATTGTCAATTACTCCATTTATATCTGTTAATATTTGCTTTATACATTTAAGAGCTCGTGTGTTGAGTGCATAGATATTTAAAATGGTTACAGGGACACTTGGGTGGCTCAGTCGGTTAAGCATCTGCCTTCAGCTCAGGTCGTGATCCCAGGGTCCTGGGATTGAGGCCCGCATCAGGCTCCTTGCTCAGCGGGGAGCCTGCTTCTCCCTCTGCTTGTGCTCTCTCTCTGACAAATGAATAAAATCTTTTAAAAAATAAAATGGTTACATACTTTTGTGGATTGATCCCTTTATCATTATGTAATGCCTTTTTTTGTCTTTCTTTATAGTCTTTGTTTTAAAGTCTATTTTGTCTGATCTAAGTATTGGAACCCCAGCTTTTATCTTTTTCCATTTCCATGGAATATCTTTTCCATCCCTTTACTTTCAGTCTGTATGTGTCTTTAGGTTTGAAGTGAGTCTCTGACAGGCAGCGTATAGTGGGTCTTGTTTTTTTATCCATTCAGTTACTCTGTCTTTTGATTGGAGCATTTAGTCCCTTTACACTTAATTATCGATAGGTATGTACTGTAGACCCTTGAACAACACTGGAGTTAGGGGCACCAAAGCTCTATGCAGTAGAAAATCTACATATAACTTTGGACTCTCCAAAAACTTAGCTACTAATATCTTACTGTTAACCAGAAGCCTTGCTTATAACCTAAATAGTTGATTTACTCATACTTGTATGTTATGTGTATTATATACCACATTCTTACAATAAAGTAAGCTTGAGAAAATAAAGTGTTATTAGGAAAATCGTAAGGAAGAGAAAATATATTTATAGTCCTGTACTGTATTTATTGGAAAGAATCTGCATATAAGTGGACCTGTGCAGTTCAAATATGTGTTGTTCAAGGGTCGGCTCATAATATTGGCATTTTGTCAATTGTTTTATGGTTGTTTTTGTAGTTCTTGTGGTTCTTTTCTTCTATGCTCTCTTCCCTTGTGATTTGATGACTTTCTTTAGTGTTATGTTTGGAGTCCTTTGTCTTTATATTTTGTGCATCTATTATAAGGTTTTGGTTGGGGTCACCATGCGGTTCATATATAACATCCTGTGTATATAGCACTCTCTTATCAAGTTGATGTTTGCATAAGTTCAAATATTTTTTTTAAAGATTTTATTTATTTGTCAAAGAGAAGAGAGAGCGAGCACAAGTAGTGGGAGCAGCAGGGAGAGGGAGAAGCTTACTTCCTGCTGAGCAGGGAGCCTGATGTGGGACTCGATCCCAGGACCCTGGGATCATGACCTGAGCTGAAGGCAGACACTTAATCAACTGAGCCAACCAGGCATCCCAGTTGAAATACATTCTTAAGTGCCCTACATTTTTTACTCTTTCACTCCATACTTTATGTATATGGTGTCATATTTTACAATTTTTCATTTTATGTGTCTCTTAATTTTTGTAGATATAATTGATTTTACTGTTTTTGTTTTTTAACCTTCAGACTAGCTTTATAAGTGATAGATCTATCTTTTAACAGTGATTTTTTTTTTTTTTTAATAATTTTCTTCTAGCTATGACCTTTCTTTTTCTGCTTGAAGCAGTTCCTTGAACATTTCTTGTAAGGGTGGTTTTGGGATGATGAACTCCTTTAACTTTGCTTTGGGAAACTTTATTTTCCTTCAACTCTGAATGATAACCTTACCAGGTAGAGTATTCTTGGTTGTAGTTATTATCTGTTCAGCATTTTGAATATAACATGCCACTGTCTTCTGGCCTTTAAAGTTTCTGGTAAGATATTAGCTGATAGCCTTATGGGATTTCCCTTATATGTAACTTTTTGCTTTTCTCTTGCACTTTTAAGATTCTCTTTAATTTTTGCCATTTTTTAAAAAGAATATGTATATTTATTTATTTTAGAGAGTGTGTGTGAGTGTGGGGGGAGGGGCAGAGGGAAAAAAATCTAGAGAAGACTCTCCACTGAGCATGGAGCCTGACATGGGGCTCACTCTCACAACTCATGAGATCATGACCTGAGCTGAAACCAAGAGTTGGATGCTTCACTGAGTGAGTCACCCAGGCACCCTGAAGTTTGGCATTTTTATTTTGTGTCTTGGTGTGGTTTTCTGTGATTCCTAGACTTGGACATTTTCCTTCCCCAGGTTAGGGAAGTTTTTAGCTATTATTTCCTCAAATAAGTTTTCTACCCTTTTATCTCTTTTCCTTCTGGCACACCTATAATGTGAATGCTAGTGTGTTTGATATTGTCCCAAAGGTTCCTTAACCTACCCTCATTTTTTAAAATACTTTTTCTTTTTGCTGTTCAGCTTGAGTGATTTCCATGACCATATCTGCCAGGTCACTTATCTATTCTTTTTGCATTCTCTAATCTGCTATTGATTACCTTTAGTGGATTTTTCATTTCAGTGGTTGTATTCTTCAGCTCTGATTAGTTCTTTTTTATATTTTCTTTCTCTTTGTTGAAGTTTTCACTGAGTTCATCTACTCTCCTCTCAAGTCTGGGTGGCATCTTTATGACCATGTCTTTGAACTCTTTATCACGTGGATTGCTTATCTTTGTATTATTTAGTTCTTTTATCTGAGGGTTTTTTTTGTTTTTTGTTTTTAATTACTGTTTTGTCTGTCTCCTCATTTTGTCAGACTCCTTCTGTTTGGTTTTATATGTTAGGTAGGTTAGCTATGTTTCCTGATCTTGAAAGGAGCGGTGTAGGAGGTGTCCTGTGGGGCCCAGTGGCACAATCACTTCTGGTCACTGCAATCAGACACTCCAGGGGTGCCCTCTGTGTGGGCTACATGCTTCCTCCTGTTGTAACTGGCCTGGGACTGCTGTTGGTGCACTGTTCGGAGGTGCTGGCCCCCAGCCCAGGTGTCTAGAGTGACTGGCTCACAGTACTCTAGTCACACTGACAGACAGGGCCGGCCCCAACGTGGTGGGCTGCGAGGCCTGGCTATGACTACTGCAGGAGTATTGGTGGGTGGGGTTATCTCCCAGCACAGCTGGCTGAGAAGCCATAGAGAAACTAATTTGTAGCAATCTTCATTATGTTTCTTTCTTATGGAGAGAAACAGGTAAATAAGCAAGTACCCTACATTATAAGAAGTGCCATGCTATTGGTTTATGCATGCATTTCCTGGGAAGCATGAATTTAGAACTCCATCTGATGAAGGTAAATTGAGGGCAAATCTAAAAAAAGAATAGCAGTTTGCCTGATGAACAGGAGAGAGAAAGTTAATTGCAGGCACATGAAATAGCGAAGACACAGAGGAGAGAACATGGAGAATGACAAAAATTTTTGGAACAACTAGAGGAATTACTGGTATAGATGACCAAAAAGTTAAGGTTTAGATTTTTTGATTAGCAATGTCCCCTGGTGGAGAAGCCTCATTTGTGTCCCTTTTTGGGTAACACCCAACCTAACAGAACATTACATATTGACAGGCAAAATGGTCAGGGACTAGGACCTCTGCCTTGGGTCCTGAAGATAATAAATTAATTTAAACTTGCACCTGCAGGGAGCTTGAAAAGTCATATTCATTCAGTTGGGAAAAATAGAGAATAATGTATTACACTAGGAAGAGGCACTTTCAGCAACTTGAGAGAGCTTCTAAATTAGCTAGGGGACCTATAAACGCCAGTGCCTAATTAAGAGCACCTGTTGGACATTTTTGTGGAATTATTTTGGAGATATTTAGAAAATGTGTTTATAGTTGGCATCAGGTTTTATTTAATGTTTAAGACCTCTGAATTTTCTCTGAATTAGAAACATTGTTTTGTTTTTGTTTTTTTTGCGGAAATCTATTATCCTTTACAATCCACATGGTCATGGGCAAAGTAACTGCTCATTAAAGTAACTGTCAGCCGCTGCCATACCAGCTTGTTGTGGTAAGATCCAGCTCTCTGCTGGGTTTCCTCCTGTCTCTTTCTAAGTTCTGCAAGGAGCTAAAAAAAAAAAAAAAGACACAAAAAATTTTAAAACCCCCAGCAGAGTAACAGGTCTTCACCCTTCAAAATGCTATGGGTATTGGCTATATCTCATGTGGTCTCCCTTCTTACCACGTAGGTAAGATCTGCTGTCTGATAACAGTAGCTGGCATGTCCCTGCTTGAATTTCTAGGAAAACTCTTTATTTATTTATTTATTTACTTACTTACTTACTTACTATTTCCTGCACTGGCATCTGGGAAGGCTATGAGTTGTGTGGGAGGGGATTCTGCACTGCAGTCTAGTGGCCTATTTGCCAGTCTTAGAAGCAGGCCTCTGTCCTTCTGTCCCAAATTGTGTTTGGATTATTAAAGTACACTTTTCAAAGAGCTAAAAACATGCTCACACAAATAGGAAATGAATACCTATCAAAGATTTTGTTCAACAGGGTAATTAATTACATAGTGAGATGGTAAAAATGTTTCCAAAGGGGCACCTGGGTGGCCCAGTTGGTTAAGCAACCGACTCTGGATTTTGGCTCAGGTCATGATCTCAGGGTCATGAGATCCCTGTCAGGCTCTGTGCTGGGGGTAGAACCTGCTTAAGATTTTCTCTCTTCTCTCTCTGCCCCTCCCCTGCTCTCTCTCTCTCTCTCAAAAAAAAAAAAAATAAATAAAAGTTTCAACAAAGACATTAGAATAAGATTGCAGGTTTATCTGTTCATCAGGCAGAAATTTGCATCTCTACTGTAAATTCTATAAGGTAACATCTGTTTCTACTGAATTATAAAATAGCTTCACCAATAGGACGTGAGTGTATCATGCTATATCATAGTACTTACAGTGAAAGAACGCCCAGTAATCTCGTTTCCAGCATTTATATTGTATTTCTGAAGCTATGTCTTCAAACAGTCCCCTGAAGTTTTTGAGGAATATGGACTGTTAGATGTTTAGCTCTTTGTTTAGAGTTATGTTAACAGTTGAAATTGGCTTTGTCTGTTATTGTTATTTTGCTTATTTCCTGTGTTCCCCAGTTTCATTTTCTTTTATTTTCTCCTAAGTATCCTTGGTGCTAATCCTGACAATAACAAACACGTACCTCAGACCCAAATGACCAACTCTGATGGCCTCCATCAGATACACAGTAGGTTCTGAGAGAGATTCTGAGAAATACACTGTACCATACCTGCCGTTACTCGAACACTTTGTCTGTTTGTTAGGCATTTTATTCATCTCCTTGCCATAATTTGCATAATAAACTCCCCCAAACCCAATGTCAAAAAGTGTTTATTTCTTCATTCATGGGACTGTGGTTTGGCTGTGGCTGTATTGGCTGCTACTGGGATTTACTGGATTTGATTCTGGGCTGAGATTGTGTTTGTTGCCTCGTTCTCCTTGGACTGGCAGCCATCTAAGTTATAGTCTTCTTGTACTAGATTATTAAAGGGCATACATATGTCAAACTGCATTATCATTGCATCATGTTTGATACTATCCCTTTAACCAAAGCAAGTTGCAGGGCAAGCCCCAATACCGAAGGAGCAGGAAGTATACTTTGCCCCCAGTGGGAACAGAGGGAAATTAATATTTGATTAACAAAAACCCAAGCTATCGCAGACCTGCATTTTATAAGACATATATTACCAGTATACCAATTCCTAGGTAGTGTATCTTAGCTAAGATAAGCATCCGCTAGGATGAACATTGCACCAAAGGAAAAAAAAAAACTTTTAAGATTCTAGGTGGATACATAGAGGTTAACAGTAACGATTGTTTTATTTCTTCAGCACTTATTCCATGACAGGCACTTGGTCAAATGTTGGGATCCATTTTCTCTGATGCTAAAAAGTAACCCACCAAGTAAATTTTTATAGATAAAGAAACCGAGACTCAGGAAGGGTAAGTTGTCCTTAGTTCACACCATTAGTAAGCGGCAGACGTGACCTGTCCTTTTTATTTATAACCTACTCATGCCAGGCATTGTACTAAATGACTTCTAGGTCTTGCACCTTTTAATTATTTTAAAAATAGTACCCCCACTTGTTATGAGGAAACTGGGCTTAATAGGATTGACTAGCATGCCAAAGATGAATTAGACACCATTACGTAGGACTTCAATATATAATCCATGATTAGATGCAGGGGTAGACCTCACTTCCATGTCTCGGGCTTTTCTTTTTGTTTCTGATAGCAATCAGTTTTGTTTGCCTCCCTCATTCAATCCATATCAGAACCTTAAATCATAGTAACTCTCTTTGTGCCTGTGACCTTTGAGCTCTTTACCTTAACTTTGCCATTTGATACCGACCCTTTGTACTCTGGACCTCACTTCCACTGTGCTATGTCTGCTTCACATTAATAACCTAGTTCAGACTGTTGGTCATACCTTTTACTTCAGCATTAGATTTGCCTATGCTTGTCTCCGAATTGTGCTCCAGCATGACAGCTCTGGAAAAATGGCCTAAATCCCATTACTTGAAGCTAAGAAAATAGCTTTCCTTTGTAAAAATTGGACATTCAATGCTGTGAGTTAGAATAGAAAGATACCTGAAATTATATTTCACAGGGAATGTCTATTCACATTACTTCATGAATCATTCATTCTTTTAAAAAAATTCATTTAATGCTTTTATATGCAGAACACAGAGAAGCACAGTTCAGGAATTCAGAGATGAGAAGTAGGTATTACTCTGAAATGAATTCACCTATTAAGAAAATTATACTCCTAGCAAAACTATAGTAAAATCAAACACATTCTAGCCTTTGCATCCCTCCTTTTCCTATAGTATAGATATTTGATCCCTCATCTCCCCATTCTGGTATCCTGTCAGTCATTATTTGTTGCTCATTTCTGTTCTACCCAGTTTCATTAGGCTCCGTAACACCCTCTACTGAAACCATAATTGCATCTTAACTCTTAAACCACTTCGGACTGACGTAGATAGTAGATTTGTGTGATCTGAACCCCTCTCAGCCTACTTTGAGTCTAGGTGAATTAATATTGTCTTCCTCCTTTGCCATCTTTCTCTGCCCTAATTCCTCACTGCTAACCAGTGGGCTTTCATTTTGATTCAGTGTCAGAGCTCCACTTGACCTTTGGTAATAGAGCTGCTGTATTTAGAATCCTGACTTTTTTTTTTTTTTTTTTTTTGTAAAGTAGGATCCACGCCCAACATGGGGCTTATACTTAAGACCCTGAGATCAAAAGTCGCAGGCTCTACTGACTGAGCCAGCTAGGTGTACCTAGCATTCTGACTCTTGACTCCTTGATACAAGAGCCAGACTATGTTTCTATTCTTTATTATCAGACAAGACTGGGTCTAGAGATTTCCATAAAGTTGCAAAATACTAATTTAGCACTTTAACATAATTTAGCCACTGCTCTAAGTGCTTTACAAATACTGTGAGGGAGTTGACTTCAAAATCACATTTATTAGATTTTTCATTTAAATTGTAAGTTAAAAAGTTTACACTCATAAATATTAAAATCAAACATGGGCATTCATTGAATTGTTGCTCAACATAGTAGAAAAATATTGCAATTACAGAGGATTAGAATATCCCTTATCCCCCTAGAATATCCCCCTAGAATATTAGTATCAATATAATATAGAATTATCTTAAATAGTTTATTTGTCTGAATTGAAAGCAGATAATTGACTCCTGAAATTAATTAATTTGATTCGATCTTTTTTCTTCATTAACGTGATGGCACTAACAAGAAAAATAAATAAGATCAGAAAAGACTCAGTAAACGTGATGATTAGATAATCTCATTTCAGGAAAAAACATTGTTTAAAGTCCTTGTTGATTGAGTACTTTTCTGTGCTAATGCAAATTTTCATTCACTTCTCACAATCCTATGAGAAAAGCTTTGTCCCCATTTGAGAAGAAGCTGGGATTTAGAGTGGTTCAGTAATTTGCCCGCAGTAACACAGCCAGTAAGTAGTGGAGCCGGGAATAAGCCGCAAGTCTTTCTCAATCACTGGGCATTCTGCACCATTTACATTCCCTCCATCTCTCATTTATGGTGCCAGTGTAAAAAAAATCTCTTCCCGTGATAAAAGATTAAAAAAAAAAAAAGAACAGTAGTAAGATATGTGAGTATGAGACATGGGAGATGGTAAAATTATTGATCTTTGTCATAAAGCTGAAAAAATAGCTTTTGCCAAATCATGGGCAAAACCCTGAATGAGAACTTATTATTCCTTCTGCGTTTAACGTGCTATTTAAACAAAACAATGAAATAATACTATTTTGACTGCATTGCCTTACTATCTAACTAGGGATATTTTTAATCTAAATTTAATTTGACAGTAAAATAAAGGAGCTGTTGAAACTATGAATATTTATATGCCCTAAGCTTGCTTCTCAGAATGCACCTTAGTGGGTTACGTAGCTAATACTTTTAACTAAATATAACCATATTACATCTGGGATAAATGTAGGGCTTTGTAATAGGCGTTTGAAATATGTAATGTCCAACCAACCAATGTATAGTAATCTACACTACAGATGACAAAATAATAAGTAATGGCAAAAGGCAAGATATCTTGGGGTCTTCAATTTCTAGATAGTATTATGGGCATAACAGGATTGTTTTTCCTTATTCACTGTAAACAGAGTCTGCGTGTTTTTAATATAGGCTATTTTAAAATTCATTTATTTGCTTTTGGATAATGAAAAATTCCACTAGTCACTGAAGGCAGTTTATTAGCATTAATGATAATTCAACCAGAGTAGCATGAAAGGAATAAATGATAACATGAATTTAGGTAATTATATATTATTCTATTTTAGAGGAGGAAAAATCATCTTTTAAATCTGAATACTTTTTTTATAAAATGATAAATCATATTGGATTTTAATATATTGCTAATCAGATATTTTTCATTTAAAGTATATATTTTTATAAGTTATCATTATTGGGTATTTACAGTTTTATTGAAAAGCTCTTACCAATATATTTTCATACATTCTGTTTGAAGGCATTTGTATAAACTAACATTGACTTTAAAATTATAAAATAAATTTGACCTAAAGATCTATTGAATAGCATCTTGAATCTCTGATGATGTGAACAAACAGAACACTGAAAGTAGGTCCCCTGAGTACCAGAATTTTCAGTCTGTGATTATGGAATTTGATATATAGATGATAGGTAGATTTAGACATAGACAGATAAAGTATTTTTTGTATCTGTAATGGACTGAATTGTGCCCCCCCCTCATATGTTGGAGTCCTAACTCCCTGTACCTTAGAACATGATGCTATTTGGAGTTTGGGTCTTTAAAGGAGTAGTTAAGATTAAATAAAGTCACTTAAATGAAGGTGGGCTCTACTCCAATGTAACTGCTGTCCTCATAAGAAGGGGGAGAAACACCAGGGACGTATCTGAATAAAGCAAAGGTTATGTGAGGGCATAGCAAGAATGTGGCCATCTGTAAGCCAAAGAGAGAAGCCTCAGGGGGAAACCAACCAAGCAACATGTTGATCTTGGACCTCTACCCTCCAGAACTGTTAGAAAATAAGTTTGTATCATGTAAGCCACCAGTCTGTGGTATTTTGTTACGGCGGTCCTAGCAAATACAAGATCTTACCATCTATAGAAAGATTCAAATAAAATATCTCAGGAGGGATTCAGAAAGGAAGTACTGTCAAATATTTTATTTTTATTCCTTTCCTCTTTTTTTTTTAAAGATTTTATTTATTTCTTTTGACAGATAGACACATCAAGAGAGGGAACACAAGTAGGGGGAGAGGGAGAGGGAGAAGCAGGCTTCCTGCGGAGCAGAGAGCTCGATGTGGGGCTCCATCCCAGGACCCTGGGATCATGACCTGAGCCGAAGGTAGACGCTTAATGACTGAGCCACCACGGTGCCCCTCCTCCTCCTTTTTTTTTTTTTTTGATAAAGATTTCATGTAGGCCATTTATTAACTGTCTGAGCTTAAATTTCTCATTTAACTCCCCATGTATTGGTAACTTCATTATAAAAAGTCAGTAGTTTATCTCTGAAATTAGTTTATTTTGCTCTAAGATTTTCTATTTCTAGTATTACAAATGTAAGTATATAAAAGGCAGTTAACCTGAGGAAAATATTTGCCACTGGTTTGGGCAGGTAGAATTAAGAGCTTATATTAAAATATAAGGCACATTATTAAGAAAGGTATTAATAATAAAATTAATAAATTGGAAAAGAGAATGAATGTATAGTTTAAGAAAAACAAATTTAAATACAACTGATGAGGGATGCCTGGGTGGCTCATTTGGTTAAGCATCTGACTCTTGATTTTGGCTCAGGTTGTGATCTCAGGGTTGTGAGAGGCCTATGGACTCCGTGCTCAATGGGGAGTCTGCTTGAGATTCTTTCCCTCTGTCCCTCCCCCTGCTTGCATGAACTCTGTCTCTCTTTCAAGTAAATAAATACGTCTTTAAAAATAAGTAAATATAACTGATGAAACAAGCAAACAGAAAAAAGAAAACAAAAAAATGTTCAGCCACCAAAATGCAAATAAAACAAGGTTTTATTTTTTTGTACACAAAACTTAAAAGGGTTTAAAATTATGTCATCTAATTTATTTGTAGATCATATGATATTTATTGTTATTGTAAGAGTAATTAGCAATATTTTGTTAAGTAATTGGGCAGTAAAAATCAGGAAAAGAGTATTCACAGCTTTCAATCCAGTAACTGTATTTCTGGAAATCTATCTTAAAATATAAACCAAAATAGTATAAACACATTAAAAGTAAAATTGATTGTAGCATTATTTGCAATAGTAAAAATAAGAATCCAAGGATACAATAATAATTGAATATTTAAATAAAGTATGTTATGGTAATTTTTCAAATAAATAAAAATGAAGCAGATGCACCAAGGAAAATATTGCTGGGGAATTTATACTATTATTTTATCAGTAGTTGTGGGTGATAAAAATGAGTGATTATCTTCTCCATAAGCTTTTAAACATTTTCAAGTTTTCTATGATGATTCCTTATTGTGGCATACACAATTTGCTATCCAAAACTATTTTTCAGGGTGCCTGGGTGGCTCAGTCGTTAAGTGTCTGCCTTTGGCTCAGGTCATGATCCTAGGGTCCTGGGATCCAGCCCCGCATTGGGCTCCCTGTTCCATGGGAAGCCTGCTTCTTCCTCTCCCACTCCCCCTGCTTGTGTTCCCTCTCTTGCTGTGTCTCTCTCTGTCAAATAAATAAATAAAATCTTTTTTAAAATATCAAACAATTTTTCATTTCTTCCTAACAAAACCCTGAGTTTTTTAGACAGACATTATACTCAGCTAAAAATCTTAATTTATAGCATCCCATGAAGATAATGGTGTCATGAGACAGTTGTGCCTAAAAGAAGCAGAAGAGATTGAGTGAGTGTTCCAAGAAATTTCTCTGAAATGGGTTAGTCTTTTATGGCAGCCACGATTTGTTCTCTGTCCTTCCCCTTTTCGTGCCGGGAATGAAAATGCAGTACTGGAGATTAAACAAACTTGTGACCCCAAGACCACAAATAGGAAGCTAAAATTCCATGCTAAGAGAAGCTTCGCAGAAAGACAGAATGCATCTGAATTTCTGATACCATTTTGGAGACTCTTTCAGCCCTGAGCTACGTACCTCCAAACTTAAGGAACAAAAATTAAATCCCTAATCTGTTTAAGCCATTATTTACATCTTCTGATACTTGCAGCTAAAAGCAATCCCTGACACATTTGTGTATGTATTACATATATAAATACATATATTAATTATTTCATATAATTGTATATATTTAAACTGATGATACTGTTCCTATATAACTGTAAATTACATACATATAAATTGAATATATATTTGCAATATGTATGTGTATATATATATATGCATATATAAATGAATAGGAATATACTGAACAGAGAAAGAACTAGATAGATGCATATATATGAATGAGTGTGTGTATATATATATATATACACATACACACGTATATATGCAGTTTTTTCCTCTGTTCAGCATACTTATTTACATATATATATATGCATGTGTTTCTATATATAATTCTCTGTCTAGTGTACTCTTAGTCATTCTTCAAGATTTAGCTCTAAGTTATTTCCTCTAGGAAGTATCCTCATTCTGCTTTCTTATAACTGGGATGTACCCCTATTATAACATGTATCCAGAATGTCTATTTTTTTCTTTTTCATCACTTCATTAAATATGCAATTAATTAATATACTTATAACAATCTAATATAGATTCAGCATTTAGTGCTGAATTTCTTAACATGGCTTCCCAATGGGAAAAATAATAATTCCTTAGACTGAAGAAAAATGAGTCAGAGTGAGATTGTAATTTTGATCTCCAAGTTAGCTTGGTGATGAGGATCTGTAAACTGTAATTCATTTTTTTCTTTTTGTTTATGTTGTTAGATGATATTCCTTGGGGAAATGTAAAGTTTACATATTTTATATGCATGATTTATATAGAAGTCAATGATGGAAGTTGTTTATGTGATAGTCTTTAGAAAGCTTGTATGATAAACTTCAGTTCTCAAAAGATTTTACTTCAAAAACAGTTCTCTGAATTGTTTCCCATTTTATAAGGAAATTTTGCTGTAACAACATATGATTTAAATATTATAGGGGCACCTGGGTGTCTCAGTTAGTTAAGCATCTGGCTTTGGCTTAGGTCCTGATCTCAGGGTTGTGGGTTTGAGCCCCATGTCGGGCTCCCTGCTCAGAGGGGAGCCTGCTTCTCCCTCTCCCTCTGTCTCTCCCCCAGCTTGTGCTCTCTCTCTCAAATAAATAAATTCTTTAAAAATAAATAAATAAATATTATAAACATCAAAGACAAGGTTGTTTCCATGATTACATTAAATGTTAGATAGAATTATGAGTATATTCTGGAAGAGAATAAAACATCAAACAACTACTTTTAAGGATACTAAAACAGATACTATTCTTGCTATCTTCCTAAGTAAGTTATAATTCCTAATGTGAAGTGAGTAATTGTAAATTGTTTTATTTATATATATATATGTGTGTGTACACATAAATATTTAAAATTTGTATCTTTGAAAGCACAGATTGGATACCTGTACATTTATCAAATTATGCTGTTTTATTTATTTATTCATCAATGGTTTATTGAAGATTTATCACATATTGAGCATTCTAGATGCTAGGTATGAATAGAACAGATAAAGTCCTGTTCTCATGGAGCTTATATATCTACTAACATTTTATATTTTTACTTATGTGGCATCTCTCTTTTTTAATGCCTTTTTTAAATTTTAATTCCAATATTGTTAACATACAGTGTTATATTAGTTTTAGGTATACAATGTAGTGATTCAGCAATTCCACACATTGTGATAAGTATGCTCTTTAATCCCCATCACCTGTTTTTCCTCTCCCCTCTGTTAACCATCAGTTTATTCTCTACAGTTACGAGTTTGTTTCTTGGTTTGTGTCTCCCTCTTTTTCATATTTTATATTTTAAATGCAATGTATTTCTCTATACGCCTTTTTAGATGTTAAGAAAAATGTCTCCAAATTTGTTCATTTTGTGTGTGGCTTATTCAACTTGTTTATTTATTTGTTCGTTCTGTAAATATTGGTTATCAAATAAGAGCTAAGTATGTGGTAGTTGCTAAGGCTGTTCACAAGGACACTTGAGATTACACTTTTCTGCCCTCTGCCGTGTGACTTATTTGGCTAACAAATACTGGCTAGGAGTTGTGACTTCTGTCACTTCTTAGTAGATTTAAAAGTCAAAGTGATCCTGGAAGACCTGGCAAATGGTACCTCCATTTAGTTCGTGTGACTGAGTGACCATGTTGAGTAGAGCTGCACCCCTGATTCACATTGCCTGTAGAATGAAGTGAAAGGTATTTTTACTGTGTTAGGCCATGAAACATTAGGGTTGTTTTTGTTAATGAGACATGACATATGCTGATTGATACAGCATCATTCTAGGTGCTGGAGATAAAGTAATGAGCAAAGCAGATGAAATCCCTGCCTACATGGAGATTACGGTCAAGCAGTAAAATGAATTACTAAAAATAACAATGATAAATTGATACATAATATGAAAAGTGCAACAAAAATAAAACTTAGTAAGGACATAAAGAATGGCAGTAGATGCTCTTTTAGATAAAATGGTCAGAAAAATCCTTTCTGCAGAGGCGATACTTGATCAGAGCCCTGACTTAAAGGAAGTCAAGAGGCCCTGGCAAATGTGTGGCAACTGTATTGTGAAAGGCTGAACACCTGGGTTCTAAAACCAAACTGTGTGGTAAAGGCCTGAGCCCACCAGTCACTAGCTCTTGTAAATATCTGGAGAAACAATGAGCTGTGGAGGTTCTGAGGCAAAAGAGTGCTCTGTGTGAACAGCATAGAACCCAACATGCCTGCAAAGGACTGAGCAAAGGGGAGACTTATAGGAGTGAACATTGAAAGGTTGTGTGAGTACACAGATCAAGTAAGGCCTTGTGGACCTTGATAATAAGTAAGAGAAGAACATTTTGAACAAAAGAAGATGATATGACCTATGATTTATGAGATCACTTTGAATTTTTGGCAAAAAGTAAACTAGAGGGGCAAGAGTGGGAGCAGGGAAACCAGGGAAGTTGCTTTTGCAGTACTGGATAGTTGTGATAAAGGCAACACAAAGCGTCAAAATACAAATATTTAGAGATGAAGCCAGCAGGATTTACTCTGACATTGTGGTTATGAGATGAAGGGAGTATGGCAGGGACAGGGAGAAACAGGAAGGGGAGGAGGGGATGTAAAGAGCAATTAGGGAGAAGTCCTGGAGACATGCATTAGTGGAAGGACTACCAGGATAAATACCTGGACCAAATAAAATGAGAAGTGAAATCTCATTCTGAATTCCAGAGCAGGTGTGACTGTAACACTCTCTCAGTTTTTCTTTCTTTACAATGAGCATTATCTGAGATTCATGGAGTGCAGACTGCTGATACACTGCCCACATTCCCTTGGTAAGATACTATTGCTCTGTTTGTAGCTCCAACTCCAAGTCAGCACCTTTGCCTGAGAGCATTACAGGTAAATTCTAAGTGCCAGGGAATTCGTTCCCTCTGGGGGAAGCTCTCAAACAATTATTTACAGAAGCTGGCGGTAAATAACCCAGTTTCTTAACCCCTTGAGCAGAATAAGTCTGAGGTACAGGTTCATCATTGGCATCTAGAGTTGCCTGGTGGAATTAAGCTTCAATTGTCTGGATTGGTAACATGTTTGATCCTGTACCCTCTATATGTTTCCTTTTCTTCCCTGCTTCACCTGTCCATTCCCTGATGTTATTTCCTGTTATCAGCCTCCCAAATAAACAATGGTACTCAAATCCTTTTCTCAGGATCTGCCTCTAGTAAAGTTCAAATTAAGACCGTTCATACATAGATAAAAATTTGTTGAGTATTTTCTAAAATAAAACCTATGGGTTTTACATAGTGAGAGTGAGTCAACATTGATGGTTCTTAGGTGCAATATTGCAAACATTTATCAAACTTGATCCTCAAAACACCATATAATATTGTAGTTGGTAGCTGCTAGAAGAGGAAGTAACTCAATATGATTGAAATATGATGAGGGCAATGGTTTTTTTTTTTTTTCTCTTTATTGATGAATCCCAAAACCCCGGAAGAGTCCTGGTCATATACAAGCATTCAATGAGTATTTTCAAGGAACACTTAAATGAATAACAATTCACCTCCATCTGGTAAGGATGTTGCTTTTGATGGGGAACTCAGATGCAAAAGGATAATTACCTGAGCTATAAAGGAAAAAGGAACTTTTAGGAGAGCTCAACAGAAGTAATCTCAGCAGTCAGTGGGACAGCATGTACAAGACCACCTCAATTTTGTGGGTATTATAAGCATATTTTAAAGATACATTAACTAAATCTCAGAGAAGTAAAACAATTTATTCACTGTCCCAAAACTGATAAATAAGAAACTAGATTTGAGCTCACACTTGTCCCTGTCTCTCTTCACCTTAGCATAATCTTGAACACCTCTTGAAAATGGGCCAAGTTTAGGCACTTATGCTCTAGAGAGACTGGATATAAGCCCAGGTTGTTTTTTTTTTTTTTTAAACAGAGACTTCTCTTTTTTTAAATGCGTGCCTTAGTCAGCTCTGGCTGCTATACAAAATATCATAAACTGGATGGCTTAAACAACAAACATTTATTTCTCAAAATTCTGGAGGCAGGGAAGAGCAATGGCACTTATTCCATCATGGGGGCTTCATGACTTCATCTAAACCTAATTACCTCCAATAGGCCCCACCTCCAAATACCATATTGGGGATTAGGGTTTCAATGTATAAATTTGTGGGAGGGCATTAAACAGTCTATAGCAATTAGCATAAATTCACAGGATAGTGTCAATATTACTTCTCAGGCATAATTGGGTATTTTAATCGAGCCTTAATATGGAACCGGAATGAGAAATATATTATGAAATGCTAGACTAGATCTAGTGCAGAAGTGGAAGGAGGATGGCTAGCACTTCCTCTTTCATATTTTTTCTTTTTATTATTTTTAACTTATTTTTTAAAAAATTCCGGTATAATTAACATACAGTGTTATATTAGTTTCAGGTGTATAATATAGTGATTCAACAATTCTATATATTACCCAGTGCTCATTGCAATAAGTGCAGGGATGTGCACTCACCTCTCCTCTGGTAACCACCAGTTTGTTCTCTGTATTTAACAGTCTGTTTTTTTGTTTGTCTCTTTTTCCTTTATTCATGTGTTTTGTTTTTAAATTCCACATATGCATGAAATCATATGGTATTTGTTTTTCTCTGACTTATGTCACTTAGCATTATCTCCTCTGCATACATCCATGTTGTTGCAATTGGCAAGATTTCATTCTTTTTCATGGTCAAGTAATATTCTCAGTAATATGTATATATGTGTATCTTTATCCATTCATCTATCAGTGGACACTTGAGTTGTTTTCGTATCTTGGTTATTGTAAATAATGTAATAAATATAGGCATGCATACATCTTTTTGAGTTAGTGTTTTCATATTCTTTGGGTAAATACCCAGTAATGGAACTACTAAATGATATGGTATTTTATTTTTAAGTTTTTGAGGAACCTCCATACAGTTTTCCACAGTGGCTACACCAGGCTGCATTCCCACCAATAATGCACAAGGGTTCTGTTTACTCCAAATCATTGCCAACACTTGTTTCTTATGTTTTTGATCTTAGCCTTTCTGACAGGTATGAGGTGATACCTCACTGTGGTTTTGATTTACATTTCTTTGATGATGAGTGATGTTGAGCATCTTTCCGTGTGACTCTTGGCCATCTGTATGTCTTCTTTGGAGAAATGTCTGTTCATGTCTTTGACTATTTTTTAATTAAATTATTTGTTATTTAGGTGTTGAGTGTTTAAGTACTCTATATATTTTAGATACTACCCCTTTATCAAATATATCATTTGCAGTGTCTTCTCCCATTCAGTGGCTGCCTTTTTGTTTTGTTGATTATTTCCTTTGCTGGGAAAAAGCTTTTTTATTTTGATGTCATCTCAATAGTTTATTTTTGCTTTTGCTTCCCTTGCTTTAGGAGACATCTAGAAAAATGTTGCTATGGCTGATGTCAGAGAAATTACTGCCTGTGCCCTCTTCAAGGATTTTTATGGTTTTGGGTCTCACATTTAGTCTCTAATTCATTTTGAGTTTTTGTGTATGGGGTAAGAAAATGGTCCAGTTTTCTTCTGTTGCATGTAGCTGTCCAGTTTTCTTAAAAACATTTATTGAAGAGACTGTCTTCCCCATTTCATATTCTTGCCTCATTTGACATTGATTGATCATATAACTGTGGGTTTACTTCTAGGCTCTCTATTCTGTTGATCTATGTGTCTATTTTTGTGCAAGTACCATACTCTTGATTACTATAGCTTTGTAGTATGTCTTGAAATTTGGGATTGTGATACCTCCAGCTTTGTTCTTTTTTCAAGATTGCTTTGGTTATTCCAGGTCTTTTGTGGTTCCATACAAATTTTAGGATTATTTGTTCTAGTTCTGTGAAAAATTCTGTTGGTATTTTGTTAGGGATTGCATTAAGTCTATACATTGCTTTGGGTAATATGGGCATTTTAACAATATTTGTTCTCCCAGTCCATGAGCGTGGTATATCTTTCCATTTGTTTGTGCCATCTCCAATTTCTTACATCAGTGTTTTATAGTTTTCAGAGTTATTGGTCTCTCACCTCTTTGGTTAAGTTTATTCCTGGGTATTATTTTTGGTTCAATTATAATGGGATTGTTTTCTTAATTTCTCTTTCTGTTACTTCATTATTAGTGTATAGAAAGGCAATAAATTTCTATATATTGATTTTGTATCCTGTGACCTTACTGAATTCATATATTAGTTCTAGAAGTATTTTGGTGGAGTCTTTAGGGCTTTCTATCTAGAGTATCATGTCATCTGCAGATAATGAAAGTTTTAGTTCTTCCTTGCCAACTTGGTTGCCTTTTATTTCTTTTTGTTATGTGATTGATGAGTCGAGGATTTCCAGTACTATATTGAATAAAAGTGGTGAGAGTAGACATTCTTGTCTTGTTCCTGACCTTAGGGGAAAAGCTCTCAGTTTTTCACCATTGAGTATGATGTTCACTGTTTTACATATATGGTTTTTAATATATGGCCTTCATTATGTTGAGCTATGTTCCTTTTATCCCTACTTTGTTGAGGGTTTTTATCGTGAATGGACATTGTACTTTGTCAGGTGCCTTTTCTCCATCTACTGAAATAATCAAATGTTTTTTATCCTTTTTCTTATTGATATGATGTACTGGATGTACTGGAAATTCTCGACACATCAATCACATAACAAAAAGAAATAAAAGGCAACCAAATTGGCAAGGAAGAACTAAAACTTTCATTATCTGCAGATGACATGATACTCTAGATAGAAAACCCTAAAGACTCCACCAAAATACTACTAGAACTAATATATGAATTCAGTAAGGTCACAGGATACAAAATCAATATATAGAAATTTGTTGCCTTTCTATACACTAATAATGAAATAACAGAAAGAGAAATTAAGAAAACAATCCCGTTATAATTGAACCAAAAATAATACCCAGGAATAAACTTAACAAAAGAGGTGAAAGACCAATAACCCCTCTTACATCTGAGAAATAAATCCCGCTTCAGCATGGCGAATGATTTTTTTAATGCATTGTTGGATTCAGTTTGCTAATATTTTCTTGAGGATTTTTTTGCATCTATGTTCATCAGTGATACTGGCTTTAGTTTTTTTTTGTTTTGTTTTTGTTTTTTGTTTTTTTTGTTTTGTAGTGTCTTTATCCGATTTGGGGTCAGGGTAATGCTGGCCTTGTAAAATGAACATGGTATCTTTCTTTCCTCTTCTATTTTTGGAATAGCTTGAGAAGAGGTATTAACTCTTCTTTAAATGTTTGGTAGAATTCCCCTGTGACACCATCTGGTCTTGGACTTTTGTTTGTTGGGAGTTTTTTGATTAATGACTCAATTTCATTGCTGGTGATTGGTCTGTTCAAATTTTCTATTTCGGGGCGCCTGGGTGGCTCAGTTGGTTAAGCGACTGCCTTCAGCTCAGGTCATGATCTCAGTGTCCTGGGATCGAGCCCCGCATCGGGCTCCCTGCTCCGTGGGAAGCCTGCTTCTCCCTCTGGCCCTCCCCCTGCTTGTGTTCCCTCTCTCGCTGTCTCTCTCTCTCTAGCTGTCAATTAAATAAATAAATAAAATCTTTAAAAAAAAAAAAAATTTTCTATTTCTTCCTGATTCAGTTTTGGGAGATTATATATTTCTAGGAATTTGTCCATTTATTCTCGGTTGTTCAATTTGTTGGCATATAATTTTTCATAATATTTTCTTATAATTCTTTGTATTTCTGTGGTGTCAGTTGTTATTTCTCTTTCATTTTTTTTTATTTTGTTTGAGTTCGTTATCTTCCTCTCTCTTTTTAATGAGTATAGCTGAAAGTTTATCAATTTTGTTGATCTTTTCAAAGAACCAGCTCCTGGTTTCATTGATCTTTTCTATTGTTTTTTGTTTGTTTTTGTTGCTGTCATTTGAATTTCATTTATTTCTTCTCTAATTTTTATTATCGCTTTCTAGTGGTTTGGGGTTTTGTTGGTTCTTTTCCTAGCTCTTTTAGGTGTAAGGTTAGGTTGTTTATTTGAGAATTTCTTCTTGCTTCTTGTGATAGGTCTGTATTGCTATAAACTTCCCTTTTAGAACAGCTTTTGCTATATCCCAAAGATTTTGGATTATGGCATTTTCATTTTCATTTCTCTCCATGTACTTTTTAATTTCCTCTTTGATTTCTTTGTTGACTCATTTATTGTTTAGTACCATGATATTTAACCTTCATGCATTTGTGTATTTTCCAGAATTTTTTTCTTGTGGTTAATTTCTAGTTTTATAGTGTTTAGATCCGAAAAGATGCATGGAATGACTTTGATCTATTTGAATTTGTTGAGACTTGTTTTGTGGCCTATTATGTGGAGAATGTTCCATATGCGCTTGAATGTGCATGTTCTGCTTTAGGATGGAATATTCTGAATATATGTGTTAAATACATCTGGTCCAATGTGTCATTGAAAACCACTGTTTTCTTGTTGATTTTCTGCTTGAATGGTCTATTCATTGATCTAAGTGGGGTGTTAAAGTCCCCTAGTATTATTGTATTACTATCCATTATTTCCTTTATGTTTGTTATTAGCTGCTTTATGTATTTGGGTGCTTCCATGTTGGGGGCATAAATATTTACAATTGTTATATATTCTTGTTCGAGTGTTCTCTTTAAGATTATATAGTGTTCTTTGTCTCTCGTCATAGTCTGTTTCAAAGTCGATTTTGTCTGATATAAGTATTGCTACCCTGGCTTTCTCTTTGCCTCTATTTGCATGATAAATGCTTCTCCATCCCTTCACTTTCAATCTGCATGTGTCTTTAGGTCTGAAATAAATCTCTTGTAGGTAGTATACAGATGGGTATTGCTTTTGTATAAATTCTGTCACCTTATGTGTTTTGATTCAACTGTTTACTTCATTTATGTTCAAAGTAATTATTGATTGGTTATCCTTCATTGCCATTTTGTTTCTTGTTTTATATTTTTGTAGTTCTCTGTTTCTTTTTTCTCTTCCTTGCTTCTCTCTTGATTAGTTGCCTTTCTTTAGTGATATACTTGGATTCCTTTCTCTTTACTTTTTTCATATTTGTGGTTACCATTAGGTTTGTATATAACATTTTCTGCCTATAGCAGTTCATATTAACTTGATTGTCACTTAAGTTTGAACCCATTCTTTACTGCTCTCCTCTCATGTTTTAGATATATGGTTTCATACTTTATATTCTTTAATTTTGTGAGTCCCTTGACTAACTTTTATAGATATGTGTTTACTGCTTTTGTGCTTTCTACTTTTCTTATTCTTAATGTTCTTTCTTTTCCACTCAAAGAGTCCCCTTTACCATTTCTCGTAGGGCTGGCTTAATGTTGATGAATTCCCTTAACTTTTTCTTTTTTTAATCTGGGCAACTATCTTTCCCTCTATTCTGAGTCATAGCTTTGTTGGATACAGTATTCCGGGCTGAAGATTTTTTTTTCTTTCAGCACTTTGACTATATCACCCCACTTTCTTCTGCCCTGCAAAGTTTCTGTTGATAAATCAGCTGATAGTCTTATGAAGTTTCCCCTATATGTAACTGTATTCCTTTCTATTGCTGCTTTTTAAAAATTCTCTCTTTATCACTTCTTTTTGCCATTGTAATTACCATGTGTCTTTGTGTGGGCCATTTTGGGTTGATTTTGTTAGGGGCTGTTTGTGACTCCTGGATCTGGATTTCTGTCCAGATTTGTGAAGTTTTCAGCTATTATATCTTCAAATAAATTTTCTGCCCCATTTTCTTTTCTCCTTTTGGGATCCCTGTAATGCAGATGTTATCACGTGATGGTGTCATTGAATTACCTTAATCTATTATATCTTCAAATAAATTTTCTGCTCCATTCTCTTTTCTCCTTTTGGGATCCCTGTAATGCAGATGTTATCACGTGATGGTGTCATTGAATTACCTTAATCTATTCTCATTTTTTATTTATTCTTTCCTCTCACCTGTTCAGTTTGATTCCTTCCCATTACTCTGTCCTCCAAGTCACTTTCATTCTTCTACTCCTGTTAGTCTACTATTTATTACCCCTAGTGAGTTTTTTTTTAATATCAGTCATCAATTTCTTCTACTCTGATTAGTTTTTTTGTTGTTGTTTTGTTTTCTATTCCTTAATTGAGGGACTCACTGAAATTTTCAACTCCTTTCAAGTTTAGTGAGTATCTTTCTGACCATCATTTTAAATTCTGTCTCAGGCATATTGCTTAGCTGCATTTTGTTTAGGTCTCTTGCTGTGAATTTTGTCCTGTCCTTTCAATTGGGACATATTCTTCTGTCTCCTAATTTTGCCTAGCTCTCTGTGGTCCTAGTAACCCTAAGGTCCCTAGCCGGTCACAGTAAAACAATCCATGAGGCATCTGAAGATGACGTCGGTGAGGATGTGCAGATACCGCCACTTGGGGAATTTGTTAGAAAAAAATGTAAAAGCCCGTTGCCAGTATTTCTTTTTTTAAGTAGGCTCCATGCCCAGCATGAAGCCCAATGCGGGGCTTGAACTCACAACCCTGAGATCAACACCTGAGCTGAGAGCAAGAGTCGGGTGCTTAACTGACTGAGCCACCCAGGCTCCCCTGTGGCTGGTATTTCTTAAATTTGTGCATATGCATGGTCTGGAACACAACAGCAATGCACTCACCTGTGTATTGAAATAAAAGGAAAGATTTCTCATATGAAAAACCAAAACTAAAAACAAAATGAAGAAAGACTGTGTCCTTGCCCATGCAGAAGAGACAAAGAGCCATGCAGTCCGGCTTGGAATTGAGCCCCAAACACTCAATATGAGGGACTGGAAACCTCCCTAGAGTGAGTTGGGCCCAAACTGGTACTTGCGAGGCCCAATCAATTCAAGATAGGGGTGTAATAAAGCAGGAATGGAGCACATAAGAATTTGTAAGGAACACGCATGTGTTATTGCTTTGTTCCCGGAATAAAGTAAGCCCATTCTGTTGAAAATCATCAATATAGAATTGATCTGAAGCACTTACAAGTAATAGAAATGCCCATGTTTTCTGTCATAACAATAAAATAAATACTAGTGGAATATGATTTGGGAAGAAAAAAAAAATCTGTTTCTATGTGTTAGGAAGCTATGCCTCCTGCTCTTGAAAGTGGTGACCTTATGAAGAAGAGGTCCTGTGGTGCCCTGCAAAGCAGTGTCCCCTATTCACTAGAATCTAGCACTTCAGCAGTATCTCCTGTGTACTTTACATGTGCCCTGTTATTTTGGTTGACTTGTGTTGTCCTCACTATAGTCATCTGCAAAAGTTCTGTTTGCCTATTGTGGGCAGGGTTTGGTCACTGTGTTGTTAGTTGGCCAGTATGGGGCTGCCTTGAGCTTGAGTTGGTTCAGACCAGGCATTTTCCAGATCTGTGGTTGCACTGAACTGCAGAGCGCTCTCCCTGTGTTGTTCCCTGCGTGGCTTTTTTGAGTGAGTGGGGCGTGCAGTCAGACCAGATTTCTGCCCCTAGGCTACTTCTGGAGCCATGGTGGAGCTGGTGTGTGTGTGGTTATCTTCCCTTCTCCCCAGGGCAGGAGTCATTTTGGAATAGTGCTGTCCTGTCAGGTCTGCTTATATAATGCCATGCTTGTGGTGCTGCTTTGGATGGATTCCTGCTGAAGATGGGTGTATAGGGGAGGTCTGCAGAAGAAGACAGGAGCAGGGTGTGCTGTTAGCAAGATAGATGGAGAGTGTTGGCACTGTTTCCTGCAGGTGTCCCTGTATCTAGGCTGGGGGTAAAGGAGGGAAATCTCATCTGTCAGCTCTTTTATTTTGGTGAAGTCTCCTAAAGATCCCTGCCCATCCTGTCTGTGCATGTCCTGAGATTAGTAAATAAATCTTCTTGTATACCCCGGCCTTTTTCTATTCTTTTTTTAAATTTTTTTAAGATTGATTGATTGATTGATTGATTAGATGGAGAGAGAGAGAGCATGAGTGGGTGGGGGGGAGACAGAGGGAGAGAAAGAGAGAGCATCTCAAGCAGACTCTGAGCTGAAATCAAGAGTCAGACACTCAACCAGCTGAGCCACCCAGGCACCCCTACCCCAGGCCTTTTTCAAACTCTTGCTTCTCTGCTGTATCCCAGTGGGGTGGTTTTTTATGCTGTCTCTTTAAGGGTGGGAACTCAGTTTCCAGTTGCCCACAAGCTTTCCCAGAGGTAAACCCACTGATTTTTAAAGTTCCACGTGGTAAGCCCCACTTACTGTAAGAACTCACAAAGTTAAGCCTCTCTGGTTTTCAAAGCCAAATATTATAGGGATTTATCTTCCCAGTGAAGGTTCCTCATGCCTGTGGTGCCTGTTGTAGGGTCTGCCTTTCTCCCTTCTCCACACTTTTGGGGCATCTCCCTCCCACAGATAGTCTTGCAGGCCACTTTGATTCCCAACCATTGTCTTGCCCTTTCTACTATTTTCATCACTGTGGACTCTTCCTTATGTTTAGCTGTGGAGAGTCTGTTCTGCCAGTCTTTGGGTTATTTTCTAGGTTATTTATATGGATGTGGGTGTTAGTGTATTTGTGGGACAAGGTGAGCTTAGGATCTTCCTACTCTGCCATCTTACTTGAATGTCCTCTGCTTCCTCATATTTTAACAAATAAATGGTAACACATAAAAAGTCCTGTGAAATATGAAAAATTATAGCATACTTAAATAAAAGTGACTGAAGTAAACAATTATCAAGAAAGAAGGTAAAATTCAACAGGTGTTTCCACAAAGGAGAAAATAAGGTTATTCCTTTGAACCTAAGATGCTGGAAAGAGCAAGAAATAATCTTCTTTCATAAGACTTTATGAAAGTTCCTGAGGCTTGAGACCCTAGAGCCAAAACAAAACAAAGCAGAGCAGAAAAACAAAAAATGGGCAGAGTCCTTAGAAGCAGGTCAGTGGACTTACACTCACTTGCATCCTCAGGCTGAGAACACAATTCATACTCACAGGAGTGCATCTAAGTGCATCTCCTCAGGTCTTCTAGGACCTCAAACAACCGCTCTGTCCTCAGTCTCTTTTGTTTCCCAGCAGGCAGCATGACTTACACTATGCATATTCATTCTACACCTGCCTCCAGCACAGGGACCCAAGCACATTCTTTCATGAACCACTATCATAACCTTTTAATAGTTGGGAGTATTTTAAAATAAAAGCAAGGAAGAAGTAGAGATTTTTTGAGCCCTTGGATAATATCAGTTAAGGTATCAAGTTTTTATAGAGGACATCTCATGTCATTTGAGAAATATTTACATATCATTTTCTTTGTCTAAAAAACGTTTCTGTAACTCTAATTTCCATAGTCTAATCTTAGTTTTTCCTCTTTACATACTACAAAAATTGTTTTTATAATGCTTTTATTTTGTGAACTTTGTTGTAAGTAATTTGAACAGAAAACTGAATATATGACCTCAAACATCTGTCACTGAAATTCTCTGATCCTCTGCCTAACTCTTTTCTGAACTCCCTTCAGAATTGCTCATTATTAGAAATACCTGAAATGTCTTGTTTTAACCCTGTTTACTGATAGTACTGAACTTCAGGGACCCTAGTATCACAAGGTTTTGGTGTATTCAAGCAAGACTAACAATCCAAAGGAATTTAAGAAAAGAAATAACCAAAAGAATTTAAAGCAAGAAATAACTTACAAATATCACAAAACAAAATAAGCACTAAAGGGAAGGAAATAGAGATTGTGTATTTGAGCTATTAGACATTCTTTTATCACATACTTAGTCTTTAATATGTTAGTTAAATAAAACTTAACACCCAGGCATTTTTCTCCAGTATATATTTCATCTTATAATTTATTGTCCTTTTTCCTTAGTGGATCATCTATGATACTTATTTGCCTAAGTATCACACAGTTTGGCACATAATCACACACTGTTTATATGATTCTCTAAATGCTTGTCTCCTTGGGAGATTACAGGTAATTAAATTTGCTAAAGTACTCCTTTCTTTCTTTCTTTCTTTCTTTCTTTCTTTCTTTCTTTCTTTCTTTCTTTCTTTCTTTCTTTCTTTCTCTCTCTCTCTCTCTCTCTCTCTCTCTCTTTCTTTCTTTCTTTCTTTCTTTCTTTCTTTCTTTCTTTTCTTTCTTTCTTTCTTTCTTTCTTTCTTTCTTTCTTTTCTTTCTTCTTTCTTTCTTCAGCTACAGTACTCAAGTAACCATTATCATACCTCTCATTTTATTTTATTTTATTTTATTTTTTAAAGTTTTTATTTATTTATTTGAGAGAGAGAGAATGAGAGATAGAGAGCACGAGAGGGAAGAGGGTCAGAGGGAGAAGCAGACTCCCTGCTGAGCAGGGAGCCCGATGTGGGACTCGATCCTGGGACTCCAGGATCATGACCTGAGCCAAAGGCAGTCACTTAACCAACTGAGCCACCCAGGCGCCCCATACTTCTCATTTTAACCAATAGTTCTGGGCACAATGCCTGTTCATAATAAATTCCCTAATATTGGTGGAGTTAATGAATAAATGGATAAGTGCTGACTGATTTGAATTAAAATAAAATGCATGCTGGAGAAGGCACTGCTGGTAGAAATCAATGGAACTATTGTTGTTGCCTAAACTGCTTACATGCCATTCATCCTTAGATGTATATCACTGAGAAAGTGCTAGGTGGCAAGTATTGTTAAGTGTTTTTCTTATATCATCTCATTTAATCCTCACAATAACCCTAAGGGAATAATTCATCATAGATCCTTTATTTCACTTGATAGAAAAGTCAAATAAAATTGGATTAAACAACAAAAGGGTTATGGCATAACTTCATTCTGCGCCCACATGGTCAAGGATAAGTCTGTATTATCTGTATAGTCTGTATTATCTGTATAAGCTCTGTATTATCTAGATAGGCTCCTTATAGTGGCTTTATGTAGCTTCAGATTCTCCCCTCTGGTTGCAAGATAATTATAGTTATAGATAAAACAACTTCACACATTCAAAACATTAGAAATGTATGAAGCTTTCATTCTAGGAAGTCTCAGCAAATGTCTTTTCAGATGAGCTATGTACCCATCCTGAATTAATCACTGTAAACCATAGCATGGAATATGTCACTGATTTCAGCTCCTCAGCATCTCCTGGAATGGACTGTCAGATGACTTGGACTCATGTAGACAAAGTATATATGTCAGGGGTGGGGGTGAAGATTGACAGGAATATAAAAGTATATTCATGAAAGAACATAGGAATGGAGACTAGAATGCAAAATGAAAGAAAACCACTATGTCCAGTACCTCTGTTTTAAAGTTAAGGAAACAAGGGCTCAAAGGATTTATGTCATTTTTCCAAGATCATGCAGCTAATACTGGCAGAAATGCAATTCAAAATCAAGTCTGTCTCCAACACCAATATATTACATGACCCCCCTTAAATATTTATTACTGTCCTTAACTCTGCATTCTGCCATCACAAAAGTGCTTCTAAAGTCTCCTGCCAATGAAAGAGTATCCAGTGGACTATGAGTACTAGAAATAAATATATTTCCTTTTAATAATACAACTTTATTTTGAATGACATCTTTCCTGCTATTCATCTCTAATTTAAATAATAAAATTATCATTCACTAATTTTTCTTCCAGGAGCTAATTCCCACCCTTTTATATTTTAGGAAGATGCTGATTGGAGGAAAAAAAATGTAGAGAAAAGAGAAGAGAATTATTTGTCTAAGCAGCAGTGACAGAAAATTGGTAGAAGCCATGGGGCACCTGGGTGGCTCAGTCATTTGGGCCTCTGACTCTTGATTTCAGCTCAGGTCATGATCTCAGAGTCATGGGATGAAGCCCCACATTGGGCTCTGTGCTGTGCGTGGAGCCTCCTTAGATTCTCTGCCCCTCACCCCATCTGCTTGAGTGTGCGCTATCTCTAAATAAAATTAAATTTAAAAAAATTGATAGGAGCCATATTTATGACAGAATGTATTAGAGCATTAACCAATATATTCAGTGTAGGATTTTTTTTTTAATTGATAATTTTTGTGATGAGTCTACCTTAAGTGAAAGTTTAAGGTAAAGGAAATCAGTCAGCCTATTCTGGGGAATATTATTTTTCACTGTGATATTCCATAACTACAAAACTATTCACTGACTGTGTAGGTGAATACATGAATTGAATTGATTAGAATACTTGTAAAAACAAAACAAAACAAAAAACCTCATAAAACTAAATCAGTTTAATTTTAGACATGTTAAATATATCTTAATATTTATAATTTGAAGAGCATATATTCAGGCCATTTTCCTTAAGGTGAGATTTGTTAAATCTGAAGGTGTTTCCTTTGTCTGCTTTCTCCTAATTCCAAAGAGAATTTTTAGATCAAGTTTTGATAACTTTTTGGAGTCCTGCTTTCTTTGTAATTTTCTCTCACCTTTTATGAGGAACATTGCTTCACTGATAGGTTTTTTGTTGCTGTTTTTTTGTTTATAAAGGAGAGAAGGTGCAGAGGGAGAGGGAAAGATAGAATCTTAAGCAGGCTCCATGCCCAGCACAAAGCTCATAGTGGGGCTTGATCTCAGGACCCTGAGATCATGACTTGAGCTGAAATCAAGAGTCAGAAGCTTAATCAACTGAGCCACTTAGGCACCCTGCTCTGTTGATGTTTCTTATCCAAGATTAAATTGACTAGTTTTAATCTCAATGTTTTTAATGTATTTTTAAGGCTAAAGTTTATAAACAGTTCTATTTGAGAAGAAGAGTAAGTTGGGACAAGTTAGTCTAAAAATCTCAATGTCTTCAATTTTATAATTTAATTTAAAATACTAATTATTTCTAAAACAAGAACATTAAAGAAAACATAGAGTATGTATATGAACATGTGTTTAAATATTTTATGCACCTGGATCTGTTAGAAAATCCCTCAATCAAGGAAGCCTGCAGAGCCAAGGAAAGCATAGAGGAGGAGGTAGAGGTCATCAGACCTAGAGAGAGGGGCCCGGCTAGACACCAAATCACAAGGACTAAAACATATCCTAAAATCTTAGAAACTGAGTCAACCATCAAGTTTGGGTTGTTCTTGGATAAAAATCTGACCATAGAGGGACTAGCCTTCTGTGACATGGAAAGCGTTACAGACTGAATATTGTATTTGCTCAAACAGAATGCTGTTAACGAGTACCTAAAAATATGGGAGCAGCTTAGGAACTGGGTAATGCATAGAGGCTGAAGGAGTTTTGAGGTGCATGCTAGGGATAAGCGAGATTGCTGTGAAGTGTGTGTAAGTAGAAATACAGAGGTTAAAGGTCATTCTGGTGATGTCTCAGAAATGACAAACATACTATTGCCAATAGAGAAAAGGCAATTCACGCATGTTATAAAGGGTCAAAGAATTTGGCTGAATTGTGTTCTTGTATTTTGTGGAAGATAAGATGATAAAATTGGATAGTTAACTCAAGAAATTTCTAAGCAAAATGTTAAAGGTGCAGCCTAGATTCTCCTGATTGTTTATAGCAAAATGCAAAGGAAGAGAGATGAAATGAGAGAAACTATTACACAAAAAGGAGCCAGAACTAAAGATTTGGACAACTCTCACCTTCTCCATATTGTGTTTTATGGAGAGCAGTTTCTAAGAATGCAAAGTGTGGCTGGACTACCACTTAATAAAGACATCATGAGGTTATATGAGCAGAAACTGACAGTTTGAACTGAAGTAGTAGGAGATGAACAAAATGAAAGAAGGCTATCAGACTTAGATTCTATAGGATCAGACAGTAGAGCTACCTGGCTGTGAACATGTCATCCTTAAAGAAAAAGGAAGAATGACACCAAGGCAATTCATAGATCTGAAGGGCTGCCCAAGGGACATGGCTGGTTCCTACTGGTTTCAAAGGATAGAGCCTGTCTTTTTGGTGTGGCAGTATGCAACCAACCAGTTCCTGAGGGGCAAAGGCAAAGCCCATTGCTCAAGGGGTAACCTGCCCCACAGAGCTGAAGGTGCAATGCTTCCACACAGAACCATGAGGGATAAGGCTGCCATCCCAGTGGGCCTGGAGGGCATAGTAAAGATGTTTATTCTTGAGCCTTAGGATTTAATGGAGTTTGCCCTAAGTTTAGACTTACTTGTCTACACTAGTCTGGACTTGTCTAGTTTAGACTTATCTTTCACCCCTTTCTTCTTCCCAATTTCTTTCATTTGCAGCAGGAATGTCTCTCCTATGTCTCCCCTATCATATTTTAGAAGCACTTGTATGGTTTCACAGGTTCACAGCTGGAGAGGAATTTTGCCTCAGGATAAACCTTACCTCCAGTCTCATTCATACCTGATTTAGATAATAGATGAGACTTGGGCTTTAGGCTTTAGAGTTGATGTTAGATTGCACTGAAACTTGGGCTCCTGGGATGGGATGAGTATATTTTACATGAGAGATGGGCATGGATTTTGGGGGACAAGGGTAGAATATTATGGACTGAATGTGACTATATACCCAAATTCATATATTGAAGCCCCAATTTGAAGTGTGACTGTATTTGAGTAAGAAAGGAAAGTTAAATGAGGTCCTATAAGTGGGACCCTAATTTGATAGGATTAGTGTTCTCAGAAGAAGAGATATCAGAGATCTTTCTCTCTTAACCACCATGTGAGGACACTAAAAGCCAGGAAGAGAGTTCTCACTGGAACCCCACCAGACTGGCACCCTAATCTCAGACTTCTAGGCTCTGAACTATGAGAAAATAAATATCTGTTGTTTAAGCACCCCTAACATGTGGTATTTTCTTATACCAGCCTGATAAGAGTAATGCAGGAAGGATGGCTAAATTTAAATGGCAAGAGAAAAATCACAAATCACTGGCATAATTTTATTTACAATTTCAATAACACTATAAAATATCTGTCAAAGCCCCCAAATTAAGACCCCCATGGAAACTTGTGGATCACAGAAGTCTGTATTTATTAAACTTGCTGAGTAAGGGATAGTGTTCATATTTGCAGAGGTAAAGTTAAGAAGAATCATACAGAGTTTGTGGGGCTGGGATTAATATCAGGGTAGTTTCAGTTTAGATGCTTGTTAATGAGGTCTGAGGAAGGACTGATCAGAATTTGTAAGCTAAGTGAGTTGATGAAACTGTCCATGGTCTTATATTAGAGCACATGAACCCATGCTATTTATGGAGTTAATCATTAAATAAGTTTGTGGTTATAATCAGGAAAATATATATGTGAATGAGCTGGCATTAAAACAGTTGAGGCTTGAGGAAGATGGTGGAAGAGTAAGGGGACCCATGTTGCATCTGGTCCCTTGAATTCAGCTAGTTATCTATTAAATCATTCTGAACACCTGTGAATTCAACCTGAGATCTAAGAGAAGAATTATTGCAGTTCTACAAATAGAAAAGAGACCACTTTTTGCAAGAAGTATGAAAAGCTGTCAGGAAACAAAAGCCACATAGAGCAATCAGAAACAGCTTACACTGAGTCTGGTCCCCTGGCAAGGGGTGGTGCAACTCTGCCCAGGCAAAAACACCCAAGAATCAGTGCAACAGGCCCATCCCCCAGAAGACCAGCAGGAACATCAGGGAAATACCAAGTTTATGGATCACTCAGAACTGAAAAACTCCTGCATTAAGGGAAAATAATATATAGAATTCGAGGTTTTTTCTCATGAGTCTTTAGTCTGTTTAAAATTTATTTTTCTTTTTTCTTCAGTATCCTTTTCAACTAATTTCTTATTTTATCAACTCTTTGTTTTTAAGTCTTTTTAATTGTCATTTTTACATTTACATTTTATAGATATATTCTTCATTTTTGGCTTCTTTTGAATATATATATATTCTTTCTTTACAATTTTGGGATTTAGTGTCTTCTGACAAACCGACCAAAATACCTCAGGACCAAGTAGATCACCCTGTTCTGCTCACCTGTGAGTTATATTTTCTTTTTTGGTTTCTGACTTCTTCGGATTTGTCTGGTGTGTATTTCCCTGGGATCATGGTTGATATTTTTGATATTATTCTCTCTTTCATCCATTCTTCTCTGGACAAAATGAGTAAAAGGAGAAGTTCACAGCAAAAGAAAGAACCAGAGGTAATACTCTCTGCCATAGATCTAATCTGATAAAGATAAAATCCTGAAAGTAGCTTGAGACAAGAGGTCCTTAATGTACAGGGAGGAGCATTAGACTGGCAGAAGACCTTTCCACAGAGACCTGGCTGGTAGGCCAGAAAGGGCTGGCATGATATAGTTAGGGCACTAAATGAGAAAAACAGGCATCCAAGAATACTTTATCCAGCAAGGCTGTCATGTAGAATGGAAGGAGAGATAAAGAGCTTTGAGGACAAACAGAAACTAAAAGAATTTGTGATCACTAAACCAGCCTTGCAAGAAATATTAAAGGGGATCCTGTAAGCAAAGAGAGAGCCCAAAAGTAACATAGACCAGAAAGAAACAAAGACAATCTACAGAAACAGGACCTTTACAGGAAATACAGTGGCCCTAAATTCATTCTTTCAATAGTTCCTCTGAATGTAAATGGGCTAAATGCCCCAATCAAAAGACCCAGGGTATCAGATTGGATAAAAAAGCAAGACCCATCCATATGTTGTCTACAAAAGACTCATTTTAGACCCAAAGACACCTCCAGATTGAAAGTAAGGGGATGAAAAACCATTTATAATGCTAATGGACATCAAAAGAAAGCTGGGTTAGCAATCCTTATATCAGACAAATTAGATTTTAAACCAAAGACTGTAGTAAGGAATGAAGAGGAGCACTGCATCATACTTTAAGGGTCTAGCCAACAAGAAGATCTAACAATTCTAAATATTTATTTAGAATTAAATTTCCCTTCTAACTTGGGAGCAGCCAATTTTATAAACCAATTAATAACAAAAATAAAGAAACACATTGATAATAATACAATAATAGTAGTGGATTTTAACACCCCACTCAATGCAATGGACAGATCATCTAAGCGGAAGATCAACAAGGAAACAAGGGCTTTGAATGACACTTTGGACCAGATAGATTTGACAGATATATTCAGAGCATTCCATCCTAAAGAAACATAATACACATTCTTCCTGAGTTCACATGGAACATTATCCAGAATAGAGCACATCCTGGGTCACAAATCAGGTCTCAACTGGTAACCAAAGATTGGGATTATTCCCTGCATATTTTTAGACCATGGTGCTTTGAAACTTCAATTCAATCACAAGAGGAAATTTAGAAGGAACTCAAATATTTGGAGGTTAAAGAGCATCCTCCTAAAGAATGAATGGGTCAAGCAGGAAATTAAAGAAGAATAAAAAAATTCATGGAAACAAATGAAAATGAAAACACAACTGTTCAAAACCTTTGGGATGCAGCAAACACAGTCCTAAGAGGAAGTACATAGCAATACAAGCCTTTCTCAAAAAGTTAGAAAGTCTCAAATACAAAAGCTAACTTTAAACCTAAAGGAGCTGGAGAAAGAACAACAAATAAAGCATAAACCAAGTAGGTGAAGAGGAATAATAAAGATTAGAGCAGAAATCAATGAAATAGAAACCAAAAGAACAGTAGAACGGATCAACGAGACTAGAAGCTGGTTCTTTGAAAGAATTAACAAGATCTATAAACCCCTAACCAGACTTATCAAAAAGAAAAGAGAAAGGACCCAAATTAATAAAATCATGAATGAAAGAGGAGATACAACCAACACCAAGGAAATACAAACAGTTTTAAGAACATATTATGAGGAACTATAGGCCAACAAATTGGGCAATCTGGAAGAAATGGATGTATTCCTAGAGATGTATCAACTACCAAAACTGAAACAAGAAGAAATAGAAAAACTGAACAGACCCATTACCAGCAAGGAAATTGAAGCAGTAATCAAAAATCTTCCAAGGAACAAGAGTCCAGGGCTGGATGGCTTCCCAGGGGAATTCTACCAAACATTTAAAGAAGAACTAATACCTATTATTCTGAAGCTGTTTCAAAAAATAGAAATGAAAGGAAAACTTCCAAACCCTTTCTGTGAATCCAGCATTACCTTGATCCCCAAACCAGACAAAGACCACCAAAAAGGAGAATTACAGACCAATATCCCTGATGAACATAGATGCCAAAATTCTCACCAAGATACTAGTCAATAGAATCCAACAGTACATTAAAAGGATTATTCACCACGACCAAGTGGTATTTATTCCTGGGCTGCAGGGGTGGTTCAACACCCCACAAATCAATCAATGTGGTACATTGCATTAATGAGAGAAAGGACAAGAACCATATGATCCTCTCAATTGATGCAGAAAAAGCATTTGACAAAATACAGCATCCTTTTTTGTTTAAAACTCTCCACATTGTAGGGATAGAGGGAACATACATGAACATCATAAAAGCCATAAAACGAAAAGCCCACGCTCTCAGTGGGAAAAACTGAGAGCTTTTCCCCTAAGGTCAAGAACACAACAGGGACGTCTACTCTCATCGCTGTTGTTCAACATAGTACTAGAAGTCCTAGCCTCAGCAATCAGACAAAAAAAAAAAAAGAAAGGAAGAAAGAAAAGAAAAGGCATTTAAATTGGGAAAGAAGAAATCAAACTCTCACTCTTTGCAGATGACATGATCCTTTATGTGGATAACCCAAAGACTCCTCCCCAAAATTACTAGAACTCATACGGCTTTTCAGCAATGTGACAGGATATAAAATCAATGCATATAAGTCCATTGCATTTGTATACACTAACAATGAGACAGAAGAAAGAAATTAAGGAGTCAACCCCATTTACAGTTGCACCAAAAACTATAAGATATGTAGGAATAAACCTAACCAAAGAGGTAAAGGATCTGTCCTCTAAAAACTACAGAACACTTATGAAAGAAATTGAGAAAGACACAGAAAATGGAAAAACATTCCATGCTCATGGATTGGAAGAACAAATATTGTTAGAATGTCTATGCTTCCTAGAGCAATCTATACATTCATTGCAATCCTTATCAAAATACCATTGACATTTTTCACAGAACTGGAAGAAACAATACTGAAATTTGTATGGAACCAGAAAAGACCCCGAATAGCCAAACGAATGTTGAAAAAGAAAACCAAAGCTGTTGGCATCACAATGTCGGACTTCAAGCTCTATTACAAAGCTGTAATCATCAAGACAGTATGGTACTGGCACAAAAACAGACACATAGCTCAATGGAACAGAATAGAGAACCTAGAAATGGACCCTCAACTCTATAGTCAACTAATCTTCAACAAAGCAGGAAAGAATGTCCAATGGAAAAAAGACAGTCTCTTCAATAAACGGTGCTGGGAAAAATGTACAGCCACATGCAGAAAAATGACACTGGACCATTTTTTTACACCATACACAAAGATAAACTCTAAATGGATAAAAACCCTAAATGTGAGCAGGAATCCATCAAAATCCTTGAAGAGAGCACAGGCAGCAACCTCTTTGACATCGGCCACAGCAACTTCTTACTAGACATGTCTCCAAAGGCAAGGGATACAAAGGCAAAAATGAACTATTGGGACTTTATCAAGATAAAAAGCTTTTGCACAGCAAAGGAAACAGTCAACAAACCGAAAGGCAATCTTTGGAATGGGAGAAGATATTTCCAAATGACTATCAGGTAAAGGCCTGTATCCAAGATCTAGAAAGAACTTATCAAACTCAACACCCAAAAACCAATTAATCCAGTCAAGAAATGAGCAGAAGACATGAACAGTAATTTCTCCAAATACATATAAATTACAAACGGACACATGAAAAAAATGGTCAACATCAGTTGGTGTCAGGGATATATAAATCAAAACCACAATGAGATACTACCTCACACCAGTCAGAATGGCTAAAATTAACAAGACAGGAAACAAATGTTGGCCAGCATGTGGAGAAAGCAGAACCCTCCTACACTGTTGGTGGGAATGCAAGCTGGTACAGTTACTCTGGAAAATAGCATGGAGATTCCTCAAGAAGTCAAAAACAGAGCTACCCTACGACCCAGCAATTGCACTACTAGGTATTGACCCCAGAGATACAGATGTAGTGATCCACAGGGGCACCTTCACCCCAATGTTCATAGCAGCAATGTCCACAACAGCCAAACTGTGGTAAGAGCCTAGATGTCCATCGCCAGATGAATGGATAAAGAAGATGTGAGATACACACACACACACACACACACACACACACAATGGAATATCAGCCATCAGAAAAAATTAATACCATTTACATCAATATGGATGGAACTGGTGGGTATTATGCTGAGCAAAATAAGTCATTCAGATTAAGACAATTATATGGTTTCACTCATATTTGGAATATAAGAAACAGTGCAGAGGATCATAGGGGAAGGGAGGGAAAACTGGGAAGTCATCAGAGGAGAAAAACCCTCAGAGACTCTTAATTCTAGGAAAGAAACTGAGGGTTGCTGGAGGGGATATGGGTGGGGGATGGGGTTATTGGGTGATGGGCATTGGGGAGGGCACATGATGTGATGAGCACTGATGAATTATTTGAACTCTACATCTGGAATTAATGATGTACTATATGGTGGCTAATTGAATTTAAATTAAAAAAATAGAAAAACAAACAGTTTAGGCTTTAGATAGTTTTTCTGTCAGGACATGGTTTGTACAGTTTATCCATGTTGCAAGTCATAGTAGAATTTTTTGGTTTGTCTTTCATTTCTCATCTGATACTCAGAATAGTGTCTTCCCTTTTCAATTTACTCTTTATCCACAGCCCTTTCATATCATTTGACTAGATCTTTTAACCTCTTGATTTAAATATTTTATAGTTCACCTAAAAGTCAAGCTAAACTATTATATTATTTTCCCCCAATTTTATTGAGATATAATTGACATATAATGTGTAAATTTAAGGTATACGAGATGTTGACTTCATACACATATATTGCAAAATGTTTACCATCATAGGCTTAGCTAATATGTCCAACATGTCACATAATTAGCATTTCTTTTTTTGTGGTGAAAATAGTTAAGATCTACTGTTTTAGCATCTTTCAAGCTAATAATATACTATTAGTAACTATAACCATGTACATGAGATCTACAGGACTTATTCATCTTATGATTAGACATTTGTATCCTTTGACCAGTATCTTCCCATTTCCCCCATACCCTAGCCTCTGGTAATCATCATTCTATTCTCTCTTTCTATGAGTTAGGTTTCTATAGATTCCACATATAGGTCATATCATACAGTATCTATCTTTCTCTGACTTATTTCACTTAGCATAATACATTTAAAGTCCATCCACGTTGCAAATGGCAGGATTTTTTTCTTTCTTGTAGTTGAATAATATACCATTGTGTGTGTGTGTGTGTGTGTGTATGTATGTATGTGTATGTGTATATATGTACATATACATGTGTATACACATATATGTATATATGTGTGCATATATGTTTATATATATGTCTACACACACACACACACACACACATATATATATATCACATCTGCTTTATCCATTCACCCTTTGACAGACACTTAGCTTATTTCTGTATCTTGCTCTTTTGAATAATGCTGCAATGAACATGGGAGTGCAGGTATCTCTTCAAGAGCCTGTTTTAATTTCTTTTGGATATATATTCCAGAAGTGGAATTGCTAGATCATAAGGTAGTTTTATTTTTGATTTTATAAGGGACCTCCATACTGTTTTCCATAGTGGTACCAATTTACATTCCTACCAACAGTGCACAAAGTTTCCCTTTTCTTCACATCCTCACCGACACTTACTTCTTTTGATGATAACTGTTGTAAGAGGTGATTCCTCATTGTGGTTCTGATTTACATTTCCCTGATGATTAGTGATGTTGAGTGCTTTTTCATGTACTTGATGGCTATTGAGGTCTTCTTTGGAAAAATGTTTATAGACCATCATATTCTTCATTGCAGTTGCTTAGGATTCTTATCTGTTCTAGACTTCCTTTTCCTATAGACTTTAACTAAGCACTTTTTTCACCTGGTTAAAAAAATACAATTGTATACATCCTGATTAAATCCTCTGGAATGTAACTTCCCTCAGTATTTCGAGATTTTCAAATATTGGGCAGTTTCTTAAATATATGCTTCTTATACCAAGGTATTAGTATGCAAGACTCTTAAGAGTGCTAGATAATTTAGGATAAAAATAATTGAATTCTTATCTGTAAATTAAGTACATATTTGTTGCATAAAATTATGGTTTTTTAAATCGTTGGAACTAGACTTAAAATTATGTTTGCTTAGATTACAGCAGTGTGCTTTGTCCCATAGATCTTTGGGGATGCAAATTCATTCTCTTTTGCTATTAGACTCCAGAGGAGAAGTTTGATAAGTACCGTATAGCAGAATCATTATTAATAAATAGAGCCTAATTTATTTACATGATTTTATAAGGTTTAATATTTTTTAGTGTTTGAAATATTCATAGTTTCATAGTTTTCATAGGCCAAGTCATTATTTTATTTGACATATTAGAAAAGGGGTATCTGGCATGAAATTGGAGCTAAAATGCACACTTTGATAGGTTGGAATAAATAAGTACAAACTTAGAAGTCTTTGTCTTGACATTTTCATTAGCTAATATGACATGTCGTTGACATTTTTTTCCTTTATCCTACCAGTTTACCTTACTCAGGAGTCCTATCTTCCTGCAATGCCAAAGGAAATTTTGATTATGTTATAATAAATCAGTTATTACTGATATTAGTCATCATATTTTTATCTGATAGAAGAAAATGGCAAAATGATATTTCTAAAATTATCACTGTATTATTGGGGGAGTACCAGTGATATTTATACTTAATATTTGTTTTTTAAAAATGTAAGCTATAAATATTTATAATATGTGATAGATTTGTTTCATTTCCGTCATTGCAACTCTCACATATTTCCATTTGAGGCTGATACTTTAACTATAAATTTTAAGCTTTCAAAAAGAATGGGAAATTAGAAGCCATAATAACAAATAAGCAACTTAATGAGATTCTGCTCCTAAATTTGGCATAAGTCAACAGCTTGCTTTTGTTTTGTTTTGTTTTCTTGAAAGCAAACAAAGCAACAGCTGTGGCTAGACACAGCATCTCTAAGTTAGAAAATGAAATATTGAACACTGGGATGAAATATGAAATTCATACTTTATAAGTTTACTAAGGCTTCCATTTAGCAATCCATGAGGTCAGATCTCAGAAGTTCCTACAGTTTGCTAAGGTTTTTAACACTTTTAGGTTTACTGTTTTTAGGCAGATCCTGAAATTCTGAGAATATGAAATCATCTCTGTAACCAATGTGTGTGTGTGCGTGCATGCACACACACACTCTTAACAGTTGTCGTCCAGTCTCCTCTTGAATATTTCAGCAAAAGTAAACCTGGAACTCTTCAGTATGGAACAGCTTGAATTGCCTGGAAATATAGTCAATATGGATATTTGTGAATGTTGCCCATTTATGTGTCCTTCATCTAAATGATGAAGTGCTCTGGGATATAATGTTTTAAAGGAAAAAAAAAAGGATCTGTTTATCTCCATTCAAAATGCACTCTATCTCTGACAGAGCATTTGAAAAGATGGAGAAACTAGCTCGGGACAGTAGAGGCCGTGTAGCGTTGCCGTTACTCTGAGGAGAGAACAGTTGGTAGAGGGGTGCAAAAATGCAGAGCAATAAAACCTTTAACGTGGAGAAGCAAAACCACACTCCAAGGAAGCAGCAGCAGTACTCCCAGCAGCAACAGCAGCAGCCACCACCACCACCACGAATACCTGCAAATGGGCAACAAGCCAGCAGCCAAAATGAAGGCTTGACTATTGATCTGAAGAATTTTAGGAAACCAGGAGAGAAGACCTTCACCCAACGTAGCCGGCTCTTTGCGGGCAATCTTCCTCCTGACATCACTGAGGAGGAGATCAGGAAACTATTTGAGAAATATGGGAAGGCAGGCGAAGTCTTCATTCATAAGGACAAGGGCTTTGGTTTTATCCACTTGGAAACACGAACCCTAGCGGAGATTGCCAAAGTAGAACTGGACAACATGCCACTCCGTAGAAAGCAGCTGTGTGTGAGCTTTGCCTGCCATAGTGCATCCCTTACAGTCCAAAACCTTCCTCAGTACGTTTCCAATGAACAGCTGGAGGAAGCCTTTTCGGTGTTTGGCCAGGTGGAAAGGGCTGTAGTCATCGTGAATGATTGAGGAAGGCCCTCAGGAAAAGGCATTGTTGAATTCTCAGGGGAGCCAGCTGCTCGGAAAGCTCTGGACAGGTGCAGTGAAGGTTCCTTCCTGCTAACCACATTTCCTCGGCCTGTGACTGTGGAGCCCATGGACCAGTTGGATGATGAAGAGGGACTTCCAGAGAACCTGGTTATAAAGAACCAGCAATTTCACAAGGAGCAAGAGTAGCCACCCAGATTTGCACAGCCTGGCTCCTTTGAGTATGAGTATGCCATGTGCTGGAAGGCACTCATTGAGATGGAGAAGCAGCAGCAGGACCAAGTGGACCATAACATCAAGGAAGCTCGTGAGGAGATGGAGATGGAGGCTGCTCGCCATGAGCACCAGGTCATGCTAATGAGACAGGATTTGATGAGACATCAAGAAGAACTTCAGAGGATGGAAGAGCTGCACAACCAAGAGGTGCAAAAACGAAAGCAACCGGAGCTCAGGCAGGAGGAGGAATGCAGGAGCCATGAGGAAGAGATGCAGGGGCAACAGGAAGAAATGACGTGGCGACAGCAGGAAGGATTCAAGGGAACATTCCCTGATGCAAGAGAACAGGAGATACGGATGGGCCAGATGGCTATGGGAGGTGCTATAGGCATCAAAAACAGAGGTGCCATGTCCCCTGCTCTAGTGTCAGCAGGTACCCCAGCTCCTCCAGGACCTGCCACTATGATGCCAGATGGAACCCCACCAACAACTGAACGCTTTGGCCAAGCTGCTACAATGGAAGGAATTGGGGCAATTGGTGGAACCCCTCCTGCATTCAACCATGCAGCTCCTGGAGCTGAATTTGCTCCAAACAAATGTCACCGATACTAATAAGAATTTCAATGTCTAGTTTCCCAAAAACCCTTAAAAGAAGGACCCTTTTTGGACCAGCCAGAATTCTGCCCTGGAAAAGTGTTAGGGATTCCTCCCAATAGTTAGGACTTCCTTGCCTGTACTACTCTGAGGGAGTTTGCTGGAGGCTGAGGGCAAGGGAAGGGCGATATTTAACAAATCAGTTCTGTGTGGTATATCGTTTAACTAATTGATTTTGTGTGGTGCATTCCTGAAGTCTCATGTGATTGTTGAGGGCCTGGGGGGGTGGGAACCATGGCAAAATGAACCCAGTTAGAGCCCCCATTAATCTTGATCATTCCATTCTTTGTCCATCCTGTTCTATTTGGTGTCTCATTATACCCTCCAAACCCCAGAGACACTGCCACATACACCACAGAAACAAGCATCCCCCAATGACCTTAGCCCCATTGCTCCATTCACTCGCAGGTGGCAATTCAGGCAAATGTCCACAGAGGTCACAGACAACATACATACGGTTCTGTTATATCCCATATATTACCCCTTCATGTCCTAAGGAAGACATTTTCTCTTAGAGATTTTCATTTTAGTGTATCTTAAAAAAAAAAAAAAATCTTGTGTTAAGTTGCCTCCATCTTTTTTCTTGGGTTAGAACAACCCAGGAATGGCCTTTTTGTGTCTATGATGTTGCTGTTCACAGCTTTTCTTGACAGGCCTTGTACAATCTTGGGGACAGGGTTGCTGTGTGCTGAAGGTTGGACAGTAACTCTGAGTCTTGCCTATCTTAGGTAGTTAGGCTGTGCATTTTTTATTAGTGTACTATGTTTGATTTGTCCCTGATATCTTTAGAGTTTTTCTGAGAAATGGAGCAGTAATACAGCATCAACTTATTAAAATACATTTTAAGCCTTTAAAAAAAAAAAGAAAAGATGGAGAAACTAAGCTGTCTGGAAGACTGTGAGAATTGTAGGTTGATTTTGAATTGTGAACTACTGAGTAGATTTTTAATCTAAAGATAAATGAAAGACTAAATATAATGAAGAAATAATGTCTTAGAGTAAGATGAGTGAGGTTCCTTTTGAAGTGAAGCAGAAAGAATTACTAGCAGTTCCAGATGCATAAGACTAAAATGGAGATATTCCCTGTCTTAAATTTATGGCAATTGTTTTTAATCTCTATGTTGGAGTCTCAGATGTTTGAAGTGTTAGAAGCTCCCCAGGTGATTCTAATCTCTAGCTGTATTGAAAACCACCAAACTGGAAAAATAGGTCTTCCATTTGCCAGGAAAGAGAACGAGAAAGAGCTGAGATAGGGAGTAGAGAAAGCAAAGAATGGGAGAGAGAAAGAGGTTGGTGGGAGGGGGATAATCTGGAAACATATAAAGCATTAATATCAGAAATCTTATGGCTCTAGCAGTTGGTTATTGATTCCTCAGAACTTTAAGTGGCTTGGAATGCCTGGAAAAAAGTCTTGTCCCTGAGATTTTTAGACCCAGATGAGATCTTGAAGCATGAAGTGGCTTTAAGATTGTGGGACAGATGAAATCATCATCTCAAAAGATATCTGTGTTCCCATGCTCATTGCAGCATTATTAAATTATTCACAGTAACCAAGGTATGGAAACAACCTAAGTGTCAATGAATGAACAGATCAAGAAAACGTGATATCTATATTATTATCTATCTATAATGGTATTATTCAGCATTAAAGAGAAGGAAATCCAGAGATCTCTGACAACATGAATGAAGGTGGAGGGCATTATGCTAAGTGAAATAAGCCAAATAGAGAAAGACAAATACTGTGTAGTTCACTCACGTATATGTGGAATCAAAACAAACAAACAAAAAACAGAAGCTGAACTCCTAGAAATAGAAGAAAAGTATTTTCCAGGATAGGGGGGTGAGGGGAATTAGGGAGAAGGTGGTAAAAAGTGCAGACTTTCAGTTATAAGATAAATAATGTCTGAGGACCTAATGTATAACATGGTGATATAGTTAACACTGCATTGTGTAATTGAACTTTACTAGAAGAGTAGAATTTAAATGTTCTCACCAAAAAAAAAAAAAAGGTAAGTATGTGAGATGATTGATGTAATTGATGTATTAACTAGATGGGTGGAATCCTTTTACTGTGTATACATATATAAAACCACATTGTACACATCAGTTATTTTATTTGTCAGTTATATCTCAGTAAAGCTAAAAAGAAAAGATTGTGAGACATTATGAAATGGATCCTTAGTTATACTATTCCTGTTGCAGACTGAATGTATTAATTAGTCCTTTTTAAAAAATTAAGCAGCTCTACAATGTAGATCAAAGAATACTTGCAGATGGAGAGTACAATGTGGTATTTCCCAAGTTTCTGGGAAATAGTTGCAGCTACAAGATATAGGAACACCACCCTGACAAGGACCTGAACTCTGTACCCCATAGGCATCAATGATATGAATTGCACTCACTGGGTCAAAATGAACCACACAGTAACACATATTCTTATTAAAATATGTGTGTAACCAAACACAATATTTCAAACTCAGTTTGGCCATTGCAGGGAATAGAAACATAACTTTCTTGATCTGGATATTATATAGCTCTTAATGCCGCCAAAGATTTCATTAATATTTCTGGCTGCTTTGTCAAGCTCTGTAATCATTTTGAGCTTGCAGTGAATACTCCTCACCCCTTGGGGAGTGTTTTCGGAAAGCACATCCGGGTTGCTCCTATTTCAGCATCAGGTGAAATACTTTCTGCAAGTTCAGATTCTTGGACTCAGATACTCAGTTAGAATCTTGGAGGGTAGGGCTCAAGTATATACAAGTACTATCCACTCCTTAGGTCTTTGTAATGTACTGTGCTTGAGAACAGTTCTTATGTTCCACTGGAAAAGTTGGAAAGGCTATTACCACCTATAAATATGTAGATTTGAGATGAATTTGGTATTTATGGGAAATAGTAAGAAAATTAATCAAAACTTGTAGTTGAGTCTGAGACTAATTAGTGTAAGTGTTGTGGCAGGAAAGAACAAAAGAACAAATTGAGAGGCTTTACTTAGATCCAGAAGAATAATCTACTTTGGAAAACAAATATAAAGCAGGTATCATGACATATAGAAAAGAAAAATAACCAATAGTCAGAAAGTCAAATTTAAGAGCAGGGAAATATTTTAAGATAGTGACGGCACTGCATTTTGTGCCGCTACAGAAAAAGACAGGATCAAAGACAATTATTTCCAGTAATTCATGGACCCAGTCTTGTGCCCAATGTTTTGCAAATCTAATACAAATCTAGGATTAACCCCCATTCCCATATTCAAGAGCTACTTAATTTAAAAATTTAAATAATCAATTTTCACAATTTACCTACACTATAGATCAGTTTCTTTTTTAAAAAAATATTTTTATTGAGTTGTAATTGACATCGAACATTACATTAGTTTCAGAAGTATGACTTAATGATTCAATAATTGTATATTTAAAAAATGATCACCATAATAAGTCTAGTTAACATCTGTTATCATACATAATTTTTTCCTTGTGATAACTTTTTTCACATTTATTAATTTTGTTATTTTAATTCCAGTATAGTTAACATACAGCGTCATATTAGTTTCAAGTGTACAATATAGTGATGCAACATTCTACACATTACTCAGTGCTTGTGATAAGAACTTTTAATATGTATTCTCTGAGTAACTTTCAGTTAAATATAGTATACTAACTATAGTTCCCATTCTGTACATTACACCCCTGTGACATTTATTTTATAACTAGAAGTTTGTATCTTCTGAGTCCCTTCATGGATTTCACTCCCTGCCTCCCGCCCACACTCTGGCAGCTACCAATCTATTCTCTGTATTATCAGCTTGGGGAGGTTATTTTTTTAGTTTTTAGTTTTTTTAGATTCCACATATAAGTTAGTAGATCAGTGTTTCTTAAACTTTACTGTGATCAGATCACAATTGCAGAATCCCAGACTCCACAATCAGGCACAAAATTTTTTTTTTACATTTTTGAAGGGCCCAGGAATCTGCCTTTTTAAACAATCACTCAGGTGGTTTTGTGAGGAAGTGGTCTATACACTGAACATTCCTCTTGCTTCCGTCCTCTTGTCTCTTCCAGGATATTCCTCCTTTAAGGTTTTCCCTTTCTAATTGAGTCTATAACTTCTCTATTGCCTTGGCTTCTTCTCAGTATGAATATGTTTAAGAAACTTGCATCATAAGATTATTTCCTTTTAAACTTGTGTTAGTTTCCTAGAGTTGCCATAACAAATTACTCACAAACTGGGCGGCTTAAAACCACAGAAATTTATCCTCTCACAGTTCTGGAGCCCGGAAGTCTGAAACCAAGATACTGGAAGGCCATGCTTCTTCCGAAGCCTCTAGGGAAGCATTTTCCTGGCCTCTCCCAGCCTCTGGTAGCCCTAGGCGCCCTTTCATTTGCAGCGTAACTCCAATCTCTGCCTCAGCCTTCAGACGGCTGTGTTGTCCTCCCTTCATGTCTACATGTGTCTGTGTCTTTACATGGTGTTCTCTTCTCTGCATTTCTAGTCATTTTGGACTAGGTCCCACCCTAATACAGTATGACCTCGTCGTAACCCAATTACACCTGCGAAGATCTTATTCCCAAATACGGTCACATGTGTATGAATCTCACTTTGATGTGTGATTTCAACTGCTGGCTATACACACGCGTCACATAAGTATGCATGTGACCGTATTTGGGAATAAGATCTTTGCAGATGTAATCGGGTTAGGAGTTAGGACGTGAACAATTCTCTTGGGGGACATAATTCAACCCATAAGGAAACCATATGTTACAATCTACTTTTTTCCCCATCTCTCTCCTTTCTTCAGCTAAGATTCTGGAACAAATAGTCTACACTCATCAGTATCACTTCTTTGTCACCACCTGTAATCTGGCTTTGAACCCCACTAGTCCACTGAAACTGTGTTTTCTGGAGTAATTTTTGAACTATTCACTGACAAATCTGAAGGGCACTTGTTAGTTCTTGTCTTGATAGATTTTCTGTACTCCAGAGTATTGAGCATTCTCTTCCTAAAGCTCCTGCTATTTGAATAAACCTAAATCAACATGGTTACATACCACTTTTAGTTTCACTTTGGTAGATCCATATAGCCATGAAGAAAGCTATAATAAAAGTAAATCTTAGATAATATTATACCACCCATGCAGGTTATTTTAATTGAACTCCAAAAACACTAGCACAAAAACAGTTCCTGAAATTTGTGCCACTCACCAGGGGAGCTTACTGCTCTTTGTCCTTTCAGTGCTCCAACAACCACTTTGCATGTTAGGTTTACATGTAGCAGATGCACCAAAAGGCAGAATTGTATACTTTGGATACATGTATCCTATCACACTGCCTATACAATACCATTCAAAATTAAATAATAGAAACGTTATAATGTAACTGTAACCTTGTTTTCTTCCCACATCTAAGAACACTGCCCTTTTCCTTCAGTGATCCTTTTACCCATTTTATTAGTTATGTATTGCTGAGTAATGACATTACAACTATTTTAGTAGCTTAAAACAATATGCATTTATTATCTCACCGTTTCTGTGGATCAGGAGTCCACGTATGACTTAGCTGTGTCTTCTTAGAGACCTGCAAGGCTGTGATCAAGGTGATTATCAAAAATGTGTTTACATATGAGGCTCAACTGAGGAAGGATCCACTTAAAAATTCAGATTATTGGCAGAATTCAATTCCTTGCAGTTTCAAAGCTGAAGTTCTCAATTCCTTGTTGGCTGTTAGCTGGAAGCCACCTTCAGCAACTAGAGGTCACTTGTGTTTTGTTTTGTTTGTTTGTTTATATTGTTTTAAGTTTATTTAGTTAGGTAATCTCTACACCCAACGTGAGGCTCAGACTCATGACCCTGAGATCAAGAGTCGTGTGCTCTTCTGGTAGAGCCGACCAGGCGCCCCTAGCGATCACTTGTAATTGCACACGGCGTGATGTTCCCCAACATGACCACTTGCTTTTTCAAAGCCAGTAAGAGAAAGAAATTCAGCAAGATGAATGCTATAATCTTATATAGTCACATAATCATATGTAGACCATTATGTCCATTCCATTCATTGTTACAAGCAAGTCCTAAGTCCCTTTCACACTTAAGGAGTGGGACTCCACGTAGGCATGGACACCAGAAAGTGAGCATCATGGGAGCCATCTTTTATGTTTTCAGTCTTCTCACATTTAGTCTTCCCACTCTAACTATTCTGCTTAGGTAATCTCACCTTCATATATGACTTCAAACTGCTAGCTATATATTGTTTGTTCCAAAATCTATATCCCTGCCTAAATATCTCTCCTATGATCTCAAACCACATTGTCAGCTCCCTTCCCTTAGATATTTTTTATGTGAATGTAGAAATTTCTATGTATAAAACAATACCAATCTTTTTTCCTTTCTCTCCAAATTTTTCTTCCCTCTTTTTGCCATCTTAGATGATGACACATCCTACATAGAGTGCATGTGGATCACAAACCTGAGACTGATTTGTATGTTCTGGGGTGGAAGCCAAACATCAGTTAATGTGGCAAAGTCATTTATTCAAGGTTACATATTAAGTAGAACTGAGATTAAAACCAGGTCTGTAAAACTGTAAAGCTCATGGTCTTGACTAGTATGTTGTACATATGCTTTCCAGCTAGTCATGTTTACTGCTCAAATTGTTATCACTTTGAGTATGTTGTTTGTGGTGATTTATTAAAATCCACTGTGGTAGGATTACAAATCAGATCATCTATTCCCACCAGACTATATTTTTTTTCATTTTGCTCAGTATCCTTACATATTCCATTTTATGACTGATGGTTATTCTAAATTCAGTTATTATCAAGCATTGTATACTACTTACCACAATATTCTAGACACAGAACAGAAGCATGCCATCTGACATGCTGCCCATTCTGCACTTTGATCCACAACTTTTAACCACAACTCTTTGCATTTTACAATCATGAATTCCCAAAACATCCCATGAGGTAAATGAATATTTATTATCTCCATTTTACAGGTGCATAAAGTTAGACATAGACTAATTAAGTAAGTTTTTCAAGGACAGAGAGTGAGTTGATTAGAAAATCAAGGTTAGCATTGAACATTGCAGATTCTTCTTTCTAATGGGTGGTGTCTTAAGTTGGTTTCACTATACATTGTTGGAAATATTTATTTTCAGCTTTCATGATATATCCTCCATTAGTTTTTGGACATTCCCCAGAAGAATTCACAGTAAGTTGTTATTCAGCCCTTAGATAGGTATGCAGTTTGTGTCTATTGGCTTCTGTGAGAGATGCAAAAATGAAGCTGAAGAAAGAATTTAGCCCACAGTAATTATATCTTCCTGTAGAGATTCTGGTAATTATGTTTGGAGATTTCTTCACTATATAATTTAAAGGTTTTTATTTTGTAATATAGCTCTAATTTAGCATATAGAAGTAACTAGCTAATTAAGCTGAGATTACTTTCTACTCACAGCCAACATTTAGAACATAATCAGTTGTTATTACAAAATTGTTTAAAGTTACATTACTATTTATGAATATGAACTCAAACCAAAATTCATAGCGTAATAACATAATTAAGAAAAACTGTATTATTTAAGTGTATTGCCATTCAAGAAACCAAATTAAAACTATATGTTCTCCATTTCACCAGTGGTAGATCTTTAGACTCATAAAAGATTCTTAGTTGATTTGTAACCTCTTCCATCTGGCTCTTAAAAAAATACATTTTTTCTGGTTCTTTTTCTATTCTTAATTTTTTTAAATGTAAAAATGATCGAAGAACAATATACATACATATATATATAGTGCATTACCTCTGCATATAATTTGTTCCGATTTTGAGATTTTGTTGCGTCTAAATATGAATTTAGATGCATAATCAAGATCATTGTGACTGAAATGATCTTTTAGGAAGTCCAACAATACTATAAATAAGAAAAAAATAAATTAACATATGAAAGGGAATTTGTTTAAGGTTAAATAGCATTTTATTTTCATCTGCATGTGTCATTTCAATCACTGAGCATATGCACTAATAGAAGATTTCTTGGTAATATGAAAAAATCTCTTTTGCAGATGTGTATCTTAGAAAGGTAGGCATTAAATATAAATCTTTGTAATGAATAATGTTTTTAATCAGGGGCTCTTCAACTTTCTGTTTCACATGCTCCTACAGAGAATTGGTTGCAACTGTTTCAGAATATCTTAACAAATTTGTGGGGTTATACAATTTAAATGTTACCTTCCTAAGGCAGCTGCTCCATTAATAGTTAGGTGAGTAGATGATACTTCAATTTATTTCCTATTTCTGAAGGCTTTCCACTTATTTGCATGTACCAGAGGGCCTTGTCTCGAGGAAGAAAATAAAAACAAATTTAATCAGTACAACTGGCAGTGTGACTATTTTGGATTCTAATTAAATAGCCAAGGGAGAATTATATGACTTTCATCAGTTAGAGTAAAACTTCAATCATTATACCAGTAGAAATCCTCTTGCTGATTTACCAAACTCCTCAACACCAGATTTCACCCCAACTTTCCTCCCTTCCTCTACTATCCTAAACCATCAGTAAAAACACAAACATGTTTATTTGCTAAAATTTTGTCATTTCAAAATATTATATACATGGAATTGTATATTATATAATCTTCTGAAACTGGCTTTTTTTTCCCCTTCAGTATAATCCCTTGAAGAATAATCCAAAATGTATGTATCAATAATTTGTTCCTTTTTTACAGAATAGTATTCCATGGTGCTTATGTGCCACAGTTGTTTAACCATTCACTTGTTGAGGGACATTTGGGCTGTCTCTGTTTTTTAAATATAAATAAAACTTCTGTGAAATTCATGTACAAATTTTTGTGTCAACTGGTTTCTTTTCCCTGGAATAAATCCCCAAGAGTACAATCACTGGGTTGTATGGAATATTAGTTTCCTTCTGCTACTCTAGAAAACTATACCATAGGTTTAGTGGCTTAAACAGTGAACAATTTGTTATCTTACAGTTGTGGAGGTTAGAAATCTCACTGGCCTAAAATCCAGGTGACTGCAGAGCTATGTTCCTTTTGAAAGCTCTACAGAACAATCTACTTCCCAGCTTTTCCAGATTCAAGGCTGTCCACTTTCCCTGATCATGGCCCCTTCCTCCATCTTCAAAGGCAGTGGTGTAGCATCTTCAAATCTCTTTCTCCCAGGTACCACCATCTCTATTTCTGCCAAGGCAGATTCTGATTGCCCTGCCTTTTTTTTTTTCCTTTTTGTTTTCCTTATGAGGACCTTTGTGAACACATTGGATCCACCTGGATAATTCAGTTGACTCTTCCCATCTCAAAATGCTTAACTTAGTCACGCTTTCAAAGTCCTTTTTGCCAAGTAAAATAACACGTTCACAGGTTCTGAGGATTGGGATATAGATACCTCTTATTGGGGAGGGAACAGGTTGGCATTATTCCACCTGCAATATATGGTAAGTGCATGTTTGTTTTTATGAGAACTGTTATGTGTGTGGTGATGTTCTCAGGTGGACTGGGGAGACCTCCTAGCCCTGAAGCCTCTGCCCAGCCCATCCCTAGGGACATAGCCAGAGGACTTTAGTCTCATCCCAAGAAAAGAATTCAAGGACAGACCAGACAGTGGTTTAGTGATGCAAGTTAAGATTTTATTAGAGAGAGAAAATGAGAGTACAGTCTTGAGATGTGAGAGCAGGCAGAACTCAAAGGAAAGCTGCACACAGAGTTTGGGTCTTCCTTTCTTTTTTATTTTTAGATTTTATTTATTTATTTGACAGAGAAAGACACAGCGAGAGAGGGAACACAAGCAGGGGGAGTGGGAAAAGCAGGCCTCCCACTGAGCAGGGAGCCCGATGTGGGGCTCGATCCCAGGACCCTGGGACCATGACCTGAGCCAAAGGCAGACGCCTAACGACTGAGCCACCCAGGCGCCCTTGGGTCTTCCTTTTATTGATAGTTGTTAACTAAAAGATGGAATATTTATTATTTGGGAAGGGGATTTCTTTGGGAGCATGGTTTCATGCTTTTTCTTCCTTAACTTGGTCAGGGTCTCCAACCTTCTTTGTCTTGGGCCTGTCTGGTTTGATCTGGTTTCTTGTGGCCTAGTTTGTGGAATGCTGCCAGGGCAGGTTCCGAACTTTCCTAATAATGGGCTTGATTCCCCCCTTTGTTGGTCTCCAAGCATCTTTTTAAAGCCTAACTGCTTACTCCAAGAGTGATATCTCATGTGGTTTTAATTTACATTTCCCTGATGATTGCTGTCGAACATCTCATCAAGTGTTTCTTTGCCATTGGTAAAATCTTTGCTAAAATGTCTGTTCACTCCTTTGCCTGTGTCTACTGGATTATTTGGGTTTTATACTGCTGAGTTTTGAGTATTCTTTATATATTCTAGATAGTAGTCCTTAGGCAGCTATGTGGTTTGTAAGTTTTTTATTCCAGTTTGTAGCTTGTCTTATCTCTTCACGTGGACTCTCATGGAGCAAAAGTTATTTATTTTGAAGAGCCATAAAACTTATGACTTACTAAATTATTCTTGCTAATTCTTAAAGCCTTTATATTTCAGGAGAAATTTTTATTTTATTTTATTCTATTCTATTTTATTTTAATTCCAGTTAATCGGGAAGAGTATTAAAGGAGTTATAGGATAATTGACAAATCATATTCATAAATAGCTGCATTGAAATAAGTAAGACCCCACATATTAATCACTTTACTCTTGGGCATTGTTACATGCACTATGACTGCTTGATTTTTCTGTAACTCTCTTGTCACATATTAGAGGTACCATATAATTTCTCTTGTTAAATAAAAAACATGACACTTTGATTTACTGCCAGAATTGATCAGTTTACAAAAAATCTGGGCTATGTATATATTTCCTTTAGATTTATTTTTTCCTTGGCAATCAAATAATTATAGTTAACTTTAGAAAACAAATGAATTGTGGGGTAAGAGCCTCTGAAAAATACCAGTATGTGTTAAAAGAACATCATAGGACTTATATTTCTTCTTCTGTGACAATATAATTGTGTATTCACTCCTTTCCAATGGTTTGCAATAAAGAAAACATATGCAATAAAGTGAATAAAATGGAAATAGAAAACAAAGATTTTGGAAGGAACATGAGGTTGGTTAATTTGAGTTATTTATATTTTGTGACTTTTAGCTTCCTGAAATTCATCTCACACATGCAAGCACACTCAAACACTAATAAATGTATGTGAGGAATATATATATATATGTATATATATATATATAACTTGCATAATTCTTACCCAAATGAGGGAAGCATTTGTGTTCTTGAAAAGAAGCAAAGATTTCCCTCTTGCTAAACTGCTTAAGGAAATTTCTCCCTTGGAAATTTTATGAAGGGTACACCGAAAAAAAATAAGGTATAGTTTTATAATGAACACAGAAATGATTTTTCATTTGAATATTTCTTACAATGATGCCTGATCAAAGCTGAGGGTTTAACATCAAAGCGCAGTTCTGAAAAGGCATTTATGCTGATGTGTTCTTAGTATTTAGCTGAAAATAATATCCTCATTATAATTTCTCCAATTAAATATTTGTTTATTAAGGATAAAAATGTGCTGGGGCACCTGGGTGGCTCAGTGGGTTAAGCATCTGCCTTCGGCTCAGGTCATGGTCCTGGCGTCCCTGGATCAAGCCCCAGCCCCATGTCCATGTTGGGCTCCTTGCTCAGTGAGCAGTCTGCTTCTCCTTCTTCCTCTGCCCCTTCCCTCGCCCCTGATCTCTCTTGCTCACTCTCTCTCTTTCAAATAAATAAATAAAATCTTAAAAGATAAAAATGTGCTTTAATCTTCTATTTAAACACTCCATTAAAAAAATTTTCTATTTAAATACTTTAAATCATCTATTTAAATACTCCTTTGGAGGGATCATTCTTAATGCATATTGAAGATAAATCTTATATGATTTAGTTGTCTTGGAGTAAACATTACTTTAAGTATTTTTTGAAGATCAGAATTATTTCACAAAACTACTTCTGGAAGTAATATTTAAATAAATAAAATTCCAAAAAAGAATGACGTTGAGGTTGAGATAAACAAGGGATAATTTTTAATAATTCCATTGAAGTAAAGAGTTATATGAATGAATTCTAATTTAAGTGAATTCATTTTTGTCTTGACATTATCAAAGTCCTGACACTAAAATATATGTTTTAGGATGTTTTCTTTGGTACAGATTAGGAGGCTTAGGAGATTCCTGTATAATTCCTTGCAGTACATACAATAAGGGAAATATTGATCATTTAGTTTGCTGTTTAACCCAAATGGCTTTGTTCTTTTTTTTTTTAAAGATTTTATTTATTTATTTGACAGAGAGAGAGACACAGCGAGAGCAGGAACACAAGCAGGGAGAGTGGGAGAGGGAGAAGCAGGCTTCCTGCTGAGCAGGGAGCTCGATCCGAGGACCCTGGGATCATGACCTGAGCTGAAGGCAGACACTTAACAACTGAGCCACCCAGGCGCCCCCCAAGTGGCTTTGTTCTAATTCTGTCAATCTTGTAAAATATTAGGGCCTTCTTCAAGTATGAATATGATCTTTATTAATCTAAAGAAATTCTACAAATATGAATCTTTTGAGTGGCTAATGTTATAAAAGGATCAAATCTAAGGAAAACTCAAATTTGATTCAGAAGAGAAACCTAGTCTATTTTTCCTTATTTCTGATGATAGAGGAAAAATTCAATTTAGTCTAGATTATTGCATTTGGATCTCACATTAACTTTTACCATTTCTGATGAATTAAAAAGAATTGTGTTCTTTTGATAACAAGAATTTTATTTACTCAGATTATTCACCTATTCCAGAATTAGAATCTTGGATATTGAATAAAAAATATATATAAGATTATATCTTAATGAACAGTTACTCTGTTTTTCATGAAATTTTCTCTTTCAGTCAAAAGCATTTTACACCAGTTTATTTCCATAGTTTAAGTCATCAGCAAAAAGTGAGAAATCATATTTACTTTTTTGTTATATAATTTTCTTTTTCTTTCTTTCTTTCTTTCTTTCTTTCTTTCTTTCTTTCTTTCTTTCTTTCTTTCTTTCTTTCTTTCTTTCTCTTTCTTTCTTTCTTTCTTTCTTTCTTTCTTTCTTTCTTTCTTTCT
>NW_027397066.1:74156178-74192162 GCF_003265705.2 Callorhinus ursinus
TCTTTCTTTCTTTCTTTCTTTTCTTTCTTTCTTTCTTTTCTTTCTTTCTTCTTCCTTCCTTCCTTCCCTCCTTCCTTCCTTCATTCCTTTCTTTTTCTTCCTTCCTTCCTTCCTTCCTTCCTTCCTTCCTTCCTTCCTTCCTTCCTTTCTTTTTTCTTCCTTCCTTCCTTCCTTCCTTCCTTCCTTCCTTCCTTCCTTCCTTCCCGAGAGAGAGCATGTGCAGATGCACATGAGTTGGGGTGGGGAGGGGCAGAGGGAGAGAATCATAAGCAGGCTCCATGCTCATCACAGAGCCAGACGTGAGGCTTGATCTCATGACCCTGAGATCATGACCTGAGCTGAAATCAAGAGTTGGTTGTTTCACTGACTGAGCCAACCAGGCACCCCTGTTATATACATTTGGTCAGATTATTTCCCAGTTTAAAATCCTTAATGACTCTCCACTATTCTTAGGATAGGAATCTTTCTCCTTAATAATGTTATCAAGCCCTCCATAATCTCACTTATGCCCACTTCTTTGGCATCATTTCCTGCCATAGCTCTATAGTATGCTAAACTGTTGCTCTACCATTTTTGTTTGTTTTTCTGCTAAATTTAATACCATAGTGTTTCAGACCTCTGAGTTTTTTTCTCAAGCTGCCCCTACCTTTGCCTGGTACCTTATCTCCTATTCCTTATCTTTGTGTGGACCAATTCTTACCCTACAGTTGTAAATTTAAATGTTACTCCAGAAGATCTTGATTTCTGAGACTGCGCTGGATATCATACCGTGTGTTCTTATAGCATACTACCTCTATGATTATGCTTACCCCACATTATTGTGACAATGACTTATTTGACTGTTTTAATTGACTTTTCCCTTCTATACTGTCCTGTGTAGAGGATCATGTCTAACTCCTTCATCTCCTTTATGTAGTATAACGTTTGACAGAGCCTCTCAGTAAATGGTTATTAATAAATTACTAGGATACTCTAAGTTCAAAAATGATATGATAATGGATATTTTATCTTTACTATTCAAAATTTCAGTTTATGAAATATGCCATTTTATGATGCTCCATTTTAATATTCACTTCCATTTTTAGGACAAGGTCCTTGCTTTTGCCTCTGTAAATAAACCTATTTATAAATTGATTTATAAAATATGTATTTTGGCCTGAGTCTCTTATCTAAAATGCTCTACATTGGCTACTTTCAGATTTGAAACTTAATAGTCATGGGTTTTATGTAAAACTATTTAGAATTTATTTTTGTTATTACTTAGTTTTACATTACAAAAGACATAATCATGGCATATTGAGTTGAAAAACACAAATGATTTTAGCTTACTTTATGAGAATTCCTCATTGGAGTTTACCTTAGTGGTTGCAAAATCTGATAATGTCAAGAGAATGGAAAGGCAATATTATCAGCTTTGTACTGGTTTTTGAAAGTCCACATCATGATTAAAGGACAAATAAGGCAAACTTATGCCTCTAGTTATGTGTAATCATGTACGCACCTAGCCTTTCTTCTTTTTCAAAAACAGATTTGCATCTGTTGCTTACAGCCAGAGGGAATAATCAATAATGATGAATAGTAATGTTACGTAACTCATTCAGAAGAGGCATATTACATGGACCTTAGAAGTGATTTACATGAAAATCCCCTCTGAAATGCCACAGAAGTCATTGATGAATGGGATCCTTAGAGCATAGTACATGGCAGACTACTTTAGAGAGCATAATGGTTTTGCCCATAAGTAAATCCGTAAATCTTTGTCATTACATGCTATTTCTTTAAAGTTGCTCTCCAGTCATGGACAGCGGTGAACAAATATGGTACATTCACCTACTTGTTTTCGAAGAACAAAGAATATATAATTTCAAACTGATGCTAGCTTTCAAAAGTAGAATTTGGCATCGATTTTAATTGAAAGTTTCATAGAGCTAGTATTTATCAAGGATGAGAAATATAATGTGCCTACAATCTCTTTGAGGCAAAAAAAAAAAAAAGGAATAAGAAAGTCAAGTTTAAAACTTACCAGAAAAAAATCACTTTGAAAATAAATGCTTACTTAAGAAATAGTTTTATCTGTGCTTGGAATTCACATTTAAATCTGCATATAAAAGTAGAAGTAATATAACCTCAATAGCATGGATGTTGGTGTAGACCCACAAGGCTTGCAAAGTTGTATGTACTTATTTCTTGAAGGATATATAGGTTTTGCTAACTGTTTCCTAAGTAACTTCAATAAACGTGTTACTCATTGAAAGTATATACCTTGGCAACTTTACAAGAACAAGAAAATACTAGGAAATTTGGAGTTTGTACATATAACCAAATATATTTGGCTTTATATCATGTCTATTTCCCAATTTGTCATTAGGGAATAAATATCTAAGGTGCTTATATTTTGTTTCTGTTTTGTCTATTTTTTTCTTCTTTCTACTTGGAAACTGAAACTCAAGGACCTTGAAACTTACAGAGATGTGATCTAGTGGTACCTGGGTGGCTGAGCCAGTTAAGCATCTGACTCTTGATTTTGGCTCAGGTTATGATCTCAGGGTCATGAGATTGAGCCCCATGCTGGGCTCGCCACTCAGTGGGACATCTGCTTGAGAGTTCCTCCTTCTCCCTCTCCCTCTGCCCCTCCCCCCAGTCTCACACTGTCCCTCTCTCTCACATGAATAAATATTTAAAAAAGTGATCTATTATATACTATATCATATGGAAAGATTAAACCATTCCTGTTAAGTAACCCAGACTTCTTGCTACAATATTTTACATTGTTTAAAAAAATGAAATACTTTGAAGTTAATGTCTTAAAGAAATGTTCCTACAGGGAACACCTTTCCATTAAGAAATGTGCCCACAAGAAACAGCTGACTTTTGAAATTAAATATATATATGAATAAGGAAGAATTGGCAAGGTTTGCTTTTAAAAATACAATCGCCAGTCTTAGACTGATTATAAAAATCATAAACATTTCAAACTGATCCTTAGTAACTAAATAAAAAAGAATTTACTAATTTGTAATGACAGTGTATATATTTGCAATCTAATTGTTCCGGGCACATATTTTTGTGAAAAACATGGTGGGTCTTCCCTTTTTATTCAAAAACACATTTTTGTGTCTTTTTCAATAGAAACAATTTATAATTTCCTCTTAATGAATTTTATTTGGATTGTTTCAGTTACTCAACACTTAAATATTGACCATCAAGTATGTCCTACATACTGTAAAAGACACAGGAGCAAATGATGTATAGTAGGTCTCTTCTGAACCGTACCCACAAATTCAGTATAATGAAATGTTTCAAGTGGTGGGAGCAATGGTAATACTCTATAAGGCAAACTTCAAAGTTGATGGGGTTTTTAAAGATCTCACATGAATGATTGATTCATTTGGTTTCAGTTAATCTCTGTGAGCACACACAGATTCAAAGAGAAATACAACATATAGAAGTAAGGGATGTTTCAAATGGTTAAATTTCTCTATATCTTGTACTTGTGAGAACTCTCGAAGTCAGTATATACTGGGTCACTTAATCCAATGCTTCTCAAAGTGTGATCCACAAAGTCTATATTGCTAGTACAGAGTAAGTATAGAAGTAAAAGTAAGGTATTTACAAACATTTGTAGATATTTGATAGAGTAATTTTATGTCCGTTGAATCTAACAGAAAAAAAAGAAGGGTTTCCATTTTGTATATTTTTGTTTTTGATTTTATTTCTAGAATTGATTTATGTTGTGTTTTCCAGAACATTGATGTGTGACAGATTGAAGTTTTTAAAAAAATATTCTTCACTATAGACCATCTGAGCATCATAGATTTATTTAATTTGTAAATAAGAACTCTAATGAGAAATTAAAGGAAGCTTTGTCATTTATTCGTTGGATTCAATAAAATCTGTAAATACTAAAATCCTTTGTTTGTTAAACCCTATCAAAATTTGCACAAAGGAGGTTTCTTAATTCTTAAGTATTGTCCAGTGATAACCCTCAAGAGAAAAAAAAAGAAATGAGATGCCTGACATACTTCAATTCTGTTATCCAAAATAACAGAAATAAGAGTTGTACTTCTCTTTTTTATTTGTAGTTGGAGACATAATGCAAACTTGTAGACAGTTGAAAATAGAATTTATTAGTAGTTCTCTTTTATCCAAATTAGCAGACAGTCATATAAGGAAGCTCATGTTAGAAGAGCACAATTGTGTTTTTGTCAGTGTAATATTTTATGAAGAAATCTGTTATATTAATATATAAGTATATTAAATATTCTATATATTTACATATTTAAGAGTAAAAATTTCAAGATGAAATGTTGCTAGATAGCTGTTACAGTTTTATAAACTGCCTTTGCAGGAACATGTGCATTATGAAAATCTTGTAGCCTTGATCTAATAGAAACAAATATTTTTTAGAACTAGTTTGTCTCATATAATTTTTGTTTTCTATGGTGTCTAGCCTGGAAGTTAAAAAAATAGAAAGACTAATAGTTGAAGAAACAGTATTCCTCTATCTGTTCCTCAGTTTCTCTTTAGGAATCTTCAGCTTTTTAAAGTCACCTTCTTATTTCTGAGAGAATCTCATATATGCTTAAAAATTCATGTGATATTTTTCATTTTCACTTCATTCATTCATTTTTGGGTTTCAACTCTGACACTTTGAGATGTAGATGCTGAGGCTTCAGAAACTCTGGAAAGCCAGGAATTCCATTATTGCTGCTGCCCCTGGGACTGATGCTGGTCACACGTCTTGTCAGCACTGGCTGGTCATTCTGTGGCAAAGTGGAGCCTCTCTGAAACTTCTCTCCTCTGCAAGAACTAGCACACTGTGCCAAAAACAGCAGGGTATTTTCAGAGATGATTATTACAAGAGAAACACACAGTACTCTTACCTAAAAATGAGCAATCTTTTTCTCCAACAGTCCTGTCATATTGTCGCTACAATGGACCCCAAACTGTACTTTCTGCTTCTGGCAGCTTATTGTGTTAAATCAGTTTCTTCAAGTTTTTAATTTTACTGCGTGGGTGTGTGCATGATTGTGTGTGTGGGGGGGGATCGTGCGTGCATGATTTTGTGTGTGTGTGTTTGGTTTTGATTTTGTTTGCCTGCTTTTGTCTTTCTAGGAACCCAGCGTGGTTTCATTGAGGATAAGGCTAGGAGAAGAGATAGGAACAATCTGAATAACAACCCTGACAGAATCCTTTGCTGGAGTGATTACAATCCAAGTCTGTGCTTTGACTTTTTTTTTTTTTTAATGTTATGTTAGTCACCATACAGTACATCATTAGTTTTTGATGTAGTGTTCCATGATTCATTGTTGGCATATAATACTCAGTGCTCCATGTAGTACATGCCCTCCTTTATACCCATCACCCAGCTAACCCATCCCCCCACCCCTCCCCTCTAAAACCCTGTTTGTTTCTCAGAGTCCATAGGCTCTCATGGTTCATCTCTCCCTCTGATTTCCCCCCCTTCATTTTCCCTTCCTTCTCCTAATGTCCTCCATGCTATTCCTCATGTTCCACAAATAAGTGAAACCATATGATAATTGACTTTCTCTGCTTGACTTATTTCACTTCGCATAATCTCCTCCAGTCCCATCCATGTTGATGTAAAAGTTGGGTATTCATCCTTCCTGATGGCTGAGTAATATTCCATTGTATATATGGCCCATATCTTCTTTATCCATTCATCTGTTGAAGGGCATCTCGGCTCTTTCCACAGTTTGGTTATTGCAGACATTGCTGCTATGAACACTGGGGTGCATGTGGCCCTTCTTTTCACTACGTCTGTGTCTTTGGGATAAATACCCAGTAGTGCAATTGCTGGGTCATAGGATAGCTCTATTTTTAATTTTTTGAGGAACCTCCACACTGTTTTCCAAAGTGATCGTACCAACTTGCATTCCCACCAACAGTGAAGAAGGTTCTCCTTTCTCCACAACCACTCCAACATTTGTTGTTTCTTGCCTTGTCAATTTTTGCCATTCTAACTGGTGTAAGGTGGTATCTCAGTGTGGTTTTGATTTGAATTTCCCTGATGGCTATTGATGATGAACACTTTTTCATGTGTCTGTTAGCCATTTGTATGTCTTCTTTTGAGAAGTGTCTGTTCATGTCCTCTGCCCATTTTTTGACTTGATGATTTGTTTTTTGGGTATTGAGTTTTAGAAGTTCTTTATAGATCAGCCCTTTATCTATAGTATCATTTGCAAAAATCTTCTCCCATTCCATGGGTTGCCTCTGTTTTGTTGACTGTGTCCTTTGCTGTGCAGAAGCTTTTTATCTTGATGAAGTCCCAAAAGTTCATTTTTGCTTTTGTTTCCCTTGACTTTGGAGACATGTCTTGAAAGAAGTTGCTGTGGCTGATGTCGAAAAGGTTACTGCCTATGTTCTCCTCTAGGATTTTGATGGATTCCTGTCTCATATTGAGGTCTTTCATCCATTTTGAGTTTATCTTTGTGTATGGTGTTAGAGAATGGTCGAGTTTCATTCTTCTGTATATAGCTGTCCAATTTTCCCAGCACCATTTATTGAAGAGACTGTCTTTTTCCATTGCATATTTTTTCCTGCTTTGTCAAAGATTATTTGACCATAGAGTTAAGGGTCCATATCTGGGCTCTCTATTCTGTTCCATTGGTGTATGTGTCTGTTTTTGTGCCAGTACCATGCTGTCTTGGTGATCGCGGCTTTGTAATAGAGCTCAGAATTAGGCAACATGATGCCCCCAGCTTTGTTTTTCTTTTTCAACTTTTCCTTGGCAATTCAGGGTCTTTTCTGATTCCATACAAATTTTAGGATTGTTTGTTCCAGCACATTGAAAAATGCCATTGGAATTTTGATCAGGATGGCGTTGAAGGTATAGATTGCTCTGGGTAGCATAGACATTTTAACAATGTTTATTCTTCCGATCCATGAACATGGAATGTTTTTCCATCTTTTTGTGTCTTCTTCAATTTCTTTCATGAGAGTTCTGTAGTTCCTAGAGTATAGATCCTTTACCTCTTTGGTTAGGTTTATTCCGAGGTATTTTACGGTTTTTGGTGCTATTGTAAATGGAAGTGATTCTCTAATTTCTCTTTTTACAGTTACATTGTTAATGTATAAGAAAGCAACTGATTTCTGTACATTGATTTTGTATCCTGCCACATCACTGAATTGCTGTATGAGTTCTAGTAATTTGGGGATGGAATCTTTTGGATTTTCCACATAAAGTATCATATCATCTGTGAAGAGAGAGAGTTTGACTTCTTCTTTGCCAATTTGAATACCTTTATATATTTATTTTGTTGTTGTTGTCTGATTGTTGTTGCTGGGACTTCTAGTACTATGTTGAACAATAGTGGCGAGAGTGGGCATCCTTGTCGTGTTCCTGATCTTAAGGGAAATGCTCTCAGCTTTTCCACATTGAGAATGATATTCACTGTGGGGTTTTTACAGATGGGTTTTATGAACTTGAGGAATGTTCCCGCTATCCCTACACTCTGAAGAGTTTTAATCAGGAAAGGATGTTGTATTTTGTCAAATGCTTTTTCTGCATCAATTGAGAGGACCATATGGTTCTTCTCCTTCCTCTTATTAATGTGTTCTATCACACTGATTGATTTGAGAATGTTGAACCACTCTTGCATCCCGGGGATAAATCCCACTTTGTCGTGGTGGATGATCCTTTTAATGTATTGTTGGATCCTATTAGCTAGGATTTTGTTGAGGATTTTGGAATCCATATTCATCAGGGATATCAGTCTGAAATTCTCCTTTTTGATGGGGTCTTTGCCTGGTTTGGGGATTAAGGTAATGCTGGCCTCATAGAATGAGTCTGGAAGCTTTCCTTCTGTTTCTATTTTTGAAACAGCTTCAGGAGAATAGAGTAGGTATTATTTCTTCTTTGAATGTTTGGTAGAATTCCCCAGGGAATCCATCAGGCCCTGGACTGTTGTTTTTCGGGAAGTTTTTGATCACTGCTTCAATCTCATTACTGGTTAATGGTCTATTCAGGTTGTCTGCTGCTTTCTGTTTCAGTCTTGGCAGCTTATAGGTTTCCCGGAAGGCATCCATTTCTTCCAGGTTGCTTAATTTATTCACATATACTTGTTGATAATAATTTCTAATAATTGTTTCTCTTTCCTTGGTGTTAGTCGTGATCTCTCCCGGTTCATCATAATAATTGTTTCTATTTCCTTGGTGTTAATCGTGATCTCTCCCTGTTCATCATAATTTTATTAATTTGGGTCCTTTCTCTTTTCTTTTGGATAAGTCTGGCCGGTGGCTTATCAATCTTATTAATTCTTTCAAAGAACCAGCTTTTAGTTTCGCTGATCTGCTCTACTGTATTTCTGGTTTCCAATTCATTGATCTCTGCTCTAACCTTAATTATTTCTCTTCTAATGCATGGCTTAGGCATCGTTTGTTGCTTTTTCTCTAGTTCTTTAAGGTGTAAAGTTAGTTGGTAAATTCGGCATTTTTCTTTTTCTCTTTTTTTTTTTTTTTTTGAGTGAGGCTTGGATGGCTATGTATTTCCCCCTTAGGAACGCCTTTGCAGTATCCCATAGGTTTTGGACCAAGATGTTTTTGTTCTCATTGGTTTCCATGAATTGTTTAAGTTCTTTGACTTCCTGGCTGACCCAACCATTCTTAAGCAGAGTGGTCTTTAGCTTCCAAGTGTTTAAAGTTCTTCCAATTTTTTTCTTCTGATTGAGTTCCAGTTTTAAAGCATTATGGTCTGAGAAAATGCAGGGAACAATTTGGTATTGGTTGAGACCTGACTTGTGACCCAGTATGTGCTCTGGAGAAAGTTCTGTGTGCGCTCAAGAAGAATGAGTATTCTGTTGTTTTAGGGTGGAATGTTCTGTATATATCTGTGAGGTCCATTTGGTCCTCTGTGTCATTCAAAGCTCTTGTTTCTTTGTTGAATTTCTGCTTAGATGATCTGTCTATTGCTGAGAGTGGAGTATTGAAGTCTTCTACAATTAATGTATTATTATCAATATGACTCTTTATTTTGGTTAACAGTTGGCTTATGTAGTTGGCTGCTCCCATATTGGTGGCATAGATATTTAGAACTGTTAGATCTTCTTGTTGATAGACCCTTTAAAAATGATATCGTGTCTTTCTGTGTCTCTAACTACAGTCTTTAGTTTAAAATCTAATTTGTCTGATATGAGAATTGCTAACCCAGCTTTCTTTTGAGGTCCGTTGGCATGGAAGATGGATCTCCATCCCTTCACTTTCAGTCTGGATGTATCTTTAGGTTCAAAATGAGTCTCTTGTACACAGCATATGGATGGGTTCTGTCTTTTTATCTAATTTGCAACCCTGTGACGCTTTTTGGGAACAGTTAGGCCCTTCACGTTGAGAGTGATTATTGAAAGATACGAATTTATGGTCATCATGTTGCCTGTGAAGTCCTTGTTTCTATAGATTGTCTCTATAAATTTCTATTCTATATCACTCTTGGGGTCTTTCTTCTTTTATAGAACCCCTTTAATATTTCTTGCAGGGCTGGCTTAGTGGTCACATATTCTTTCAGTTTCTGCCAGTCTTGGAAGCTCTGCATCTCTCCATCCATTCTTAATGACAGCCTTGCGGGATAAAGTATTCTTGGCTGCATGTTCTTCTCATTTAGTACCCTGAATATGTCTTACCAGCCCTTTCTGCCTTGCCAGGCCTCTGTGGATAGGTCTGATGTTATTCTGATGTTCCTCCCTCTATACGTAAGGAATCTCTTCCTCCTAACTGCCTTAAGATGGTTTCCTTATTTCTAAGATTTGCGAGTTTTACTATTACATGCTGGGGTATTGGTCTGTTCTCCTTGATCTTGGGAGGGGTCCTCTCTACCTCTACTTCTAGGACACAAATTTTTGTTTCCTTCCCCAGATTAGGGAAGTTCTCAGCTACTCATTGCTCAAATATATCTTCTAGTCCTCTCTCTCTCCACCTGCTCAGGGATTCCAATAATTCTGACATTGGAACCTTTCATGGCGTCACTTATTTCTCTGTTTTCATGGATTTTAAGCTGTTTCTCCCAAGCCTCCTTTTTTCTTTTCTATCAGTTTGTCTTCTAGTTCACTAATTTGTTCTTCTGCCTTGTTTACCCTAGCTGTTAAGAGTATCTAGATTAGATGGGATCTCATTGATAGCATTTTTAAGTTCTGCCAGTTCAGCTTTCATTTCTGCCCTTAGAGACTTTATGTTGCCATTATTCGATTTCTCCTTTCTAGCTATCATCTTCATAACTGTTACCCTGAAGTCTATTCTGACATCTTGCTTATATTGATATCCATTAGGTCTGCAGGGGAGGCCATTATCTCTGGGTCTTTTCTTTGTTGGTAGTTCCTCCTTCTAGTCATTCTGTTGAGTTGTGGTTGATGGGATGTACAGTTGAAAATATCAACCCCAATCCAGGCAAGGTACACCCTGTGAAATTTTGGAGCAATCAGAAGCCACCACCAAAAAAACCCAGGCAAAATGAAACCCAAGAATAAGATTTATGAAGTACAAAATAAAAACAAACAAACAAAACCCACACAAAAACCCCCCCAAAACTGACAAAAAAAAAAGAAAAAACAAACAACAAAAAAAGAAATGGGAGGGTGCAGGGACGGTGGCTATAATTCCTCTATGTGGGCAAGGTAGAGTGTTTCAGCTCTTCCTGGGTGTATTTTGTTCTCTTGGTTAGAGAACAGTACTTCCCAGAGATACAGGGAAATTAAAACTGGTATATATATGTATATAATGGTAGTATTGAGTAGGGAAAAAAGGACTACTTTGAAGCTTATATCTATATATATAAAAGGAAAAAAAGTTTATGTTTGAAAAAGTTCAAGTTAAAAAGTTACTATGGAATATGTTGTATCAAACGTCTGGTTGAAATGATAAGTAGGTAAAAAAAAAAACAACAACAGAAGAAGCATGAGAAATCATTAAAAAAAGAGAGAAAAGTTGTATCTAAGAAATACACAGGCTGTGAGGCAACACCAGGAGCTTAATATACTAATTTTCCCCTGGTGTTGGGGTTTTACAGTTTTATGGGGACCCTGGAGTTGTTTTCCTCTTGTTCTTCCAGCTTGTCTTCTGGGGGAGGGGCCTGTCGCCTTGTTTTTCAGTCAATTCTGCATGGGCGGTGTTGCCCTGCCCCCTATCAAGGGGCTCCCCTAGTGGAAACCGGTTTTGGGGGATTTTGTTCCCGCCTTTTTGGAGGGTCAGAGCAAGGGAAAAGTTGGCACCCAGACCTCTGCCCTACAGGCGAGAAGCCACAGTCTGCATCTCTGAATCCTCCAGAACACAGTCTCCCCTCTGAAAGCCCCACTGAAAACCGCAGGCTCCCACAGGCAGTGCGTGCCCCCAGCTATCACCTCAGTGGTGGACCCCGGTCCCCCTTTTCTCTGCCCACTGTGCCACCAAAACCAGGAGCAATCCTGGGCTGGGCAAACCAGGCTGCGGTGGGACTGGTGGCTGCTCCACATCTGTGGGCACAATTCCAAGCCAGGGCTTCTCTGTGCAGGCAGTGGCTGCCTCCAGCCCCATTTCCATGGGCTCAGGTCTGAGTGGGGTCCTCCCCGGCACCTGCAGCAGTGGTGGCTGCTCCAGTCCGTGCTGGGTCCTCTCTGAGGCGGGTGTGGGCAGTGGCTGGCGGCTCTGCGGCCACCTGGTCCCAGCGTTTGCCTCTTAAACTCCTGTGGTCTGTTTGAGCACTGTTATCAGTCCCTCCCCAACCCTGAGCCACTGCTCATTCAGGGGACCACTTGAAACGGAGTCCCATACCCCTCCGCCATCTTGCCTCAGATCCTGTGCTTTGACTTTTAATGGTTTACTTTTATGCTTGGGTTAACCGGTCTTGGAAGACCAGATGCATTCTGCATTTTAGGGCATTTAGAGATTAGACAGATTATGGAATTGTTACATTTCAATCATTGCTTAGAGAATCATTTGCTAACTGGGATGTATGTGACATCTTAACCTTGCTTTATACTTAATAATACATACATATTAAGTCAAAGGTCATCATAAATTTTGCTGTTGCTCTCTTTCCCATCTATGTCCCTGTAGTCTCCCCTCACCTCTAACTCTGACCCACCACCATGTCCATTGTTAGTGACCTGCTGTGGTTTCTCCTTACTGAAGAAAGATAAAGTAAGCTCAAGTATTTGATCTTAATGAATTAAAGCTTGAAAATAGCTTAAATTGAAAATCATGTTTTATGTCATTACAAAAAAAAAAAAATACCTTTACTGTGTTTTTCACTGTGCCAGTAAATTTGTGACATTCCTTGAACTATGTTCTTGTTGTCCTGGTGATATTCGTGGTCTCACGGTTCATCATTGTGGTAAACTCACTTTGAAATATGTGATTAGAAATGCAGATTAAATCATGGGATGTTCCAAATCCTTGAAGACTTTTTTTTCCCTCTATGACAAGAAAATAAAATCTTTGGTTGTACACACACAGAATACTAGATTGAACCGATTTGATTATTCTTCAATTAAACTTCACTATGTACCATTTTAGCACTTACTCTGTAAGTACTTCCTGAGTTAATAGCTTAGTGTAAAGTTTAAAAAGCTATTAAGCAGATTTAAACAATCTTGTTTAAAGGAAGCAGCCATGTTTTTGCACATCATTAGCTGAAATGTATTAATAAAAGATATGGCTTATTAGGCATTAAGGATGAAAACTACAGGTCTTCACTGTGCCAGGAAACGTCCAGGGTTGGCATGAAGCCTGTGGGCAAATTATAGTTTTGAATAAAATTTAAAATACTGTAATACTCTCTCAGTTTCTAAAGCAAAATTATGATTGAGAGATCACTTTCTCTTAGTTTATTTCTAGAACAGAAGTATCTAAACAAATGCTAGTAGTAATTATCCATGTAAAACTGTGCTAAGATTCGATAAAATAGAAGATGCCTCATTAAATCTACATTTCAGATTAACAAAAAATAATTTTAGTTTAAGTATGTCCCAAGTATTAAATGAAATTTATTTATACTAAAAAAAAATATCTTAAATTGAGATTTAACTGGTGTCCTTGATTTTTATTTGCTAAATCTATAACCCTAAATGAGGAACTAAGGAAGATAATCAATCACAAAAGTAATAACTAATGAACCTAGTTAATTAGCTTAGTTAATTCTCAACTTTCTTCATTAAGAAAATAGAAATTGTCTCCAAGATATCATAGTTGGTCATGCATATTCCGGAAAAAAAAAAGGCATGTTTAAATGCCTTTTTGCTCTCATTACTAGTAGATCAGTAAAGACACTACAGACATACCTTGGAGATATTGTGAGTTCAGTTCCAGACCACTGTGCAATATATATATATATATATTATATATATATATAATATTTTTTCCAGACCACTGTGCAATATATATATATATTATATATATATATATATAATATTTTTTTTTCTTTTTTTTTCTGGTGGGGGGTTTAGCCTTGACATTGATGGCGGCTGACTGTTCAGGATGGTTGTTGCTGAAGGTTGGGGTGGCTATAGCAATTTCTTAAAATAAGATGTCAAATGAATTTTGGTGCATTAATAGACTCTTCCTTTCACAAATGACTTCTCTGGAGCATGCGATGCTGTTTGATAACGTTTTACCCATAGTGGAACTTTCAGAATTGGAGTCAGTCCTCTCAAACCCTACAGCTGCTTTATCAATTAAGTGTATGTAATATTCCAAATCCTTTGTTGTCATTTCAGCAATCTTAATAGCATCTTCACCAGGAGTAAATCCCATCTCAAGAAACTGCTTTCCTTGCTCATCTGTAAGAGGAAACTCCTTATCCATTAAAGTTCTATCATGAGATGCAGCAGTTCAGTTACATTTTCAGGCTCCACTTCTATCCCTCGTTCTCTTGCTATTTACAACACATTTTCAGTTGCTTCCCCTACTGAAGGTCCTGGATCCCTCAATCCATGCGGGTCGGAAGCCACTTCTTCCAAATTCCTATTAATGATGATATTTTTACCTCTTTCTATGAATGATTAATGTTTGTAATAGCATCTAGGATGATGAATACTTGCCAAAAGGTTTTCAACTGAATTTGTCCGTATCCATCATAGACAGATATAGTTATCTATGGTAGCTAGAGCCTTATGAAATATATATTTTTTAAATAACAAGACTTGAAAGTTGAAATTACTCCTTGATCCATGGTCTGTAGAATGGATCTTTGTTAGCAGCCATGGAAACATCATTATTCTTCATGTACATCTCTATCAGAACTCAGGTGACCAGGGCATTGTCAATGAGCAGTCATATTTTAAAAGGGATCTTTTTTGTTTGTTTGTTTTTTTCCTGGGCATAGTTCTCAACAGTGAGCTTGAAATATTCAGTAAGCCATGTTGTTAACAGATGCGCTGCCATTCCAGCCTTTTTTGTTCCATTTATAGAGCACAGGCAAAGTAGATTTAGCCAATACTTAAAAGCCATAGGATTTTTGGAACGGTAAATGAGCTTTGGATTCAACTTAAAGTCATCAGCTGTATTAGTCCCTAATAAGAGAGTCTGACTATCCTCTGAAGCTTTGAAGGCAGGCAGTGACCTTTCTTCTTTAGCTATGAAAGTCCTACATGGCATCTTCTTCCAATATTAAACTGTATCATGTACATTAAAAATCTATTATTTAGTGTAGCCACCTTCATTAATTATTTTAGCTAGTTCTTCAGGGTAACTTGCTGCAGCTTCTGAATCAGCACTTGCTGATCTACCTTGTGCTTTGATATTATGGAGATGGCTTCTTGGCTTAAACTTCATAAACCAACTTCTGTTAACTTCAAACTTCTTTCTGTAGCTTCCTCACCTCTTTCAGGATTCAGAGAATTTAAGAGATCTAGGGTCTTGCTCTAGATCAGGGTTTAGCTTAAGGGAATGTTGTGACTGGTTTGACCATCCATCCAGACCACTTAAACTCTCTCCATATCAGCAATAAAGCTGTTTCACTTTCTTATCATACATGTGTTCTCTGACATAGGACTTTTAATTTCCTTCAAGTACTTTTCTTTTGCATTCACAACTTAGCTATTTGGTGCAAGAAGCCTAGCTTTTGGCCTACATCAGCTTTCCACATGCCTTTCTCACTGAGGTCAACTATTTTGCTTTTGATTTATTTGTTTTTTAAAAGATTTTATTAATTTGAGACAGAGTGAGAGAGCACAAGGCTGACAGAGGGAGAGGGAGAAGCAGGCTCCTCACTGAGCAGGGATCCTGACATGGGGCTCGATCCCAGGACCCTGGGATCATGACCTGAGCCAAAGGCAGATGCTTAACCGACTGAACCACCCAGGTGCCCCTTGCTTTTGATTTAAAGTGAAGGCCTGCAAGTCTTCCTTTCCCTTGACCACTTCAAGACAATTGCAGGGTTATTAATTGACCTAATTTCAATATTGTTGTGTTTCAAAGAATAGGGAGGCCCGACGAGAAGTGAGACAGGAACAGTCAGTCACTGCAGCAGTCAGCACACACATTTATCAGTTAGGCTCACTGTCTTCTATGAGTGCAGTTCATAGTACCCCAAATAATTACAGTGCTACACTGATCACAGATGACCATAAAGATATAATAATAATGCAAAATTTGATATATTGTAAGAAATACTGAAATGTGACACAGAGACATAAAGTGAGCAAATGCTGTCACCAGAAACTTTCAATTTGTAAAAAATGCAATACCTGTGAGGTTCAGTAAAGCAAAGAGCAGGGGTGCCTGGGTGGCTCAGTTGATTAAGCCTCTGCCTTTGGCTCAGGTCATGATCCCAGGCTTCTGGGATCGAGCCCTGCGTCAGGCTGTATATCTCTTTGAAAGGATTCGTTTCTTGCTAACCTGATATAGTGAAATCCCTTTTATGTGTGTGATATATGTAGTTTGAGGTGTCTATCCTGTGCATAGCCCCCTTCTTTACCTTGAAGGTAGGATACGCTTACATGGTAATGTTACAGCATTTATATCTCTTCCCCTTCTCCCCTCCAAACACACTATTCTCATTTAGCCACTGCTGGTGGATTAGGGTGCATATCTAATTTAGTTGGGACACATTGCCCTATGAATTCTGAATTGGAATAATGTGAGCTACAGTCGATGTTCTTTGGAAGCAAAACTGAGACTGAAGAGCCCTGGCAGTAGTTAAAACACATATGGCAAAACCACATATGAACCAAAATTGTGGAGAAGCAGAAAGAAATGCATTGTCGGGTGTCGCTTGAACATCTTCTGTGTAATTCTGCTGAATATATTCTGGTCATTGTAATTCTATTCATTCTAGTTAGAACATGAAGACAGAAAAAAGACGGGGAAGTAAAGGAAACTATACATGTAAAAATTCAGATGCATAACAATATTGATTTATTAAACACTGTAATTGTAATTGGACATATTTTATATTTGTAATCACTAACAAAAACATTCCACTTCCATGTTTCTATAGCTACGATTTAATAATAGTACTATAATAATAATACTGTTGACATTAAATATATACTAGATATGTTTATCAGCATGAGGGGCTTTTCTTAAAGTTTCAGGGAGGAAAGTATTTCTAGATTAGCATAATTTGCTACTGGTGTAAAAATAACTCAAAGGATGCGTCCTAATGACATTACACCAGACATTGTTTACTAACAAAAATAGAATAGTTTTGTAATCTGCACACAGCAATATGTAATACTTACCAAGCATGTCAGTAAGTAATAATTTGAACAAAAAGGAGCATGAATATTAGCAATACAATCTTAGTGGGTCACATAATCCTCCACTAATATACAAAAGTAATCTACTTGTTTCTTTGGCTTGTTAACAGTTTGCTGATTATTCATGTGTCCAGAAAAAAATTAATGCTTGAAGCCCTAAACCTGGAGAATATAATGAGCATGGCTCCCCATGGATCTGAAAAAATTAGATTGTTGGTCTGAGACAGATGCAGCTATAACCAGAGGGATGCTTTTGCATTCTCATCACAGTGTAGCAGAAACATAACTTAGAAGCTTTAATACATATTAGTACTATATTCAAGACAATTATAAGCACAAAAAACAAAAAATAAAAATTCAGGAGAAAAATGAAGTCAGTACTAGAAGCTCTGCTAAAGACAGTAACAGTCGCATGGTAATTCCATAATTAACTTTAGTATATGAACTGGAATAAAATCTTATGTAAATGCACTAGAAACACATTCAAAACAAGGTCAGGAAAAGGAATACACAGTGATCCTTTCCACAGTATAAAGCAATGAAATGGCCATGAATCTGTTAGTCTTAGTTTTCCTATTTCTTTTTCTTAAGTAGATTCGTATTTGTCTTCTCAAAGAGTAATTATTAGCTTAGGATTTTATTTGATCCATCTCACTAGTTTTAGTAAAATATTTATCATAGAGGGCTTTTTTTACATAAAAATGTAAAAAGTGCTGAAGATACTTAAGAAAATCATATACCAAAGGCAAAACTGTGCTCCAAGAGACTCTTAAACATTATTTTAAAACAAGTAAATACTAGATATTAAAGGTAAGCCACTCAGATGCTTTGAGAAGCAAGAAGGAGAGGGATCTCTATTTACTGAGTATTTGTTACATACTAGTGGTATGTTCTGAGGTCCTTAAAGCAATCCTCTAAGTTACAGGTGTATAGCCTTAAGGGAATACATGACTTGTCCAAAGTCACAAACTAATAATCAAAAAAAGGCAGAGTTAGAGCATTTCAGCCAGCTATTTAATAGTTGTATAACCTTAGGTAAGTTAACTTAATCTCTATTTGCCTCAGTTTCCTATTCTATAAAATAAAAATAACAATTGTACCTATCACAGTGGGTTAAATCAATTAATAAATATAAAGTACTTAGAACAGTAATAGTACATAATGAGTTCTATTTAAGGGTTTAGGTCTATAGCTCCATGTTTGTTTTACCACAGCATAAACAAACTAGACGTGGAATTCCCATTTCCAACAAGGCGCAAACATCTGTATCACTCAAACATTATAGAGTTTTATATAGATTTACTTATTGTCTTCTGGGAGAATCTTGGCCATTAATTCCATCAAGTAAAAAATAATGAATACAAAAGTCGTAAGTGCTATAATAATAATTATTAATCCTATCTGTTTTTGAACACTAAATATATAAGCCAATAAGTGTGCAAAGCAATGTGCTGGCAACACAAAGAAAATGATAGAACAGGGGATTGAAGTCTGTGAATTAAAAAAACCAGCTTATTAAAGGCACATTACCAATATATTAAGAGAATACAAAGAAGTTTTTATAATTAGTTGGAGAGCTGAGATACCAACACTGTCCAGTTGGACATTTGGCAATGATGGAAATATTCTTTACCTCCTCCATCCAGTGAGGGGGGGGCACAGCCAAATATAGCTACTGAGCACTAGAAATGTTGGTATTGTGGTATTGTGACCCACATTTTGTATCTTGATATATTTTAATTATTTAAATTTAAATAACAATGTGGCTGCTAGAGAGGGAGAGCCAATGCCATTCTGGGGTCTGAGAGAGTTGCGGAGGAGGGACTCATGAAAGAGATCCTTGGTCATTCATTTCTGTGTAAGGAAGTGACCTTCTGAACCTAAAAAAGGAAAGACAATTAGCATACTGGATAAATGAAAACCAAAATAAGGATTTGTAAAATTCTCAAACTAATAGTCTTTGGTCCATGTTGGGTATATTGAAAGTGGAAAATTTACGTAAAAACCTCACTTTTAGCTTCTCTGAAAAAAAATAGGACTATTTGGAGCAAGTTAACCCTTCTGAGGCATTTTTTTTCTTCCATCCTGAAAGTCTACTTTATGATTCCTCATTATTCTGTTAGATATATTTCTGTTTTTATTGTATCTGTTTGGCACAGTTGTTTATAAGAATTGTTTAATCAAGGTCCTACCTTCTTTTCTCAGAAAGGCTAGTTAGTTTCCGAGTGTTGACTAATCAGCCATCTCATAAATATGTGCCTTGGCTTTTGGAGAAAATGAGAAGTGTAAGTGTGTGTTTCTACTGAAAAAAGTAAAGCTGCAGATCTCTTTAACTTGGTTCATTATTGTAATCTTTTATAGACAGTGCACAAAATAAGTGGGACTATTACAGATGTCACTGCGTGAATGAGCTTGACTCTGTCATAAAATGTGTGATTAATTTTTCACATAACTGTTTACAACCCTAAGCTGTACAAGTATATTAAGTTATCATGGAATAAATTCTTCCTCTAACACAGTGCCCTAAAATACTCTATTTTTCCTACATGGATCGCACTTTACTCCTAAACAGTAGTTTATGCACTGAGTCCACTGTAGCACCAGGAAAGACTTGTGTTTGACAACAAATATTTAGTTAATAAATGCATTTTATTTTCAAAATGTTTATTTCTTCTGATTGCAGAAGGATTTGCAACTGCTTATTCAATAAGCGCTCCCTGGAATTTAGCAATAATTCCTATAAAATATATAATAAATGGCAAAGTTCTTGTATTTAAAAAACTCACAAATTTCATGTTGTTTGGTTTAACTATATCTTTCTACGAGGTTTTTAAAAATCTAGAGGTGTCAAAGTTTTTTTGACCACTTCTTGTTTTGGATAATGTTAGCCCTATGTTTTTCATTAGGATTACTCAGTTTTCTGAGAATTAAATCTTCCTTTTGAGTTATATAAATTCTGTAATGATTTAAGGATTTAAAAAATCACAGATTGTTTATAGTATTTTTAAACGATTACATTACAGCAAAGATGCATTTTGATAATGTATAGTATCAAGTAAATGAAATGAATCATTAAAACATACAAATCTATGCTTTAAAAATTTATCTCTTACCACAAATTCATCCTTGTGTCACATTGATCTTTTTTCTAATATTATTTAATCTTGATAAATGTATTCTAAGTAACACTGATTATTTCTGAATCATGAATATTGTAGATGTTTTGTCTTCTCAGTTAGTTTTGATGTCATTCTCCTACAATTTATACATTATATTCTAGAACAGTATTTGTTATGAAGCAATTGTCTAATGATAGAAAAAAAGAAAACGTGCTATTTTTGTATAACTCCTTATCTCATTTTAATACTATAATTCATTACCTAGCCTTTATTTATATTGTTTACATTGTTAAAAGTTTCTTCAAAGACCTTTGCCTTGTAAGTGAATATTTTAATGTGCATTTTCAATTATTGACAGTATTTTTGATAGGTCAGGCTATGCTAATAATGTCTAACCCAACTATATTCTATAAGGCTAGAAAAAAGCATTCAAGGAACATTTGGGCATCATTTGTACTCTCAGTAATAGTCTGGTGAAGATAAGAAAAAGAGAAAAAGAAAACTAAACATATTGCAGTGGCTAAGGTAGCATAAGCAACACACAAAAATACCAGAACAAAGGAAAGATACATCTTGCTTTTAAAGCACAGGAAGGTTTTGAAGGCAAGAGCCATTTGTATTAAATTTTGAATAACAAATAGGAATTCAATAGATAAGAAAGGCTTATAGACCAAGAAGGTAGATTAGAATTCACTTCTGGATGTCTTAAATAATACCTGGGATATTTTTGCATGAAATAGAGACATACTGAAGATTTTTAGTTTATAGGAACATGGAAAGAACATGGATTATGTTTCTTAATTGTTAAGAACTACTCATACTTTAGCATAGAGTTACCTGGAAGGCATTTTGAAACACAGATTGTCTTAATTCCTAGCGTTTCTTATTGGTTTGTAACCTCCTGGGGAGCTTCCCAGGTGTATTCAGAAACCAGCCCCCAAATGCAGAGGGGCAGGGAGAGACTGAAGAAAGGGGAAGGCCCCTTCACACTGGTGGATGGCAGGTTTAATAAACAAAGAAACTGGGGCACCTGGGTGGCTCTGTCTGTGAAGCGTCTGCCTTTGGCTCAGGTCATGATCCTGGGGTTCTGGAATCTCTGTGTCAGACTCCCTGCTCGGTAGGGAGCCAGCTTCTCCTTCTCCCTCTGCCCCACCCCCAACTCGTGCTCACTCGCTCGCTCTCAAATAAATAAAATCTTAAAAAAAAAAGAAAGAAACTTACTTAGGAGGCTTGTCTTAGGTAGTCACAAGACAAGTAGATTTCTGGACCTGCTGGCCAAATCTTTAAACTTTAGATAAAGGCCTTAACTGGATTCAGTCACATAAACTCTCCAGATAGTCTCCCCACCACGTTCTATCTCAAGGCTGTGTCCTTTGGGCAGTTTCTGAGAGTGGGGAAGGCAAGAGGATGTCATAGTCCAGGGACAGGGTATGTGTTAGGGAGTCTCCAAGTGCCCTGGTCCACCCAGGATGCACATCTTCTCCATGACTTGTCCACCCAGGATGCACATCTTCTCCGTGACTTGTCCACCCAGGATGCACATCTTCTCCGTGACTTGTCCACCCAGGATGCACATCTTCTCCATGACTTCTCCTAATAGTTTCTAATTCAGTAAGTCTTGAGTAAGGCCTGAGAATTTGATTTTTTAACTAGTTCCTGGATGATGTTGATGCAGGTGGCTTGGGACCAAACTTGGCAAACCAATTGTGTAGGTAAAAAAATGTTCCTGTAGTAATTCCTCCTGTCTCCCCGGAAAGAGAGCCTTTCCTATATTGAACTTTTTTTTTTTTTTTTTAGCAGCGAACTTGCAATATATATTGAAACCCTCCCTGAGAGACAGACCCTAGAAGAAAACACACACAATACGCAAAATTAAACTTTTAATTAAGTAAATGGTATAGAGTAAGTAATGATCAAAACTATACTACTCTACCTGTATCAGGTAGAGCTCTAGCAGGAAACAGAACTCATGCAGATGGTTTAGATAAGGAGTTTTTAATGAAGAGATAGCTACACAAATATGGCCACAGTTGAGGCAGCTGGAAACCAATGACACCCCTGGATACCAAAGAGAAAGTGGAAATAGTGTTACCAAAGTCCATAGAAAGCTGGAGCCATGAGCAGAGAATGGCTGCTGGAATGGAGTTGGAGTTTTCTTGGAGGGATGAAGCCACTGTCAGAGAAGTACTGAAGCAGGGGAGGAGGTAGAAAGATATACCCCAACATCTCCTTCCCTTTGTACTTTGGTCTCCCGTTGGTGCCTCCTTTTGGCTGAAACCAACCTGTAGCCAGTATGTGAGAATATCCTGCAGGGAGACAGCCAGTGTGATCACTGCGGGGTGGGAGACAGATAAATTCCCAGAAGGCTGCAGATTGAAAGTGAGGGACCTGATTCTCCCTTCCCTCTTGTTAATTGCATTCTATGCCTTCATGTTTGGGGAACAACAGGCTAAGCATCAAGCAGCATGGAGATGAGATGAGTAGTCTAATTGCTTACTTACTAGAGACTTAGAAGTGTTTTTAGAACCTCTTTATCAATTGGGCAAAGTTCAAATACTCCTAGTGTAAGTGCTCATAACTCAGAAATGCAATTAAAAGCCTGTTGTTTGCTATGAATATAAGGAAATAAATGAGTGTCCAATTCAAGCTGCACAGGGACAATTTACTTTCTTCCTGAGTTGACTTCTAAGGCCCTGAGACTGTTAAATATAAATACCAACAAGGCAGTGAGAGCTTAGTTGTCCCACCATCAAAGAGGAAGCACCTTTTAGAATTGGCTTAAATACCTGAAGGTAGTTCAGTGTGATAAATACCAGCATTATTTCATAATTCTCAGTCACAAACAGGAGATTGCCTTTATTGCCTTAATTATTTTAGGATCCTTTCCTATAGTGTCTCCAGAATTTCTGAAGCAAACACCGAGGCAGAGTTCATTGCCTGGTAACAGCAGTAAGACAATGCTTGACATTCACGATGACAGAAGGATCCCGACTATCTTCTTAGCCTTGAGTCATATGGCATTTCTATATGTGTCTTAGCTATAAGGCAAAGCAAGTAAATCAGTTTACACCAAAAATGTCACATGTTTAACTCATCCTGTGTTTTTGCTCATGCAATTAGTTTGCTGCAACCACCTTTTATTATTGTCTGCTTGTTAAAATATGTAAAGTTTCATATCAAATACTTGTTTTTCTATGAATTCTTCCTTTTTTCTTCCAGTGTGAAGCTTGAATACCCAAAGCACAATGTGTTACGTTTAAGCCACTTTTATTCCACCTTATATTATGGTTAAAAATAACTAAACATCTTATATCTTAATTTGAAACACTTTTTACCATTTTCTGCAGTGATTTATAGAGAAATAGTTTGTATGGGCCTTAAACATGGAATATCTGAATAGCTGTATGAATTTCTATCTAACTCACATTTTTAGAGTCATTTTATCTCTCCTGTCTCATCTGTAAAATAATTATCTAACTTCAGAGTATTAAGGTGAGATTCAAATAAATAAATGATGATGAAAATCAGCAAATGGAAGAGTAGACTATAAATAGTTCAATTACTTTTATTTTTAGTATCTTTTACATAGTAGGAAACCAGAAAGCTTGTACTAAACTGAACAAAATTGAAAGTTCATAGAAAACTATACTGGAATTACAAATGCTTAATTATCCTGACAACATAAAGAGGAAGAGACAGGGGAATGATATCTCAACATTTTCTTCATGATTACAAAGCCAAGACAAAACACATATGCATGTATGTGCAGGTATGAATATATGTGAAGCTTGTCTCAAGAAGGTTTTAAAAATTTTTTAAAGATAAGAAAAACCTAAGTGTATCAACAGAATAGTAAGACAAAAGAGGTGAGGCAGCAAGGTCACAATAAAATCAGGAAAGGAAAGTGACATAAAGTCCGCATCCAGTTAGTGTACTGCAAATATGCCACACAGCCTCACCATTTTGGAATTAGGCCAGGAGATTAGTTCTCAACATTCTAGAACCTGAAACAAAATTTATTTTAGATGTAGGACCCCCCCCAAATATTATGAGAGTCAAACATAAGGGGAAAAAAGTTGAATTGGTTAAGTAAGAGAAGCATAACTATTTCTATAGTCCAAAGAAAGAATTCATCCTTTAGCCTCTTTAAGAAAATGATGAAACTTAATGTGGAGAACAATGGCATTCTTCAAGTAAATATACAATGCTGTTGGATATTTCTCTCCATCATAGTGGGGGGCACAATGGTCTAGCTCTGTAAGCCTAGACCACAGGGATCATTATCATTGAGATAAGTGATATTCTCAGGGTGACAATGAAAAGACATAATTTAATATCCCCAAGAAAAAGAGACTGTATTTTTCAGAAAATCCACCATAAATTTTCTTGCTTTAAACTGAGCTTTTGATGACTACTGTCAAGGGGTTAATGTGATGGCAAGTACCCTTTTTCTGAACTAAGGCCATTTAACAGTCAATCAAGCAGGGGCTACAGTTGATAGGCTCTGACAGATGTGTAAGTTAAAGGCTATCATATCTCTTAAAATCAAGTGGGAAGGTTGATCTCAATACAGGTTAAGAAGGAATTCTGTAAATATCTGGAAAAATTAATCTGAAACTGTTAATAGAATTACCTCTGTGGAGTGAGATAATTTTTAAGATGGAAGGGGGTATAGCATGTTTTCCTTTTTATTTACATAGTTCATACCAATATATATTTTTTATAGTTCAATACATTGTTATTTGAAAAGTATTCTAGAATCCCACAGCAATTCAAAACTAAGAATAAAGTAGTAAGAAATTCTGGGTTCTTTATACAACCAACTTAATGTCTGATGAGGGATTCGTGTTCTCAGCCATAAATCAGTGGTTCCCAAACTACTGATTACAACTCACTAGTAGACTGCCACAAAATAAGTGTTCAATGATAAATATATTTTGGAAATGCAACCTACATAGCATCCTCTTGGTATTTCACAATACATATGACTGTATTAAACCTTTGAAATCTTGTATTAAGGAATCATTTTGGACTTTAACCCACAATGGTTGGAAGTGGGCAGGGCACCCCTTCTAAGGGGCACCTGAAAATATGTGTAGGTAAAGATGATGTTTGGTTGTCACAAGACTGGGTGGACATGATGAATATTTAGTGATCTGGGACCAGGCTTGCTAAAAACGCTACAATATATAAGACAATTTTCATAAAACAAAGATGTCAAAGTGTTTAAAATACCAAATTTTCCTCATTAACAAATGACATTTTTAGCAAGCTGATTTGACATGAAACAGTATTTTGTAGCATTCTTATCACATAATGTAGAATGGTGATTCTTCTGGAATTTATATTTTAGTTTAAAGCCATAGATTCCAACATATATATCTCCCTTCTTGATATTCTACTTGGTTGTCTTAAAGATGTCTCAAAAGTTAATATGTCTAAAATACACATGACAGATTTCAACTCCCCACCAACATTTCCACTTACCCAAATCAGAATATTTTTCATCATGGTAATGGAATTACAAGTCATTCATTTGTTCAAGACAGAAACGATAAGCCTATATTTCTGTTAAACCTATAGCCTCTTTAGTCCATTCCACCTGCAAAATATATTTGACTCTTTATTTCAAAAACTATGCAAGATAAAAAACTGAAGTGAGGGTATAATGCAAAACATAAAACCATAAATATTAAAAATAGAGATATATTTTCTTTAAAGGGGAAGAAAAACTTAGGAGTGAAAAATTAGTTAGAAAAATAGAGCCCCCAGTTTAAAGAAATGGAGAATGAACTAGAGATGGAAAATAAAGAGTTGACTGTACTACTAGAACAGCCACCCAAGTTGGTGTTGCCTCTGCAACTTCTTTCCAACCCCTCCTCCAGTCCCCAAAGCCTGTGTATTCACATGCACACACACACACATGCACACACACACACATGCACACATACACACACACTCCTTTGCTCAGAACCGGGCTACTGGCCTCCTCTGTGATCTACAGATTTAGAATCACCTGATGAACAGGAGTCATCAGAAAACCTTTGCCCTGCCTTGTCCTGCTTAGAAATTTCAGATGTAGCTAGTGGAAACTAAACTTTGGGGACTAGGAGTAACAGCCATCTACCTGCTGAACATTTTTATTTACTTTTAATTGTGTTCTAACGTCACCATTTTTTTTAAAGATTTTATTTATTTATTTGAGAGAGAGAGAGAATGAGAGATAGAAAGCACGAGAAGGAAGAGGGTCAGAGGGAGAAGCAGACTCCCTGCTGAGCAGGGAGCCCGATGCGGGACTCGATCCCAGGACTCCAGGATCATGACCTGAGCCGAAGGCAGTCGCTTAACCAACTGAGCCACCCAGGCGCCCTAACGTCACCATTGTTTTAACACCTATCTTAATTACCTTATCTTTCTATTTTTTCTTTTTCTTCTTCCAGCCTGCTTTCCAATTTCTTTCTTTAAAAAAAAATCTATTTTAACACTTCTGTGATTCTTTGCTGTATTTCCTATGGAAATGAAATGAAAGAGGATTCAAGGAGGATTTGTATACATAATTTAAAATGTTTGTATTTAAGTACTTTAATCTTTCCCTTTATTTTTTAAAATGTACTTAATAGAAATAAAAGTTACCGTTTTCCCCAACTTCATTGAGATATAATTGACATAACATTGTGTAAGTTTAAGGTATACAATGTGTTGATTTGATACATTTATATATTGCAAAATGATCACCACCATAGCATTAGCTAACACCTCCATCAATCTCCTAGAAACTTTGAAGTATATAATATGGTAGTATTAGCTCTAATCACCATACTGTACATTAGACCTCCCAAACTTGTTAAACCTATAACTGGAGGATTGTACCCTTTGACTGATATCTTCCAATTTCCCCCATCCCCAGCCCCTGGTTGGTAACCACTACTTTACTTTATTTCTTTGTGTTTGACATTTTTAAGATTCTATATTTAAGTAACATATAGTATTTTTAAAAGTTATTTTAATAAATAATAACTGAATATATTTATTGATTTATTTATTTGACAGAGACACACAGTGAGAGAGGAAACACAAGCAGGGGGGAGTGGGAGAGGGAGAAGCAGGCTTCCCGCCGAGCAGGGAGCCCAATGCAGGGCTCGATCCCAGCACCCTGGGATCACGACCCGAGCTGAAGGCAGACGCTTAACGCCTGAGCCACCGAGGCACCCCAATAACTGAATATATTTAAAGAGAAAGTTTAGAATGTTATTTTTAACAATGAATCCATTTTTGTAAAATATATATATACACACACACACACACACACACACAGTAGCCATATCTCTGACGAGTGAAAGTGTAAATTTTTTTTTCTTAAGCCACTTGTATACATATTTACAACTAAATTAAAAAAATAAATATATTTCAGTGTTTTAGTTTATTTGCTACCTGACAACTATATCATAGAGATGACATCAGTTGAAAGGTACTCCATTTATGTTTTCCAGCCAGGCTAAGAGGGGCAATTGCAAGTATTGACACACAGAATTCATTTCCTCTATGTGCATGAGCAGTACAGATTGTCCTTGTTAAATGTCTGAAGTTTATTACTGGTGTAAGAAATTTCCATTACATTTGATTTACACTAAAGAAATATATAGTAAAGAAATGAAACATTGCTCACTTGAATCTCGAAAAATGAAAGATGACCTGTTTCCTGAGGTACTTGTAAAGAATATACATCGGAAGGAGACTGTATTAAGTGAGAGGTTCAAAACAGTAGCTAATGTTCCTTAGCCAAGAGTACAAATATTCACTTAGCAGGTTAAAAAAAACCACAAAACCTGAAGTGAATAGAGTAAAATTATTAAAAATATACCCTTGATTCCAGAGGTAGTTGAAATAACTTGTTATCCTCATTAAGTGTGATGAATAAAGACCAAAATGTTACAAACAACAATTACTTGTAATTGAATAAAGATGATTATATATTCTTGACTTGATTTTCCACCATTGTTGGATTAGCAAACCTAAGACAAATTTATCCTTGCATATTTTTCCTTATTTTATTCTAAGTTCATTGTATAGATTCTATCTGATATCTCTGTGTTGAAATACCAATATGAAGCGAAAATGCAGATATCATAGGAGTAATGCTTCATTAAGGGAATGCAGAGAAAGATGGGATTTCCATATATATTTCTGTGGTCAGGAAGAGGGTAGTGGGACCAAAACTGGTGCTGGTCAGAAATCAACTTGAAATGTTAGGTCAATCAGTGATTTCTAAATGGTCTAATTTTAGGAACACCTATAGCTTTTTTAAAAAAATGCTAATTTCTTAGTTCCACATTAGAATCCTTTCCATATCCTTTAAGGACAAAATGCGATCCAGTTTTGTGCAAAAGTTATTCTAGTATATGACCTGTTTTTCTTTACTATGTGTTCTGGCCATTTCTCTAATATCAGCACATTGTTTACCTTGTCCTTTCTAATAGCTGTCCAATAGCCCATTGTATAGAAATAGTAAAATTGTTTCACTGTTCCCTTATTCTTAGGAATTTAGGCTATTTACATTTGGTTACTGTTTCTTTTTAAAATGGTTCAGGGGCACTTGGCTGCTCAGTCAAAAGAGCATGTGATTCTTGATCTTGGGGTCATGAATTCAAGCCCCATGTTGGGTGTATGTAGAGATTAATAATAAAAAAAAAACTTTAAAATGGTGTAAAAATGTGTGTTTGTGTATATATACATATAAACATACACACACATATGTATACATGTGTATAGAATTGTATACATATGTAATGTTTATATATACGCTTGAGTAATTGTATCTGCACAGAAAATTCTTAAACAGAATTATAAATGTGTACATGTATGTATATATATATATAATATGTATATATATAATTTATGTCTATACACACAGTCACACATGTGCATTTAAGCAATTATCTCTACAAGGATTTATCTCTAATTTAAGTAGAATTACTGTGCTGAAGATTATGTATACATTTTTTTTTTGAGAGAGAGAATGAGAGACAGCACGAGAGGGAAGAGGGTCAGAGGGAGAAGCAGACTCCCTGCTGAGCAGGGAACCCGATGCAGGACTCCATCCCGGGACTCCAGGATCATGACCTGAGCGGAAAGCAGTAGCTTAACCAACTGAGCCACCCAGGCGCCCGGATTATGTATACTTTAAATTTTGTGAACTATTTATGTAGTTGAATTATATAGTTGAATTACTTTGTTTTCTATGTTTGTTGTCATGCATCCAAAGAACTGTTTCACTCCAAGATTAAACAAAAAAGACACTGTAGTTTTCATGGCTTCAGCTTTTATGTTTGAGTCTTTGATGCAGGAATGAGAGTAATACAAATTTGCAGTGAGAAAAGGCTTAAAGAATTAAATATTACTTGCTCATGATCATGGGTCTGTGGTTATCTTAGGACAATAGTAAACATAAAGACTGTGTGAGACTATCTTAAGAAAAAAAAAAAACATTAAAAAAATAGCATCGGGCACCTGGGTGGCTCAGATGGTTAAGTGTCTGCCTTCGGCTCGGGTCATGATCCCAGGGTCCTGGGATGGAGTCCCGTATGGGGCTCCCTGCTCCTTGGGAGCCTGCTTCTCCCTCTGCTTCTCTCTCTCTCTCTCCCTCTCTCTCTCCTCCTCTGTCTCTCATGAATAAATAAATAAAATATTTAAAAAAAATAGTATCATTAAGGGGTGCCTGGGTGGCTCAGTCGGTTAAGTGTCTGCCTTTGGCTCAGGTCATGATCCCAGGGTCCTGGGATCGAGTCCCCTGTTGGGCTCCCTACTCAGTGGGGAGCCTGCTTCTCCCTCTGCCCCTGCTTGTGCTCTCTCTCTCTCTCTCTCTCTCTCGCTATCTCTTTCTCTCTCTTTGTCAGATAAATAAATAAAATCTTTAAAAAAATAGTAGCATTAATACTTCATATGTTGGAGACATTTCAGTTAGTCATTTATTTTTAGTCCTTTAATCAAAAGAAAGTTTGTCTTTTTATAATTATTAATTTTGAGGCATAGTTAATACACTAATACTCAACAATGTTCAATGAAGAGCCAAATGAACTGACAATTTGAATCACCATAAATGGTGTCCTGCACTACACACTATACTGAATGTGAATTATGGGGAAGTATGTAACCCAAATCTATCTAAAATATTAAAATTTAGAATCCGAAGAAGGAAAACGCATCCTAAGGGTCAGGGAGGATAATAGTGTTTGAAACAGAAGTGTGATACAATTTAATTGGGTTTATTGGTAGGGCATTTAGAGGGCAAGACCTGATAGCTTAGTCAAATAGAATGAAAAAGCCCAGTTTTGGGGTATATATCCAGTAGTGTAATTGCTGGGTCATAGGGTAGATCTATTTTAAATTTTTTGAGGAACCTCCACACTGTTTTCCAAAGTGGCTATACCAACTTGCATTCCCACCAATGGTGTAAGAGTGTTCCCCATTCTCCACAACCTCTCCAACATTTGTTGTTTCTTGCCTTGTCAATTGTGCGGGATTGGGGATGAGTTAGCCTGGTGATGGGTATTAAGGAGGGCACGTACTGCATGGAGCACTGGGTGTTATACGCAAACAATGAATCATGGACCACTACATCAAAGACTAATGATGTACTGTATGGTGACTAACGTAACATAATAGTAAAAAAAACAAAACAAAACAAAACAGTTTTTTGAACAGGAAGCAAAACATGTTCAGAACAAACTCATGTATCATGTTGGAAGAAACAGAATTCATAGAAGGATAGGACCTTAGGAACCCAAGATGGAGCCAGATTCCAGAGAGCTTTTCATTGCTTCTTTTGTGTTTTCTGGTGGGGAGTTCCTAAAGATATTTGAATAGGTGAGAGACATACTTAAAAATACTACTTGAAGGAATTTCATCTGGTACCAGAGTATCAAAAGGACAAGGGGTGAGGAGAGGGATCAGGAAGGCAATGGAATTTGTTATAGAATTTTACTTTCCATGATATAATTAATCCATGCTGTGTGTCTGAGGTGCTCATTTCTACCTTAGAAGATTTTCATGCTTATTATTTGAATTTCATTTAAAGAGTTGTTTAATCCTTTGTGTCCCACAAATTATAAATTCTGGTCAGTCTTAGAAATGATAAATTATGTGAGAAGTTCTTGTCCTATATTAGTTTTTTTTTTCTTTTTTTCTGTAGCATTGCTTTGAGGGTTATACGGGAGAAAGAAACTCTGAAGAACATTTTCTTCATTTTTGATACTTAGTGCTAACTCTGGAAAGACACGCATCACTTGGAGATAATTAGAATCAAGGAATCCCCATGACTTTGTGCAACAGATCCCCAGATATGGACCATGCCATCACTTGCAGTCCTTGAGTTTGACATGACAGCTACCAGGTGTTATAGGCTTACTTGTTTTTTTAAAGTAAAAGAAAGAAAACAAGAGTAAGCACCTTTGCAAATGAGGCAGAACAGATTCTGCCAACATAAAATGCCTGGCACCCATTTCAACAAAGTACATTCCAGCTGTTTTAACTAAGGACCAGACAACCTGTTTCTGTACATGTGGATTATAATGTTCCCAGACCTTTAGCTCTCAAAAATCACTCACAGGCGCCTCAGGTATTTGAGAAGCTGTGTGGATTCTTGGCAACCTTCTGAGGATGAGCAGATACTGTTTGATTGAAATTTTCACATGTAAGGTCCATTTCTTCATTCTTTCTTTATGAGTAAATGTGATTCTGAAACTATCAGGGAGCTTCCTTCTCCTGTGTTAACTGACCTTTTTCATTCAGTTATAAAATATAAACTGGAAGAAAGAAAAAGACATTGCCTTAATTTTCATGGTAATTTTTGTTTACTTTAGCAAACATACTTATTTGTAAAGGTAAAAAGAGATGTCTCCTTATTCGGTTCATCAGTGTTTGCTTTGCGCATGCATTAATGAAGGTAGAAAATAACTTCAGTCTTTCACTAGTACTCAGTATGTCCAACTTTCATCTAAAATACGTCCCTCTTTCTGTTTTTAGTAAATGTTACCATTACCCAGTCAATTGTTTTTGCAAGAAAGTTGCATAAAAGGGAAAACTTAGTCACCTGAAAAAGAACAAAGACAATTGTACCATCAGATTTCTCATGAGAAAACTAGATTCTAGAAGACAATGGACGAGATAGTTAAAGCTCTGGGGGAATATTAAAATTAAACTAGAATTCTAACCCAGATAAACTATCAATGTGAGAGTATAATAAAGATACTTTTATACATACAAAGGCCCAGGACATGCAAAACACTTTTACTAAGGAAATTCATAGTAAAAGAAAGATGGAACCGAGAAATAGGAGGGTATGTGGTCTGGGAAACAGTGAAACTACTATTGACATAGTAGTCACAACAGTGACTATAGAGCAGGAAATAAAATCCCAGCAAATTTTTGGCTTTACAGTGAACAAAATTTTCATGATCATATTTTTCCATAACTCTTATAATTAATTCATAGACAAATGAACAAGGACTTGACTATGGTTTATCTGGGCCTAGATATCTGATCCTGTGGTTTCTGACCTTCTCTTCATCCCGTCCTCATGTTATACAATGCTTTCCATAGCCCAATACACTTCGGTTGAGGTTGGCTTATTGGTCTCTTAGACACACCAGGATCTTCTCTACTGCAGGGCCTTTATACAAGCTTTTCTGTCAGCCTAGAATTACCATTCCTCTTCTCCCAACCTACTTCTAATCTCTTTCAGATTTCTAGGATAAACCTGCCCTAATTCCCTTCAGCAAGTTAGATCCAGCTGTGCCTCTCCTTCTTAAGCATCTAACATATAAGTGTTCAAGAAGTCTTTGTTCATTATATGAATAAGTGCTGTTTTTCTTGCATAAAATTCTCCACTTGAAATGCTATTTTCCATCTCTTCATTAAAGACTATCATTTATACATTTGCTTAGGTGACATCTCTATTCTGCAATCTTCAGTGCCTTGCTCAGAAAAGAACTCGTTAGCTCTACTTCTGATTTGTAGCATGTGCTACCTTGTGTTATTCTTTATTGGCCATATATAAATTGTGAGCAGGGGAGGCAGAGAGCTGGTTCAGTAAAATCCTGATTTAAAATTTAAGAAAAGTAAACATAGTTGCTAAAGTAGTTTTTCTTATTGACAGTTCTTATTTTGAGAATATGCTTTTAATTAAATTTACCTAATTTATAAAAAAAATAAAAATTGCTTTTTGTTTGATATAACCCAGAATGTTTAGAAAAGATTTGACAACCTTTTGTAGATATCACATATTTTAACAATTGGGTTTCTCTTTTCAAAATAGGGAGATTGCTTGCATATGAGATTTTTCAAAATCTCTTAAAAATACAAAATCTATTTCATTTTTATTCATACAAAGGGTGAAATCAAAATGGCATTATTATGGCAGTATTTGGTGCCTCTCTATTGTGGACTCCTCCATAGTATCCAAAATTATGGAGTTCTTTGATAGATATCTTTCCTTTAAAAAAATTGTATCCATTATACAATTAGATAAGAAAGTAACTTACAACTTTGGGCTGTATTAAAAACAGACATTTGTGGAGAGATGACTAGCATACTCTACTTACATGTATTTTTGTTTATTTTAAACTACTCTTGATTATTTTTATAGTAAAATGTTGATTTTGTCACCCTTGAGTATTTACAAATAGTCTCTTAAATGTATAAAATGTAACGTTCTGTGTATGTATGTTTTTCTATTTTTTTATTAGCAAATGGTGTATTATTAGTGTCAGAGGTAGATGTCAGTGATTCATCAGTCTTATATAACACCCAGTGCTCATTACATCACATGCCCTCCTTTAATGCCCATCACCCAGTTACCCCATGCCCCCACCTCCCTCCCCTCCAGCAACCCTCATTTTGTTTCCTAAGATTAAGAGTCTCTTATGGTTTGTCTCATTCTCTGGTTTCATCTTGTTTTATTTTTTCATCTCTTCCCCTATGATCCTCTATTTTGTTCCTTAAATTCCACATTTCAGTGAGATCATATGATAATTGACTTTCTCTGATTGACTTACTTCACTCAGCATAATACCCTCTAGTTCCATCCACATTGTTGAAAATGGCAAGATTTCTGTTTTTCTATTTTTATAAAATTATTACACATTCTACTACTTAGATATTGAGCCTTTTTTAGTAATTATCTTAAATTTAAAAAATTTAAGCTGTAATTATTTAATCAGAATTGTTTTTCCACTTTTCATTGATGTCTTTCGAAGCACTATTTACTTTTTGTTTTTTATTGTGTTTTCTTTTCTTAGTAAGATTCAAATCTAAAAATCATGTTCTTAAGGTCATACAAGAGTGTCATTTCTTTTACATAACTCCAATATGTTTCTGCCAGATCACCTCCGTTTTGTAGCTATCACACTGGAACATGTAGCTTTCAAAGTTGTTCAGTACCAGAAGAGAGACATTATATTTTTAACGGTAAAATTATGTATCACTCCCATCCTGACACTGTTGACCAGAACTCAGTCACATGACATCAGTAAACTACAGGGGAGGGCACCTGGGTGGCTGAGTTGGTTAAGCAACTGCCTTCGGCTCAGGTCATGATCCTGGAGTCCCAGGATTGGGTCCCGCTTTGGGCTTCCTGCTCAGCGGGGAGTCTGCTTCTCCCTCTCCCATTCCCCCCTCTTGTGCTCTCTCTCTCTTTCACTCTCTCTCTCAAATAAATAAAATCTTAAAAAAAAAATAAACTACAAGAGATGCTGGAAAATGTAGGAAAGCAAAAGACTTAATAATCTTCCAGACCATTGAACAGTGAAGTGAGAGTTGCATGAAATGAGTTTTTGCTTTTAGTTTATTTTTTAAGTTCCTGTTTGATATTAAACAAATATATACTTATATGTTAACCTCAAAATTATTTCTCCCTAGCACCTATTTATTTAAATATAAATGTAAAAAGAAAAATACAAAACCCTGAAAAATAATGTTCTAGTAGTCCTCTAACCCAAAATAATCAAACTATATAACTTGACTCAGTTTGCTCAAAAAAACAATCATAAGGGGTGGAGCAAGATGGCAGAGGGGTAGAAGATCTGGATGTCGTCTGGTCTCAGGAATTCAGCTGAATAAGGATCAAACCATTCTGAACACCTACAAACTCAACAGGAGATCGAAGAAAAGAATAGCAACAACTCTCTGAACAGAAAATCGACCACTTACTGGAAGGTAGGACGTGCGGAGAAGTGAATCCGAGGCGATATTCGGGAGGATAGACAGCGGGGGAGGGGGCCTCTGTCGGCCGCTTCTGACAAGTGATAGAGCAGCGGAGCACAAAATCGGAACTTTTAGAAGTCAGCTCCACTGAGGGACATCGCTCCAGTGGCTAAGTGGAAGGTGGAACCCTCGCGGGACAGTGTGGTCTCAGGACCCTCGGGGTCACAAAAAGACGGGGGTGCCTGAGTGTGGCAGAGCTCCCAGGTATCAGAACGGGGAAGCTGGCTGCAGAGACAGAGCAGAGGCGCGAGCTCTCAGCTCAGGGTGGCCAAAAACTGTGATTGGCGAAACAGTCGGGCCACTGCTCCTCCAGCAGGGACCCAACAAGTGGCAGATCCGGGGAGACTACCCTTCCTCCCCTGGGAGGAGCGGTGTGGGAGTGCACCACAGGGATCTGCTGGGTTTGGAGACTCCACACGGGGTCGGGTGCCAGACATAGAAATGCTGGATCACAGGCCGGGTGAGCACGGAGTGCAGCCAGAGACCAGGGAGACAGGAGTGACTGACTGCTTTTCTCTGGGGGCACACTGAGGAGCAGGGCCCCGAGTTCTCAGCTCCTCCAGGCGGAGATTGGGAGGCCACCATTTTCACTCGCGTCCTCCATAGCTGTCCCGAGAGCTTGCAGGGAACAAAAGCTCCCGAGAGCAAACTGAGCAGATTGCTTAGCCCCGACAGACAAGGGTGGGGCAATTCTGCGTCCAGCAAAGACATTTCGGAACCACAGCAACAGGCCCCTCCCCCAGAAGATCAGCATGAACAGCCAGCCAAGACCAAGTTTACCGATCAATGAGAACAGGAGAACGCCAGCGCTAGGGGAATACTTCACATAGAATTCATGGCTTTTTTACCATGATTTATTAGTCTTTCAAAGTTAATTTTTTAACTTTTTTTTTTAATTTTTCTTTTTCCCTTTTTCAACCAACAT